>NC_048595.1:47808279-48162469 GCF_003668045.3 Cricetulus griseus | reverse complement strand
CCAGGCTGGTCTCAAACTCACAGAGATTCGCCTGCCTCTGCCTCCTGAGTGCTGGGATTAAAGATCCTTGCCCTTGTTGTGCCCAAATTCTGAACCCCCAAATCACCAAGAGGCCCATTTCGATGCAAAAGCAAAGAATCTTTTATTGCAGTTGTTTAACGAGCTAATGGGCTTTTCATCCATCCACCACAGCTGGATGGCTGGGGTAGGACCCTGAGAAACCAGGAGACAGGGATCTTATAGGGCAGTGTAAGAGGAAGATCTAGGGGTACGCACAGGCTCAGGATTGGTGTGCCTCCAGGGTTGGAGGACCTTCTCTGTGTTGATTGGTCAACTGGTTGTTATGGCCCATAGGCCCTCCCAGGGTGGTTGCTATGCTCTGCACCACACTGTTGTGCCCTTGTCCATAAAGCACACCCAGAGCCTTAAAGCATAGCCCCACTAGCTAACTTCTGATTGGTTCCTTGCCATGAGGAGGGCATCTGACCTCCTAGTGAGCAGGACAGGCTCAGCAAGGTCAGACAAGCCCATGTTAACCTGTCATGGCTGCCAAAACAGGGGGGCTGGTCCCTTCATTGTAACTTCTCAGAGTCATCAGGCCTCTATCTTAGATGACTGCTGGCTTCCTCAAGGGAGCAAGGGGAATGAGTAAGTGAAACATGACTATGGAAACAGCCTAATGGCTCAACCACATTTTATATACTGGATTGAACTATCTGAAATTCAGATATGTCTTTAATTGAAGTGCTGAGGAGACAGAGGCACAAGGATCTCTGGGAGTTCGAGGCCAACCTGGTCTACATAGCAAGTTCAGAGATAACCATTACTAACTACATAGAGAGACCTCGTCTTAAAACAAGTTTTTTTTTTTCTTTTATTTGGTGTGTGTATGGCATAGTGTACACATGGATGTTATAGCATGACTTTTGGGAGTTCGTTTCCTCTTCTGCTTTGTGAGGCAGTGTTTTTCTTGTTTCTGCCTCTCTTTGCACTGTAGGCTGCCTGGGCTGTGAACTTCTGACTGTTTCTGCTTCTCATCTCACAATGGGAGTGTTGGATTACAGACTTGAGCCATGGCAACTCCCAGCTTTTTGTTGGTTCTGGAGATCAAATTTGGGTTGTCAAACTTGTGTGGCAAGTGCTTTTACCTGCTCAGCCCAGATATACATTTTAAAACATTTACGTGTATTTATTCCTTTCTTCTTAGTATTGGTACTGCTGTTTTGAGACACGGTCTTCCTATGCAGCCCAGGCTGGTCTTGCATTTGCCATCTGCCTGCCTCAGCCTCTTCAGTACTAGGACTCCACACGTGCACCACCAAGCCAAACACACTGACCTGCTTCTGAACTTTGATCAGAAATCAGTTGGGGGTCTTTCGGAGGGTATACTTCTGGTGTCCTTATTCAGTCACATTGATCTATGTGTCTTGTCCCTTCGCAAACACCACACTATTTTGTTTTATTACAGCACTGAGAACATACCCAGGACCCCAAACATTTGCAGTGGGAACATTCCCACTCTGAATGCTGCATCATTTTGGTGCCAGGGCTGTCAGCAGGCTTCCTATTGGGAAGAGTGATTTCTCTCATCTTAGTTTTTACATTTACCGTGTCTTGGTCCTTTATTCCGAACTATTTCAACGTATATTTCCTAAAAACAAGGAGTTTTTAAGGTAACTATGGGACAACTACTGCTAACAAATTTATAATTAAAAAAATTATCTATTTTACCATCCATATTTAATGGATTAACCCATCAGTATCCTTTATAACTTTAAAAATAATAATAACAACAACAACAACAACAACAAAATACCTCCACCCAGGGTGCAATTGAGGAGCAAAATTGTGTTTAGTAGCTAGCTGTGTGTCTTCTGTGCGTCCTCTGATATTGTACATAGCCTTTTATGACATGGGCACCTCTGGAGAATACAGGACCCCATCTTAGGGCTGTTTTTTCATTTTGGGTTTATTTGGTGTTTCCCGACGTTAGATTATGGATGTGCTTTGTTGTTGTTGTTGTTGTTGTTCAGGGTACAAGACAGAGAAGCCTGGATTTCTGAGCACATCATGGTCTGAGGCCTGTAGTTTTCATCTGCTGTCACTGGTAGTTGGTGATTTTAATTTTGATCACCTGGTGAAACCCTGGTCTGATTTTCATAACTGCAAAAAACGGCAGTTTTATAATTTGGCGGGCGTATAAAGAGATGTATGTTTAATTTCAAACATGTTCATTCAGTGAGGCAGAGTTAACTCTTAGGACTCAGAAACCGTCTTTTTAGCGCTCTACAATCCCTGGGTTGCACACTTACCCGTGGGAGCTTCGATCTTATTATGCTCGCTCTGTGATGTGAGATAGGATCGAGGCTCTCCCAGGGCTCTGGGCGTTAGCTTAGGACGCCTGGCTACTGCAGGACACGCACAGATTTCTCTGCAGCAAAGAGCGCGTGTTCGTGGACGCGCACACCTGTTCGTGGCCAAGGTCCCGCGGGCCGGCCGCCACACGCGGACTGGATCGCCCCGCCGCAAGCTCCTCCCCCGTGGCCGCGTCCACAGGGCAGTGGCCCGGCACAAGCAGACGCGCAGCGACGGCGGCGGCTACCCTGGGACCAGGCGGCGGCGGAAAGGGGCGGGCGCACCTATGGGCGCGACCGAGGCCGGAGGCAGTAAAAGCCCGAGGCTGCTGTCCGCGCTGCGGCGGTGGCGCGCGGGCCGGCGGCTGCGGAGGACGCCATCGGCTCTCCGGGCAGAACGGGGTGAGTGTGCGCACGGCGGGCACCGGGGCGGCGGAGGGCATCGGGGAGGCTACAGGCACTGGGACGCCGGGCAGAGGTCGGCCGGGGGTCCCCAGGCTCCCGCAGGGCAGGGGCGGGTCCCGGTGTCCTCCCCCTCCCCCGCCCCGTGTCTGGTCTTCGGGCTTGGCTCTGCACTGGGGGATTCGTGGGTGACAAGCGGCAGAATGTCTCTCACGTTGGCTCCCCTCCTGGACCCCACACCTGGCCGAGCCCCTGCAGTGCTGTACCTTTGGGATCGTTGATAGGATTCCTCAGGCTCCCTTTCGGGTTCTCCCCATCCGCACCCATCCCACCCCCTTTCCAACCTGTAGGCTCTTGGAGACTCCAGGTTACCCCGAAGGGCAGCCACAAGGAACTGCTTTCCAGGCACAGGCCATCGTGTCCTCATCAGGGCCTCTACTCACAACTGCTCATCATTTCATTCATTTTTATCCAGCCCCTCTCTCTGCCAGGACCCGAGGGGAACAAGACAGGCAAAGCCCTGCACTTGAGACCATTTCTAGAGAGGGAGACTGGCATTACATTCCTAAAGCCACCCATCCCTGGGAACTGGGCTTGGAGACGCAGGTGTGCTGAGGAGGCCTGAGGCAAAGCCACAAGGGAGCCTAGACCTGTTGAGTTACTCCAGTAAACAGCCAGGAAAGCGGTCTGCCCGCAGGGAAAACAGCCGCGTGGCTCCCAGGAGCTCAGCCAGGCCAAAGGGAGAGTTGTAGGGCAAGGATTGAGGCCTGGGAGGAAGAGTCGACATTTTATCTCACTGAGAAGAAAGGCTTCTGAGTAGGAAACAACACGATGGTCTATGGGCTCATGGTTTCTCAGCCGGCAGTGGCCATGCCCTCATCCGGCAGCCTGGCTGACTGCCACTCAAACGCGGTCTCTTCGGAAGCTTTTCCTGCCACCTGTAACCTCTTCTTTAGGATTTCATTATCTGCAGGGCGTTTGTGGTTGTCCATCACACCTACCCTAGCCCTCTTTACCTTTCCCACCAGTTGAAGTGTGCAATCGGTCCGTGTGTGTGTGTGTGTGTGTGTGTGTGTGTGTGTGTGTGTGTGTGTTTGTGTGTGTCTTCCCCCTTTTGTCGGTTTCGTCATGTAAAGATCTTTCCTCCGTGAAACTGACATGCCTTGATTTCTAAAATGGCCGACAGATCCAGACCTGAGCCAGATTCCAACAGAGCCCTGTGGTGACACAGTCACCCTCACCCCATTGCTTTAAGTATCAAATAAATGCTTTTGAATCGGAAGAGTGAATAGCTATAAGGTGCTGATGCAGAGTAGGGCGGATACAACTTGAGGAAGATTAACAGTCTTGCAAATATTTATTTATTGCCACAGACATGAGCTTTTGTGGGTGATTATGAGACCCTTGAGCCTGTCACCACCACCTCGCTGGCTTCTAAAGTTTGTTTTCCTATTTTAATTAACATGCGCATAAAACTTCTGCTTACCCAAGATGTGCTGCGGCTGACACCCAGTGGGGCTAGGGGTGGTCAGCTTTTGTTTTCTCTAGGTTGTTGGGTCCGGGATGGTAAAAGGTACTCCTCCTTCAGAGACTACTGCATGCATCATCTGGTTCTGGGTAGGAAGGAATGGATAATTTTATAGTTGCACAGTTCTAGCTTCATCTTTAATACCGGCATTTGGGAGGGGGATCTCTGTGAATTCAAAGGTAGCCTGGTTTACATAGTGAGTTCCAGGATACCCAGGGTTATATAATGAGACCCTATCTCGAGAAAAACAAAATTAATTAATTGATAGATAAATAAATAAGTGAATAAATAAAGTTCTATATTGAATGCACAGCATCCTCTGCCTTCTGCTTCTGTTCCTGGTTCCTATCTTATGGTCCATCCATAGCTTTTCAGGCTATACATCCCTATGCATTCCTCTTTTCATACCCTAGACATCCTGGGGATAAAACTACTAAGATATGACTAGTAAATGATAAGTGTTTTTTTTGTTTTTTTTTTTGTGCAAGAGGTTTATTGGGGAAGGAGGGGAGAGGGAAAGCAAAAGAGCAGAAGGCTGTCTCAGAGTGAGGACATGAGAGAGGCAGACAGACTGACAGCAAGATCGGAGCAAGAAGGGATTATGATACTTAATAGATTAGTTCAAACAAGATTTTGCTTAGACTTTTATTCTTTTCTTTTTTCTGAGAGACATGGTTTTACTGTGTAGCTTTGGCTGGCCCAGAACTCTCTAGACCAGAGCTCACATAGATCCTGTTTCCTCTCCCTCCTGAATGCTGGCTGGGATTAAAGACTCATGCCAGCATACCAAGCCTTGGAAAGAGGCCTGGGAGGAAGAAGGGTAGATGTTACTTATCCCTCCATTTTGTACTTGAGAAGATAAATCAAGCGCTACTGAATGACTTGCTGGAGGACTCATAGCAGGTAAATGGCCACACAAAAGTAAGAAGCACTATCACACGATTAAAAAAAAAAAAAAATCCATAGCCCATTTGTATCTGGTTTTGTAAAGGGTGGTCTGGTTTTCTTCATGAGGATGTTGCTGTCACCTGAACACTTGGAGCCATGTTCTCTGATGGTAGTAACACTATGATTTTAGTCTGCTGATACACAAAATTAGACAGTGTGATCTTTGCCAGCAGCCCTTAATCTTCCTAAAACTCAGCCTGCAAAATGGGAATGCTAATTCCCATAGCATCTTGTAGCTGTGCTGATTAACCTTTGCCTAGTACAGGAAGTCTCAGGAAAAGGCTAATTATTATTTTTATGAATATTAGTACAGATTATACCTGAAATTTGGGTAGTCATGATACTGAGAGGTTTAGTGAGTTGTGGGAAGGACCATAACTTGAGTCTCCCATGGGCAGGCAGCTGAATCTTCTAGGATAGAGAGGCCTTCTGTAGCAGCATTCTGCTATCTGTCAGCCCTCCTCACAAGTCATAGGTGAGAAAGGAAGAACATAACTTCTAGGACTCCTGGCATCTTCTAGTGCATGCTGTCCTTCCAGAGGACTAGAGTTCGGTTCTCAGCACCCATGGCGTGACTGCCTGTAACTCCAGTTCCAGGGGATCCAATAACAGCCTCTAGACTGTGGACACCTTCCTCCGTCCCCACATATATGTTTAATACAAACAAAATCTTAAAACATATGTACTTTGAGTATTTATAACTGTAACGACAATGTAAATACTAAGAGGGACAACTACTGGATGAAAGGTGATGTATTTTTGTTATTGGTGGTTTTAAAAGATCTTACCACATTGATCTCTGAAGATTTATGCTACTTTGTTTCTGCCAGTGGTGAGATTCTTGATTCCTTTCTGTGCTCCATGAGGCCTTTTTGTTTTAAATTTGGTAAGTTTACTCTTTGACAACTTCATACAACTATATAGTGTATATAGTGCATTCTGATAGTGTAAATATTTTAATTCTTCCTTATATGATGTGTATAAAATGATGCTTGTTTGCCCTTTTATTGCTTTGTGTTTTTGGAGACAGGGTTCCAGGTATCTCAGGCTAGCCTTGAACTTCTGATCCTCCTATCTCCACCTTCCAAATGCTGCATATAGGCATGCTCCCAATAGGCATGCATGACCATGACAACCAAGACCATCATGGTCATTTATCTTTTAAAAAATTGAATTCCTTTGGTAAATAGTGACTCTGAGTATCTTTTCACAAACATGGACTACTGTGAAAAAACTTGATGTTGATTTTTCTCAGTCTTTTATTTGGCAGTTTATTCTTAATAGGAATTCTTTAAATAGTCTGGGTTCTAATCATTTTCTTGATTTAGATTTAATGATATAGTGTTTTTGTCTTTTCCAGTTCTGGGATCAAATTTAAGGCTTCTCCATAATGGGAATATGATCAGGCTGTGTGGAGTAACCCTTCCAATGCATCCATCTTTCCCAGAGAATGACTTTTAATCATACCTAAAGCTGTTAGGTATAGAAAAGGGACCATCTAGAGGATCCACGTGTTTCTGTTGCCAAGAGATGGCTCCAGCCCTGGGATTATGCTAATTGGCCCGGAATTCCTCCCAAGAGATCAGCTAGCTCACCCTGCCTAGTCCTGAAATAAGCTAGTTCCTGGGAAGACACAGCTGGAACCAGCTCAGTCTGTACCAGTGGATACTATTCCAGGACAAGAAGAGAGCAGAACACATGTCAGTTCATTGCTAGCTTCACTCCTTGTTTCTAACTGTGTGTCTTTTTCTCTTTTGAACGCATCAAATAGAGATAATGGTTACCGGAATCAAATGAGATCACAAATATGAAAGGAGTTAGGGTGTGAGCAGATGGCTCAGTGAGGAAAGTGCTTGCTGAATAAACAGAGGACCTCACTTTAGATCTTGAGCACCCATGTAAAAGCTGAGCATGACAGATCATATCTGTCATTGTCATCCTCGCTCCAGAGCACACATGCATGTGCGTGTATATGTAGCACACACACACACACACACACACACACACACACACACACACACACACACACACACACATGCACACACGCACAGGCACACACAATACAAGATAGCTAAGCCCTGGGAAATAATTGCACTTTGACTGACAGAACTTCTTTGACTGACCGTCTCAGGCCCAATTCCTTCCCCTAACATCTGTTATGCTTATAGGTATATAACTGTTAAGGGAGGTTCTCCAAATCAGCCTTTAGAGATACAAATACGCCACACTAATTTAGAGTCACACAATCAGAAACTCTGGGGACAGAATCCAGAAGTCTGTCCTTTGCTAAGCCCTGCAGTAGCCCCAATACAAGCTAAAATTTGTGAAACTGACCTGTGAAATAGATGAGGGCTTTCATCAAGTGTGGGTCTAAGTTTCGTTTCTTCTATTTGCCACTAGTGACATGAGTGAGTTACCAGTTTTTCTGAGGGTTCCAAGCTCACAGCAATACAAGAGGATGACGGGATGCTGTCCTTTCTTTCCAGAGCTGCTGTGAAATGTGAGTGACATGGGCCATCCTGACCCTGCTGTATGGCTTCTGGCAAATCACCTTGCCTCTCCCTCTTGGGACTGTAACATGTATGTAGTACTATGTGCCAGCTAAAGAGTATACACACACACACACACACACACACACACACACACACACACACACACACACACAAAATATACCCAAGTGTGTGTGTGTGTGTGTGTGTGTGTGTGTGTGTGTGTGTGTGCTTCTCTGAAGACTGAAGAAGCAAAGCAGCCAACCATTAGAGAGGTCTCAACTCTACCAATGCTCACACTAAAGGGGCGATCATGTCCTCTGATTGCCATTTCCAAACTGCACTGCTCCTCAGATTGCCTAGATTGCAATGAGTTCCTGTCTCCTCCAGCCTTATATTCCTCTCTCCACCCAGCCATATCACTCCAGTCTCCACCTCCCTAGTGCTGAGATTAAAGGTGTGAGCTGTTTCTCTTTTAGACTGATTCACTCTCATGTAGCCCAGGGTGGCCTGGAACTCACAGAGATCCATCGGCCTCTGTTTCCTGAGTGCTGGGATTAAAAGTGTGTGCCACCACTGCCTGGCCTCAATGGCTGTGGCTAGCTTTGCACTTTGATCTCTAGGTAAGCTTTATTAGATTATAAACAAAATATCTTCACACTTGCCCCAGAGGTTCAAGGAGCTGGCCCTATCTCTAGCCCTGAAGAAGTGTTGGAATTACTGATGGGTGCCACTCACTGCACCTGTTTTTTTTTTTTGTGGGTTTAGGAGACCAGACTCAGGTCATCAGGGTTGCGCTGCTGGCACTTTTCCCTAGGAGCCATCTTCCTGGCCTGAACAACCTTGTTTGACAGTCTCCATCTTATGAATGAGAAAAAAGTCAAAGCAGAGCAAGGTCAGATAATTCGTTCATAGTGCCATAACTGGTACTCTGGGATGTGAGCACACATGCATTAAAACCACTGCTTGGCAGTAAACTTATATAAACAACAATAAAAATTAAGTGCCTGGCAAGTGGTAGGCATTCCACGGGTTAATTTCCTTCCTCTTGTTTGGTAGCTTGGCTTTCTGGGAACTCTACCTTCCTTGTAGCCATGCTATCTGCTGTCCTTCTGTGGTTAGTCTCTGGGCATGTTCAGCTACACATCCCCACTGCTCGGTAGTGATTTTTCTCTTTGCATTTTAACTTCTTAACTGACATTTGGGTGCTCAGAGCAAACCAAATAGATTCAACTGGGTGGAGAAAGAACAAGTGTGGTACTTCCGGGGAAGTCATCTCTCTTTTCTCTAGCATGCTTGTGACTCACAAGTGACTAAGAAGTGGCTTCTAACAAGACAGGGACTGTGCAGAACTGCTGAGGGACTTAGTGGCTTGTGGAGTTGCTGGAAGCATTCCCTAAATCCAGTTATTGAGACAGAGTATCATGCCATGGCTGGCTATTTAGAATTGTGTTTGTTATGGTTGTTTTGAAGCTTGGAGTCAGAGACACCAGGTAGTGGAAAGATTCAATCCAAGGCGTGAGTCTGTTCTTGTTCCTGAATGAGGCATGGTCTTGAGGCTAACTGTGGGGCTGGATGAAACTTCTGAGAGCTTGTCTGCCACTGACTGGAATGGCCTGAGGATCAGAGAGCTAAGGTTTTGTAAATATGTCATGAGGGGAATGTTAAACCCCTTTCCATTTAATAAGACCTTCAAATCTCTTCCATCCTGATTTTTAAAAAGAGAAAGATATTCTGTTACCCATATACAGTGGCCCAGGCCTGTAGTTCCTGAACAGTGGCCCAGGGCTGTAGTTCCCGTGCTCAGAAGGCCAAGATGGAAAAGCTGCTTAATCTGGGGCCCCATCTTAAAAAGGGGGAGGAGATAAAATCTGGGTGTGGCTATGGGTCCTAGCATTTGGGTGTCTAAAACAGGAGGGTTGTAAGTTTGAGGTCAATCCTGGGATGTAGTGAGACTTTGTTTCAAAAATATAATAAAATGGGGCCACTGACATAGCTCAGCAGACAAAGACACTTGATGTACAACCCTGACCCCCGTGTTCCATCCTTGGATCTCCATGTAAAGGTGGAAGATAATAACAGACTACAGGATAGTTCTCTGACCCCCACATGATCACTTGAGTGTCATGGCATGCACAATGCTCTCTCTCTCTCTCTCTCTCTCTCTCTCTCTCTCTCTCTCTCTCTCTCTCTCTCTCTCATGTTCTGTCTCCCGCACGTGATAAACTAAGGAACAGCTAAGAACAGGTTAGAGACAGAAACATGGACCAAATATAACAAAATGCATATGCTCACTAAGCAATCTTTTCAACCTCTTTGTATGATGGAAGCCTTTCGAAAACGGTGTTTGGTAAAATGCACATAGCCATAGAGAAGGTCACACTTAAAAAATGTTACTTCATTTGAAATGTGAATGGTAGCTCTCTTCCTCCCCACTCCCTACACTTACTACTTCAAATCTTGCTACTCCATCCCTGAAACAAATACAGCTTGGGTGAGCTAGCCGGTGGGTAACTGCTCCTTTATACCACAGGCTTTATCTCCTTCCTGGGGTATGATTCTCACAATAACCCTACACGCTAATTACTATTTTCCATAGTATATGAGGAAAGCTAAGGCTCAGAGGGTTGACTCAGGTACTCACATTAATCTTATAGCACTGACTCTGACCTTCCTTCATGGTACTGTGTCATACCCTTTTCATGCTTGAAGCCACTGTGCCTCACCAGGCCTTAGGAGATGGTCCCATTACTATCTTCAACCTACACAGTTGGAATAGAAACTTTAGAGAGGCTCAAGAATGGACTCCAACTTTCTCTAGGGACCAGTAAATGGCACAGCTCATGTTTGGCCCCAGTCTATTCTGTCTCAGACTCCTTTTGCCCCCTACAATTCAGACCCAGGCCTGACATCTGTCTGACTGGTTTAGTAACCTCCCCACCAACTGGAGGCCACAAACTCCTTAATGCTGTTCAGACGTGTTGTTCAGCACTGTGTCTTCTTATGTTCCGAACAGCTCCTAACATGACGAGAGTTACTGAGTGAAGGGAGGGCATGGGGACTGCAGCATCTCAGCCCCCTGAAGTGTTCTCACCTGGCATAGTTTGACTTAGTCCTTGGAGGAGGAGATGCCCAGTTCTTTGATGTGATGTGTGGGCCTGAGGCTTAGAAGATAGATACTAAGGAGCTATAATGAACCCATTTTTGATAGTCAGCTTCCCATCACCATAACAAAATACGTGAGATGACTTAGGAGGAGAAGATTGTTTTAAACATTTTTTACATTTATTATTCTTGGGTGCATATGTGCATGTGAGGGTCAGAGGGCAACTTTTGGGAGTCAGTTCTCTCCTTCCACCTTGTGGGTTCCAGGGATTAAACTCAGTGAGTGTCCCTGTTGCTAGAGGTTTCTTTCCCACCTGGTCCCACAGCCATCTAGTCCCAAATGAATAAAGATGTATATTAATTAAAAAAATTGCTGGCTGATGGCTAGGGCTTCTTATTGGCTAACTCTGTCTTTTTTTTTTTTTTTTCCAAGACAGGGTTTCTCTGTGGCTATGGAGGCTGTCCTGGAACTAGCTCTTGTAGTCTAGGATGGTCTTGAACTCACAGAGATCTGCCTGCCTCTGCTTCCTGAGTACTGGGATTAAAGAACCATAACTACTAATCTATGTATTTCTACATGGTCTTATCTTACTAGAGAACTCCTAGTGCATCCTATCCTCCTAGTATCTCTCTGCCTTCCCTTTCCTAGTATTCTCCTTGCCTCCTAGCCCTGCCTATCTTCCTACCTCTACTGGCCAAACTGTTTTATTCATCAACCAATAACAGAAACATATATACAGAAGGACATTCCCCCATTATGTCCCTGTCCTCTGAGCCATTTCGCTGGGCTGGGGAAAAGTTCATTTTTTATTTCAGTCCCTGATAGGTTTGACCAATTGCTTTAGGTCAGTGGCAAGGCAGCTTATTATTAGGGATCACATGACAAAGCAAAAACAGTTTATCCTGTGCCAAGAAAGAGAAAGAGGAAGGGGCTGTGGTTCCATAATCCTTTTTGAGAATATGTTCCTAGTGGCCTAAAGACAGCCTTCCCTCGCCCCCCCCCCCAACACACTGTACCCTACCTCTTAAAGGGCTACCATCCCCCAAATAGCTGTGCCTTAAGAACCAAGCCTTTATCGAATGGGTTTCTAGGAGACATTTAAGATCCAATTGTCTAAGTGCATTACTCTCACTGATTCCCACACTTCTAAAGAAGAGCGGAAAGGTATCATACATTGCCAAGGAGTAATGGAAATCAAAACCAAATGCTTAAACATTCCCAAAATTTCCATGAGTCTTGAAATGTAAACAGCTAGAATCAACTCAGGGGCCCTAGTGGCCAAGACAGCTTCCCCATGGTCATCAGGTGAACACAAGATTAGTCATCTTAGATGTGCACAAGCAGCTGATAGTGACTCCTAACATTGACAGAGTGCTTTGTTTACCAAGTTCTGCATCTCTTCTCGCCCTTCATCTTCCCAGCAGGCTGGTACACACTGGCTCCTATTTATAGTGGAGGAAATGATGCTGGGAGGTTAAGTTATCTGCCCTACCCTACTCAGCTGGTAATGACAGAGGGGTCTTCAGTACTCTTGTCCACCAGAGGAGCATCTTCTGTGTCCAGAGTGTATTTACCAGAGAGTTCTGAGGATAAGAGTAACAGATGGATTTCTTTCTGTTGGTTCTTTCTCAACATGGTTCCTGTACTTCATCAGCTAACCTCTGGACATTAGTTTCTCCAATCGGTAATGGGAAAAAAAAGTCAAACAAAACCAGCCAGCCACCAGTGAGGCAACATGTAGTAGAGGGTTAAGGGTTCAGAACTGAAAAAAAATATTTTATTTTTAACTTAAAAAGTTATTTTTATGTGTATGGATGTTTTAAATATATATATATATATATATATATATATATATATATATATATACCTTAAAAATAAATAGGGTCCGGAAAGATAGTTCAATGGTTAAGAGCACTGGCTCCCCTTCCTGAGGGCCAGGTTGGATTCCCAGTACCTACCTGACAGCTCACAACTGTCTGTAACTTCAGTTCCAGGGGATCCAGTACCCTCTTCTAGCCTCCTTGGGCACCAGGCATGCACATGGTACACACACACACACACACACACACACACACCATAAAAATTATGACATTCAGTGATTGTGTGTGTGTGTGCCTGTGTGTTGTGGTACATGTGTGCAGGGCAGAGGACAATTCTGGGGAGTGGTTCTCTCCTTGTACTACGTAGAGCACAGGGATTGAACTCAGGTCGGCAGTGAGCCATCTCACTAGCCCTGAAAAGCAGTTTTAAAGTTGTTTTCTTTTTGGGGGGGCATGGAAGGGTGTAAGGCAATGAGAGAGTTCAAATCCAATGCCTTGAACATGCCAGGCAAGTATTGTACCACCCAACCACACTCCTGGCCCCAATTTTAAGTAGAGATGTTTGGAAGACTATGATAATGCTGACCCATTTTCCGTAAGTTAAATATCATCTCACTTGGCCACACTGTCTAAAAATGGCCTTGCTACCTCATTGCCACGTTCGGTTATTCCTAACAGCATTTGCTGCCACTTGTTTTTTTTTTTTTTTTTTTTTTTTTTGTTGTTGTTGCTTGTCTGAATTCTCTCACCGGAAGGTAAAAAGTGCTACCAGAGCAGGGACATGTCTGCTTCTGAAGCTCTCACAGGTAGAACAGTGCCTGCCAAAAAATCCCTATTTGTTGAATGAATGAATGACCGGGGAAGGAAGGGATGTACCCAAGTTGTAGAATGAGACAAAAGTCAGTGTGATCTGAATGACTAAAAAGTTTGCTGGACACTTGCCTTCCAGTCGAGGGATCTCCTGGTCTGGCTTTCCCCATACCTGGTCCTGGCTGAATCACTGATTGGCTGGTTTGCAAAGCTTCCCTGTGGTGAAGCGGCTTTAGGAATCATGTCCTCGCAGCAGACACGGGGACGGTGTGACACCCACTGTCTCTGTATTGTGCCACCTGAGAACAGAGCTAGGGGTTGGTCCTGTGCACTGCCGTGTCTGCAGGGCTAAGCCCTGTGCCTGAACCACCCAGAGGGTAATGAAAGAAGGAAGCAGTGAGTGAGTATGGAAGAGGACGCTCTGGGATCTTAAACCCCTCCAAAGTCATTGGAAATAAGTCTGGACCACGGCATAGACCTTTCGCGTTCAACGTGAAACCAGTGTCTCCCGAGGCAAACAGGCACTAAGCAGATACCCACTCCAGGGAAGGGAGAAGGGCAAACCTAGGCTCCAGATCCGATTCCATGCCATGTTTTGGAAGTCGTGTTTACGTCTGCCTTCATCCTCATCCCTTCCGCTCCAGCATAAGCAAAATTATAACCCTGCACACTGCCTTGCATGCCATTATCATAGCCTGGGTGCTCCTGCGTTGAGGGACTTCGCCCCCGGGACCGCTGACTATCTGTGAATGACAAATCCAAAGTCAGGGTTGCACAGACAGCTCGACTTCCCTACTTTTGTGCAGCAGAGGGAGGAAACAGAGAATGAAAGATTCAGAAAATAAAGGTAAGGGGTTGACAGCAGAGGGACGGCTAAAAGATGCTTGTGTGTGTGGGGGAGATGTCACAACATGGACATGGTTAGTTTGTGCTGATGGCTGATTTGATTGCTGAGGTATAGTCGTAATTTTTAGTTATGTAATATATGTCCTCTTTAAATGACTGTTTTCTAAATACCATTTCATTCAATTTTCCATTTTTGCAGTACTAAACATATTTTTCTTTTTTTCTTTTTGGATTTTTGATTTAATCTTGGCCGAGTACCTATCTCACAGTTTTCTTTACAATCACTTCCAGAATTTTGATACTTTTATTTTGGGGATGTTTACAATTGTTAATCATTAAGATGTAGGGTTTCAGCCAATTATTGGAATAGCTGGAGAACTTGGTACTTAAACAGTTCGGGTTTTCTAGAGAATCTCCAGATGAACATTCGTCTTTTTGGGAGGGCCCAGCGGGGAGTAGTCGCTGACCTTCAGAACTGTTTACCTTGCACAGGGATGTTCGGATGCAAGCTCCCCCTATTCCCCGCCCCCACCACCGCTTCCAAAAAAGGAAAAAAAAAAAACAACCCAAAACAAAACCCACCAGCACAAGAATTCTGTTGGAGGGGAGGGCAAGGGCAGAAACAGATTGAAGTGAAAGCTCCCTCCCCGTGCCCCCCCGCCCCCCCGCAAGGATTCTGGAGGATTCAGGGGTTCAAGGCCAAGGCCCTGGCAAATTTCTGCCGCAGCGGGAGGAGGAGCAACGGCCCCCAGAGTACACGTGGTTCAGGGTCGGCACTTCTTCTGCATCCTTGGTTCTCCAGATCTTGGTGCCCGAAGAGGGGCCACGTGAGCCCGTGGACAGGCCGCCATCTCCGCGGCTCGTCGCTGGTATTGGGTTCACTAGCCGTGCTTCTCCGCAGCTGCTCAGTGTGCCTGCACCCCCAGAAATTGTCCCGGACCACGCGCTTTGCCCTTGGCCAGTCGTGTGCGCAGGTGCAGGCAGGCTAGCGCCTGGTGAGACCACTCGCCCCAGCCCCCACCTGCCTGCTTGCCCAGTAGCAGGTGTGCCTCCCGCCCCCCCCCTCCCCGCAGGAGTCTGACCTCTGTTTGTTAAAAGATTCCCAACTGGTGATGGGCAGTGGTATATGCACACTCACATACAGGAGAACTCCAAAGCAAAGAGACCATGAGCGGGATATGAAGAGATGGATGCCAGGGGCGAGGCTAGCTTTCCCATCTACCAAAAGCAAGGCAGTGTCTTAATGGATCCTAGTTTCTCCTGGCTTGAAAAATGACAGCGTGGGGCCTGGGGTTCTTGGCAGCATCGACTTAGAGGCTTTGGACCCTTCACATTCACGCATTGATCCATGTGGTTTTTGGTGTTTAAATTTTAATTAAGCAGTCCCAGGGAGGAAGAAACAGCTGTGTGGGCCCTAGTGAAAGCGAAGAAGAGGACAGTTCACTCCTATTTCCCAGCCAGCTGCCACTCATGGACAAATAATTCCTGTGTGATCTAAGTATTCAAAATCAGTTCCTAAAGAGGGATCTTCCTTGCCGTTTGTAGTGTCTAAAATGGAGAAGGGGGGCGGGGGATTGCCTATTTGTCAAGTCATGCTAGGCCATGGTCAAGACTTAAAAGCAATTAAAGCTGTCTGAATCAGAGGTTCAGGCCCAGCTCAGCGTTTGCCAGTGTTTAGAACAGAAATACTTGCCATCTCAGTGTGTCAGCATGTTCTAAGCCTCAGGTCTCTCTCTCTCCTGACCTTTTTGACGGGAGCTGGTATTTGGAATTTTTGTATCACTGTGTTAGAGAGAGCTTGGGCTGGCAATCCAAATAGACAGGTTTTGACTTGTTCAGCCATCTCTCAATAGAGACCAGGGACAAGACTCTTGGTTTTCCTGGGTCTCAGTTTCTTTATCTTCCAAGGGGAAAGATGTTAGCTAGATGACATTAATCTTTTTTTTTTTTTTTCAGATTGTGGGGGATTGGGTAACAAGTGAGCAACATTTTAGACAGACACACAGAATAAATTCATCTTAGAAACCACTGCACGTCTGTTACTAACCTGTTTTCTGAAGGTTTCGTTTCATATATTTGTGTTTGTATATAGAATATAGACAACTATATTCTGTTGTCTGGTCTATGTTCTTTGAGTCCTAACCAAAACACACTGAAGAATGATGAAACAAGCTGTAACTTACTAATTTCATTTCCAGAGTCTGTAAAATGCAACCATAAACGTACAAGCGTGCTATCTATCTATAGAGAAAGTCAGTAGTCTCCCTTTTATTTGCAAAGGTGTCTAAGCCCCCAGACAGGTCATGAGTTAATGTATGTCTAGGGTCTCCCAAGGGCCTTTCAGGCCAGTTTCTTTCTGTGTTGGGAGATGGGTCTGTGTTGAGGAGTGGATTTGAGTGTGTGTGAGAGAGTGTGTTGTGGTGAGTTGTGTATGCCCTCACAGACAGGCATACACACACTGGCATGCATACACAGAACTGTTGAAGGAGAGTATGACTATGTCCACTTAGACCATGAGAGCTATTTTTGGGAAGCAAAGAACCAGTTGTTGATCTGAATTGGAAATAAATGTACCAAAAATGTTGAGTCTTTACGCTGAAAGGGACCCCTGAAAAAGTACCAAAATATGAGAATTGTTTGGAAGTCAGTTCTCGAAAAGACTAACAAAGGATCCAGGTGAAATTGCAAGAGGGAGTCAAAGCCTGTGCATGCTCAGTATGTTGGCAAACAGAACTTGAACTTTAATGAGCCACTGTCACATGACTGTTCGGGAAATGTTAGATTGTGGTTTAATAACTGCCTTCCTTTCTTTGACCTGTTCTCAGTATGTCTCAGACAGCCCACTGAGGGTTTTAACTATGAAGGCCTTTTATAACTTATGCCCTCTTTATAACTTCATCTCGAAATGTTTTGCAAACCAGGAAAAATCATCTGTATAAGACAGTTAAAATAGTTGAATGAATTAACTAGATATTGACTTGAATGGCTGCTAATTTTAGTAATAAACATCCTAGAGCCTATTTAATGAACAATGAGTTTGTGAAAAGTTGTCTGCCACATACTTTACATGTTGTCCCAGTAGTACAAGGTAGGTGGTATTTCATGTCTAAAGAAATGGATTAACACTTTTTTTTTACAGCATATAGACAGAAAATGGTAGAATTATATTCAAACCCAGGTCTTTTTGCCTCACAAACCACTTCTCAGGTAGGTAAGGGTTTGTAGACAAATCACTCAATAAAATGAGTTTCAAAAAAAATGTGTAGTGGCTGGAGAGATTGCTCAGCAGTTAAATGCATGTATCATTCTTACAGAGGATCTGAGTTTGCTTCCTAGCACCCACATCAGGCAACTCACAACTGCCTGTAATTCCAGCTCTAGGGTTTCTGAAGTTCCTCTGACCTCTTCAGGCAAGCACACACACACACACACACACACACACACACACTTACATAATTAAATAATAACAGAACTATAAAGAAGATAAAATCGCCTATAGCCATGTTAGAATTAATTTACCTTGTATAAAGAAGAGAACTATGAACTCTAGAAAATATAATAATGGTTTTTGACCAATTTTCTAGTTTGTTTGAAAAATAGACATGTTGAAGTCTGTGAATTCATCAATAAGGTCTTAGAAGAAGAGATATGAAAGAACAAGAGGAGAATCTAAAAAAAAGATAGATTTTTTTATATAACAGGCAGAGAAAATATTTCTCCAATGTGTCTGTATTTTGAGGGATTTTATTTACTATTAACAAACATAACATTCTATGAGCAAATGAGGATGTGCCTAACATTTGAATATGCTGAGACTAAGATTTCAGTATTGTCTGGGATACAGGGACCTGGATGTTTTCACTAGAAGATATTGCAGGATCTGATTGGGAGTCGAGCAAGGTCAGACCCAGACTCCAGGGTTCACATATTAAATATGATGTCTATTCTTCAATCAAAAAAGGATAAACAAATGTTAGTTTTTATTTTCCTTAACCATCATGACTCCTTTTGATATCTCAGAGAAAACACACCTTCTCAAGGGCTTTTTGTCATGGCTACTTTTGCCTGAAATGATATTTTTGCAGGAAAGAAATATCTACAGAAATATCATGTGATTTCTCAGGGGTCCAGGGCATGTGTTAAGACAGATTGGAAATTTGCCCATGCCAACGGTTATCCATAAAAACAGTATGCACACTGGAAATTGGCTAGTATGTTTCCATTTGGTAGCATTCACGGGCAGAAACCGGAACTGTTTGAGTTAGCTTGTCTTATCTGTAGCTTTCAAATGTTTTTCCTGAAGAAGTGAAACCTTTATAGTTTCTGAGCCTAGAATATATGTTGGTCTTACACACATCGTGAAATTTCCAGGATTGAAAGTGCTATCAAATCTAAGAAAGTTTATAGTACTTAATTTTGTTTCAGAATAACTCACCTAAAACAATGTTGCATATTTTGTAGGGCAGTGGGAAGAAATTGCAATACAATTTATCATTCTCATTTAGTCCCCATATCAGTACAAATACCTGGCTACATTGTAACATGGTTCTGCCTGAGAGAGCTTACACATTGCAATGCATATATTTTATTATTAAAGTGTTATTTATTTTCTGCTTGATGCATGAGCATGTGTGACATGTGGAGGCAAGAACAGGATGCCGGGTGTCTTCCTCCATTGTTCTCTGTCTTACTGCTCTGAGCTAGGTCACTCACTGTAGCAGAAGGTCACCAGTTTTACTAAGCTGACTGACCAGACTCCAGGTCTCCAACTCTCCACCCCCAAGCACCCTCCAGTGGAGGGTATAGGCACTCACTGCTATGCCCAGCTTTTAGCATGGGTGATTGCAGTTAACTCAAGTTCTTATGCTTACAGAGCAACTGCTCTTATGCACCAAGCCTAAATAATTTTTCCAGTTACTCCTGAATTATTTATTTATTTATTTATTTTTGAGGCTTGGCTTCCCTGTATGGCCTTGGCTGTCCTGGAACACTGAAGCATTTTCCCTCATTCTTTCTCCTTCTGGAGGAGCCTGATTCACTTTACATGTCTCAATTTAGACATCACTTAACACTTAATTTTAAGAAATTTTTATTTTTCTTTCCTTCTTTCTTTCTTTCTTTTTTTTTTTTTTTTTTTTGAGACAGAATTTCTTTGTATAGCTGAGGCTGTCCTAGAACTAGCTCTGTAGACCAGGCTGGCCTCGAACTCACAGAGATCCATTTGCCTCTGCCTCCAACTGCCAAGTGATGGGATTAAAGGCATGTGCCACCAGCACCACCTGGATGGACATTTTACTATTTATATGAAAAATGGTTTGGTTTTGACTCCCTTCTTTTTGTTTTGGTTGTTTTTGTGCAGTGCTGGGGATCAAACTTGGGGCCATGTGCATGCAGAGCAAACCCTCCTATCTGCACCTCTCATTCTTTACCTTCCTGCTTTCCAAGAGTTCAAGTTCACATTAAAACTTCAGAACCGTATATTCCATCCTGTAATTTTGGTGCCTTTAAAAAAGAGATGGAAACAGTATATGACAGTTTGTAACTGAGCAGCAGAAACGACACCACTTTTCCTTTTCTTTCACTTTTGAGACAAGATCTCGCTGTGTGTGCAGTACGCAATGGCCTTGAACTTGGCTCATCCCTGGCTGGTCTTTGACTTGATCCTCCTGCCTTAGTCGCCTGAGTGCTGAGGTCATGAACAAGTGCCATCATGTCCAGTGGTGAGACATCAGAGATGTAAATCTGCTGAATAGTGATGCCACTGTACTGATTCCGCTCTGTGCTGCGGGAGCTGGCCCTTGGAATTTTCATTTTTGAGTTGTTCCTGGGATACAGAAATGTGATGCATTTTTATGTGTTGGCTTTGTTCCGGTGATCTTGCTAAATACACTTATGAACTTGAATAGTTTTTAAATTTGGAAGGATTTCCTGAGTTGACATTTTTCTATAATTAAGACAGTTTTATTTCCTTGTTTCCAATTCTTACACATTTTTAAACCTTCTCTTATTTAATCGTTAGCTAGGATCTCTCTTAAAATGATACATAGAGGGCTGACACAATGGCTTAGTTTAAAGGCACTTGCTGCCAAGCCTGAGTTTGGTTCCTGGGACCCACATGGGAGAAGGAGCGAACATACTTTCATTTGAGGCTGTAAATTTTCCTTTGAGCATGGCTACTGTAAATCCTGCAAGTATTGTGTCATAATTAGTTATTCTAAACTATTTTAATATCCATTTTTTTTTTTCTCAGAAGGTCATGTACAAGTGTACTTCAGTACTAGGGAATTGAAGTAATCTATCTAGCTACTTCTTTGCTATTGACTTTTAGTTTACTTCTACTGTGAGTAGTGAGAGGGTGGACGGACTGTGGATATACTAGTTCTTAGAAAAAGTTTGAGATCCGCTTTGAGGCCACTGGGCGAATGTAATTCTGGGAGAAGCCAAGAAGGTGGCAAGCACTGTGGAGGCTGAGCTTCGAGAGTCATTTGAGCCCAGAAGTTCAAGGCTGGCCTGGGAAACAGTGAGGCCCTGTCTCAAAACAACACCCAAACTAAACCACCAACAAAAACCAGAGCTGGCAGAGATTCTATTCAGCAATTAAATGTTAAAGCAAGCAAACAAAACAAGTAGAAAATGTTTTCAGTTTTTATTGGCATATAGAAATTCTACATAGCACTAGGGTTCAAAGGGTTTAAATGGCCAAGTTAGAAGTTATTTTATGGACTAAACCAAACCTTTTCCAGCACCCATTTCTTGGGTTTCCTCCTTGGTTTCAGGGCTGAGTGTTGTGTTAATTGGACCCAGGTCCTATCTGGCCATTTACTTGGCTCATTCTTTGAACATTTGTGCACCCACTTCTTCCTTTCTTCACAAGTACACATTATGGCGGCTCTTGAGTCATCAGGAGAGTAATACGACCTCGTTATGTGACCTAGAGCTGGAAGGCCCTGAGGTGATCGATGGTGTGTAGTTGTGGATACTGTGGAAAGGGTTTTCACGTTTTCTAGTAAAATCAGACAAAGAAACAAACTGGTACCTTCTTTCTAGATGTCTCTCTTGGTGTGCTTCCCTATATATGCCAAGCAAGGGGGCCTTGGGATGTCACAGTGTGCTATCAGGTATCTGACTGAAGTACAATCGGTTTGTGGAAACACATTGAGCTGAACTTGCACTCTGTTCACTTCTCAGGACATAGGTTGCACACCTGAATAAAAATTCTAAAAGCGAATGCTTTGATGTTAAATGTCTTTTTTTTTTTTTTAAGTTTTTGATTTTGAGGTAGGTTTTTCACTATGTACTCTTGGCTGGCCTTGATCCCAGATATGTTTACCAGGTGAGCTTGCAGCCATCCTCCTGCCTCTGCCTCCTGAGTGGTGTGGTTACAAGAGAAAGCCACCATTCCCCCAATGATGTCACACACTTTAGAAAGTGCCAAGGACAAGGAAAGCTCAACAACCACTCAAGGTCAGCCTCATTTTTTTGAATGAGGTCATTGGGAAGGGATGCTACCTGGGAGCTGTGGATGCCTTAGAACCCAGGTCGGACCTTCTGATTCGTACTCTTCCATAGTTTTAAACTTGCGGATCCCAGAGTCAGGGAATGGAGGGTGTTCTCAGTGCTTAACACATCATGTATGACTCAGCACCTTCCCCATTTCTGTTTTTCTCTCTTGTCCTCATTCTTTTTCCTGGCCATTTAAAAACAGCCACTTATCTCAAACTGTAACCTTGGAGCTTCTTCCTCTTCTTTTTTAAAAGTATCACCTAAGAACCATTTGATCACATATGAGAGAGAAAGAGGGAGAGAGAGAGAGAGAGAGAGAGAGAGAGAGAGAGAGAGAGAGAGAGACTTCGTGCCTGTGAAATCTAACAAGAGCCTGATTCAAGGTATGGCTGTTCTTCTCTGGGCCATTTTTAGTTTGGTGTTGTGTTGTTTAAATTTAGAATCCATTTTCCAAGTTGAGGGGGTGGTGGTAGTTTGCAGAAATTGAACGGCTGTGACTCCTGCTGCTGCAAAGATAAATGGAAAAATCTGGGACAGTGTTAGGAGAGGGCCCCCTGAGGAAGGGATTTGCCTTAATGCCACAAAAGTAGGATAAAGATCTGGGTATGATGGTGGTACTCAGGAGGCAGAGGCAGGTGGGTCTGTGAGTTTGAGGCCAACCTGGTCTACACAGTGTGTTCTAGGACAGCCAGGGCTACACAGAGAGACACTGTCTTACAAACAAACAACACACCCCCACCCCAAGAAAAGTAGGGTAAGAGGAGAAAGATGTCGACAGCTCTTTCTCCCTCCCCTGTGAGACATGGCCTGCCTAGGATATAGTGATGGGAATTTTGGCTTAGGAACCCAGACTTTAAAATTAAAATATAAATCTTTAAAACTTACCCAACAAGTATTAATAATTACTAAGATGTTAGCAATTAACACTGTTAATGTCATTAATATTAACATCAAGGTACTAAAACATACAGCTATATACATATGCACACACATATGCATACCCATATGTCATATACTGTTAACTTTCTGTCACTGTGACAAGATGCCTGAGAAGAATTGTCTTATGGGAGGGAAGATTATTTTGGCTCACAGCTGTAGAGATTTCAGTCTTTGTTCATTGGGCTTACTGCTTTGGGGCTTTATTGATACGGTATATCATGATGGGACCATGTTGAGGGTAAAGCTTTTATTAACCTCATGGCAGCCAAAGAAAGAGAGGAGGGAGAGGGGGGACAGAATCCAGGGTACTAGTGTCTCCTTCAAGGACATGGCTTGGTTGCCCAACTTCCTTCTTCTAAGCCTTTTTACCACTGGTTTCACCAGTGGTAAAAGGATTTTAGTATATAGATCTTTGGGTGAGATTTAATATCCAAACCATAACACATATCTATACGCACAAGCTCAGTTTGGGATTGGTAGCCATCAGGCTGGATTGGGTTTCCCATATGCTGTTCCTTCTGCTTGTACTATGTCTCCGCCTCCCCTGTCAGCCTGACTCAGGGTCCTCTTTTTAGCAGTGGCATTGTCTCCAGGGCTCTCTCTGACTCCAGGTCTGGCCTATAATCTACTCCCAGGGCCTTCTGCATTTTCTCTTGCATGGCTTTTACATTTTTAATTGCTGTATAACATTGAAACACACCTTAGGCCCTTAGGTCATGCTTTCAGGTATTGGATGAGGACAGAGGAAAAGAAGGGAAGGGAATAGAGAGGGAGAAACCCACAAGTGAATGTGTGTTTGTGTGTGTGTGTGTGTGTGTGTGTGTGTGAGAGAGAGAGAGAGAGAGAGAGAGAGAGAGAGAGAGAGAGAGAGAGAGAGAGAGGTGGGGGAGACAGACAGACAGACAGACAGACAGACAGACAGACAGACAGACTGACTAGGTAGTTTAGGCTGGCCTTGTATTGTGGCAATTCTCCTGCTTTGACCTCCCAATTGCTGGGATTATAGGTATATATCACTACACTTGACAATTAATTTTTAAAAAAATTTAAAGTGTTTTTATTAATTTTGTGTTTGTGTGTATGAGTCCATGTGTATGAGTCACATGGACACCTGCATGCCATGTGAAGTGTATGAAGGTTAGAGAACAACCTGTGTGTGTGTGTGTGTGTGTGTGTGTGTGTGTGTGTGTGTGTGTGTATTGCTTCTCTCTAACAAGTGGGTCCTAGGGACCGAACTCAAGGTCTTCTGGGGTTTACCCACTGAACCGTCTCTCTGGCCCCAGTCTCTGTGGCTTTGAAAAGGAAATAGTAATATTTACAAAATTGTTATAAAATTAGAAATAGTACATTGAAAACATCAAGCACTGTGCCTGACACTGAATAGGTAAAAGCATATATCCTCCCCCAAAAGATTTACGAAAATGCAGAAAGGTACAGACAAAAATTGTAATCGATGGCCTTGTTGTTTCTTGGAAATGATGGCCGCAGAGGTCCCAGTGTTCCTTTCTGTTTCTGTGCTCATGCACGCTTTCCTATCTGTTCTTCTTATTCTTTCTTCTCTTAGCTCAGCATCCTATTTTCTACACTTTTAGTAACTCTAAAATTGTTGTTGTATTCACAGCATCTCATCTTGATTATTAGGTCTTCAGTTATGGAAAGCGGATTTATAAACTGATACTGTATCTTCTGAAGCCCAACAGATACTCTGTGAATTAGGGAGCTAATTCAAATCCCTGGTAAATGAGATGGTGGACATGATCTAAATAGGCCAACCTCCTCTCCCCTCCCCTCCCCTCCGCTCCCCTCCCCTCCCTTCCCCTCCCCTTCCTTCCCCTCCTCTCCCCTCCCCTCCTCACCTCCATCCATTGGCCTGGAAGTGAGGAAGTCAGAGTTTCTGCTTACTCTGATCCTTGACCCAGCCATTTCATATTCTGTTCTGTTTTTCTCTCTGGTTTTCACACTGGATTCATGTGAGTTTTAGAGTTAGTATGTTTTTGCATGTTAGTAAGATTGTGTCTTTTGGCTGAGCCAAGCACTTGCTTAGTGTGCACAAGGTCTATGTTTGATTCAGCACCCTGCCCCCCACAAAAAAAAGAAAAAGAAAAAAAATAGTTGACAAAAGAAAAATTAGATTGAGTCTTATGAATGAAATACCATTGTACTTTAAAAAAATTGAGATAGACCTTAGATACCAGAAAATATACCCTTATGAAGTATGCCTAATCTAGATATTTTGTTTCTGTCCCACTTGGACCCTCAGTTGTTTAGTTCCAAATAAACGCACAGAGGCTTATATTAACTATAAACTGGTTGATGGCATAGGCTTCTTATTGGCTGGCTCTTTCTTAATTATTAACCCATTTCTATTAATCTGTGTATATCCACGTGTTCTTTGTTCATCAGTGATGCCCGGGTCTCTTGCTTCCTTGGCAGCTACATGATGTCTCCCTGACTCTGCCTACTACCTTTCTCTATCCCTGTTTGGATTTCCCTAATACGCTGAATAACTGATATGAAATCCGTAAGGTTAGGATAACTTTTAATAGATAAACGCCGGCCAACAGCAAGCCAGAGCGTGCCAAAGCAGCCAGGGAGAGAGCTCCCATGTGCCTTGCATGTCCCTTTAAACCTCTCCCATGGCACCCTGACATCACCTTGATCACACCCTGACTGGCATGGTAGCCAGTCCTTAGGAGGAGTGGTTATGATGTCTCCCTACATTTCCCGCTTGGCTAAATCCTCCCTGTCCATAGGCAGAAACAGCTTTATTCATAAACCAATAAGAGAAACATATATTCACACCATACAGAAGGATATTCCCCCATCATCCGACCTCCAGACCTCTATAGTTAGCTAGTGGTAAGCTTTATTCTCTGAACTTCAGACAGGCTTTATTTGTACAAGTAAGATATAACCACAATTTTGCATAAATATAATCATAGAATATGATTTTTCATATCTGGATGATTTTATGTATTGCAAAGCTTTCAGATTTCACCCACATTGTAGCATGTATAAATTCTTTTTTACTTTTTTTTTGTATGTATGCATGGTCTTGTTTTGAGGTAAAGCCTTCCTGTGGCCTCAGATTCATTATCCTATGGTCTCAGCCTCTCAAAGCTGGGGTTACAGGCATGAGTCATCATGGCCAGCCTATGTGATTATTCTTTCTTTAAGTATTTTAGGAAATTTTTTTCTATGTCTGGATAAAAAATTGTTCAGACTATTAGAGAGAACCGTCGCAGGGGTGTGTTTTGTGTCTATTCAGATGTAAAACAATTTCAGTTCCTTTGATTTTTTTAAAACAAAATGCTGTGTTTAGTGCACATGGAAGCTTAAAAAGCTCCTATTCCCTTAAAGCCTGGAAACCAATATACCAATTGGCCAGTTTCATGTCCTTCCTCTGGATCCATGGAGATGACTAGGGCCAGTCTTCCTTGGATGAAGGAAGTGGTGGTACAAGACTTAAAGCTGGACTGCCAGGTAGAAACTGTGTTAATGTATCACGAGACAAGAAGAGATGAAAGGTGGACTGGTGGACTTTATCTCTTTGCCTCTGGGGCAGAGCTCCTTGCTTTTTTATCCCTAGTATCTCCAAGGGGGTGTGGGGAAGGCAGTTGGACTAAGCGGATGCCTCTTCCCCAGTTCCTAAGAGATCAAAGGGAGCTTTTTCAGTGTCAGATTCCATAGGAATCACAAATCCTTTGAGGTCATTTTGTCTCATCACAATTACATCCTGTTGTTTCATATGGAACCTAGCATACATGAGCTATTCCATGAGTATTTGCTAAACAACTAGTGTGATGTTTATCGTACTGTTGATTTAAAAAAGGATAGGGAAAGAAAACCCAACCAGCTTACATCACAATGCAAACCTCCAGTGCCTGGACAGGAGAGTGGTGAGTTCAAGTCTGCTTCACTGCACAGCTAAAAGACAAACATAAACAGATGAAAACCACCACCACCACCACCACCAAATCAACAAATTACAGACTTGCCAAATACTTCAGAATGCACCTTGAAATCCTGTGCTTCCTTCGTGTTCCCTCCATGTAAAACTATGCTTATTTATTTATTTACATGTGTTTGAATATGTGTGCATGTGTTTGCTGTGTGCAAGCCTGAAGTTGATGTCAGATGTCTTGTTTGATTGCTTTCCAATTGTTTATTTTTATTTTTATTTTTGTTTTTTCAAGACAGGGTTTCTGTGTGTAGCTTTGGAGCCTATCCTGGTACTCGCTCTGGAGACCAGGCTGGCCTCGAACTCATAGAGACCCACCTGCCTCCCGAGTGCTGGGATTAAAGATGTGCGACACCAACGCCCAGCTCCAATTTATTTATTGAGGTGCGATGTCTTGCTGAAAACTCAGAACTCCTACTTTGGATATCATAGGTATCCAGCCTGTCCTCTGGTCCTCCTGTCTCTGCCTTCTGTGTGCTGGTATTATAGGCAGCACTATGCTCAGCTTTTACTTGGCTTCTGGGGGGTCTAGGCTCTGGTCCTCATGCTTGCCCAGCAAGTGTTTTATTCACAGATCTATCTCCTAGGCTCCATTAAACCTCCCATGCCCCTCTAGTACTGTATCACAAATAGGAAACTGACAACTTGTACATTGTTGAGCTTATTTAGGTTGTATGAATCACACATGGAGTCATCTGTGTGTTTGTGTGTATAGCTTTGTGCAGGTTTTAGCATATTTGCCATCTTGAGTAACCATTACTTTACTCAAGACAGTCAATTAAATCATGACTATAGACTTACTATAGACTTCCCTGTGTTATTCCTTCATAGCCAACCCTTTCCTTTAATCTAAGACACCTAACTCTATTTGTTCTTCATCTTTATAATTGTTACTTCCTAAATTTTCCAAAATGAAGCTATGAAGTATGATTGGTTTTTTTCCCACTGGTTTCCTCGAGGATAATGGAGGCGGTTGGGCCGATACATTTGTAGTCTGTGGTATGCCCAAACCACAGCTTGTTTATTCAGCCTTGAAAGACGTGTCAGTCATCTCCAGGTCCTGTCTATGGGGAACAGAGCTGCTGTGAATATCTGTATACAACTTCCTGTGTGAAACTAAGATATTATTTCTAAGTGAAAAAGAGCTCAAGTAAAAGTCATTGCTAAGCCTACCAGCACTGCATGGATGTCTCCACACACCCGTGAGTATGTGCCATTGTAACTCTATTTGAACCAGCCATTGTGATGGTTATGAAGTGATTCATAGATGACCCATTGGTCTTTTCTTCCACTAAATAAACATACAAGTTCTGAGCTCAGCTTTTCAGCTCTCAGCATACCTCTCCTGTGGTTTCCAAACTGTTTCCTAACTCTTCCTGCTTAAGGTTTGTTTCTTCCCTCAGAGCCTGAGTCCCAGGGTCAATCTCAAGCCCACCACCTTCCTAATTCCTGGGGAAAGTCACAAAACCCAGTTCTGCTGGGACTCAAGTATCACAACTCCTGTGCACTCCTTTCCATTACCTTTGTGACTCCCTTCCATTTCTGGAAAATACTGCTCCAAATTCGTGCCACCACCATCAAGCCCTCTTCTCTTAGGTGCCCTCTTCACTGATTGAGCAAGGCCGAGACCATTCAGCCTGAAGCTCCTCAGCGTCTTTGCACCACAGCCATCCATCCACATCTTCCAACTCATCTCAGGCCCTTCTCTTTTGAGGAAGGGCCAACTGATTATGGGAGTTTGGACCACTGGACTAGCAGAATTCTCAGTTACCTAGAATGGGGATCATTTTGTTTTTCTCCTTTGATCAATTAGTATCCATCACTACTTAGGATTAAAAAGCCCATGCACTGTTTCATCTTGCTTGATGAATGCAGAACATGACAAGAGAAATGACTGGAAGAATATGTGATTTTTGCTGTTACTTCTTAGAGAATGTGTTTGATTAAAAAATGTTACAGAGTAGGTTAGTGCATTGAAATAAAGTTGCTGCTTGCTTCCCTTTGCTGAGTGCTTGGACTATGCAAAGTTCTCTGCCTATTGGGATGGTTTCTTGTCAGTGTGAGCTTGAGCATTTACAATCATTGTGGAGATACACCACAGGTATGCCTGTGAGGGCATTTCAAGAAAGGCGTAAGGCCATAACACAAGCACTTCTGTCCTATAGTTGGGGTCCCAGACTGAATGAAAATGAGAAAACAAGTTGAGCTCATCTTCCCTCTGCTTCCTGATGGAATTTGATGTGACAGCTTCCCCAAGCTTCTGCCATCGTGCTTTCCCTGCCTGATGGACTATGTTTCCAAACTAGGAGGCAAAATAAACCTATCTCCCTTAAATTGCCTTTTTTTTGTTTTGTTTTTTGTTTTTTGTTTTTTTGAGACAGGGTTTCTGTGTGTAGCTTTGGAGCCTATCCTGGCACTCGCTCTGGAGACCAGCTGGCCTCGAACTCATAGAGACCTGCCTGCCTCTGCCTCCCGAGTGCTGGGATTAAAAGCATGCACCACCAACTCCTGGCCCCTTAAATTGCTTTTGCCAGATATTTTGCCATACTAACAAGAACAAAGACTAATACATGTGTGTTTTTACATTTAAATCTAGTGCTAATCCCCAGAGGTGTGTTGGTTCAAGCACATTGGTAATAACCTCAGAGTATCTAAAATGTGTCAGTGTTGCATTTTGGAAAAGAAATGCAAAACATTTCCCCTTGAGTAATATAACAGAGAGTGAGCCCAGATTTGAATTCTTGACTCATTTCTCCCTGTGTTGTCCATTATCTCCTGCCTGCTGTATGAGTTTGGATCTATTCCTGCCTGAATGCTGTCTTGTTTCTCCCTGTGTTTGTGTCTGTCTGTGACTGTTAGTATCTGTGTCTGTCAGTGTTTGTGTCTGTGTGTCTGTGTCTGTGTCTGTGTCTGTGTGTCTGTGTCTATCTGTGTCTCTAACAAAGGGCTTTGGTCTGTGTTTATTAAACAACACAGAAAGAGTCACATGAAAGAAGGAAGAAGGAATACTTTACAGGAATCTTTAACAGAGATTTACAGGGGATGAAACCTTCCTGACTCCAATTGCCCCATACTAACCCAAGCTGTACTGTAAATACCATTGCACACAGACTTATCAACCTGTATCCGTACCTCTTCCAACATTTATGGTGGATATTTGTTTTATAAGGTTGTTTTCAACCTACTTGCTATTTCCAGTGTTTATTATCATTACATGCACACACACATGCTTTACCCATGGGTCAGAATGTGGAAGAGTATATAATTTAAGATTACAGCTATGCATTAGCTTAGGTTATAAAGTTGATTACATGGGACCCCAAGGCAAGTAAGGCTGGCTGGTTAACATTGTTCTCTTAAAAGCAGGTTAAACAAACAGGTGGAATACACACCAGGATAGCAATCTTAAGTCTTAAGTGACCTTAAGGTGTTATTAACTCTGGCTGTGAGGTCCAGCAAAATTTCCAGTCTCTCAGAAAGTAAGGGATATTTTTATAACAATGCATTGCCACATAGAAGTAGGCATTAGTATATCCATTCTGTAGATGGAGGCATTGAAGATCAGAGCTGAGACATAACCTGCTCAAAGTCAGACAGCTAGTAGGTGGTTGTTACTCTCATAGCAACTGTCCCCCGAAGCTCATGCCTTGAACACTTGGTCCTCAACTGTTGGAGTTATTGCAGATGGTGGAAGCTTTTAGGGGGGGAGCCTAGTGGAAGGAAGGTAGTTATTAGAACTATGCTCCTAAAGGGAATTTGGGGGCCCCAGCTCATCTTTTCTTTCTGCTTCCAAGTTGATATGACATGAACAGCTTTTCTTGACTAATGCCCCCCGAACCTGCCCTGACTACAGGCCCCAAAGCAATAGAGCTGACTGGCCAAGATGGAAACCTCTGAATCTGTGAGCCAAAACCCAGCTCCCCCACCCTCCCCCAAGACAGGGTTTCTCTGTGTAGCCCTGGCTGTCCTGCCACTCACTCTGTAGACCAGGCTGGCCTCAAACTCAGAGATCTGCCTGCCCCCTATCCCCTGCAAGTGCCACCACTGCCTGGCTAGCTTTTCCTCTTTCTGTGTTGATTAGCTACAGTATTTTTTGTCACAGTGATAGGGCTAGATCCAGGATTCCAGCATGTGTCTTTGATTCCACAACTTGCTTATTTTATTTTGTTGAGACAGGGTTTCATTATATAGTTCAGGGTGTCTTCAAATTAGCAACCCTCCTGCCTTAGCTCCTAGAGTGTTGGGATTACTAATGTGCCAGCATGCTAGTCACAGCTATATTCTTTATGCTGTTTTGCCTGCCTACGTAAATGCAAAAATTGTCATATTGTAAGAATCAATTCCCATGTGAACATTCTAGTTTGAAGTTGCTATCTTTAAATAATTTTAGGCCTGTATGGAATGCCCGGTGATGAATGATTGAGAGGGGGTAGGCTGGGAGGGCCATATGGATGAGTGAATGAATGAATGGAGTTGGGTGGGCTGTTGTATGTACTGCTCTGCTTAATATAACAGTACACTTAAAATTAGATTCTTGCATTGATAGATTTGTCAGAAAAATCACATTCAAAGAAATTAAGAGTCTAACAAAACAATGCAGACAAGTGAGATAGCGTAGTGTAAAGACATGGAAGAGAGGACGGGCTTATAGGTACACTACTTAGACGCCAAGACCTACAGGTCCATGAATCACTGGGGTAGTGAGACGCTGTAGTAGTGGGTTGTGACCCAGCTTTCCTACACCTGTCTTTAGAAGCCCCCTTCAGTGTTTCTTAAACAGTAATTTTTATTCCTGGTTACAGCATGTTTCTCTCATCTTTTTATCAGTCTTTAGGGGACAGGCATTTATTTACTTACTGGGGACCTATTTTATGGTACTAGGATTGAATCAAAGGTCCTGCTGTTTCTAGACAAGTAGGGTACCACTAAGCCACATATGCAGCTTGTTAAGCTTCAAGAGACCGGCTGCAGAATAACCAAGGCAGGCCCCATGCACCTGCCTCCATCAGCTTTACTGCCTACTCTCCTTTGTGAGAATGTGTAGCACCCCAGGAAGTTCTGCCCAAGGACTTGGGGGGCTTATAAATACTAAGGTATTTATGAAATGATCACTTATTTTCACCCTGTAAGTCTAGTGTGAACCCCTCACCTGACTCCCATAGCCTTTAGTCTTCTGCTGGGCATAGGCCTGGCACCTGCCCACTTCAGGGCCTGAAGAAGAGGATATTCAGAACTCACCATTTCTTAAGTAGACTTCCAACCAATCCTAGTTCCTGAGTTCAGTCTTGCTTTCACAACTCATCACACAGAGCTGCTGCAGTTCTCAACCTTACCAATGCTGTGACCCTTTAATACAGTTCCTCATGTGTGGTGATCCTTAGCTGTAAAATTATTATCATTGCTACTTCATAACTATAAATTTGCTACTGTTATGAATCTTAAGGTAGATATTTGTGTTTTCTGATGGTCTTAGGCAATCCTTGTGAAAGGGTTGTTCAACCCCCAAAAGGGTCATGGTTAAGACCACTGACATAGAGGCAATATACTGTCACATCCCGAGTCATTAGAGGATTCTATACTGTAACATAGCTTCTAGGGTAGGATTTCACTTTCTTTTCTTTTTCTTTTTTTTTTTCTTTTTCTTTTTTTTTCGAGCCAGGGTTTCTTTGTGTAACTTTGGAGCCTATCCTGGCAGTTGCTCTGGAGACCAGGTTGGCCTCGAACTCACAGAGATCTGCCTCCCGAGTGCTGGGATGAAAGGCGTGCGCCACCACCACCTGGCTTTAAGAAGTTCATTTCTAACTTGAGATTCTGTCTTAGGATCTCAGTATTGTGATGAAGCACCATGACCAAACGTGACTTGGGGAGGAAAGGATTTATTTGGCTCACATACCCTGAATCACAGTCCAGTGAGGGAAACCAAGGCAGGAACCCAAACTGGGTAGGAACCTGGAGGCAGGAGCTGATGCAGAGGCCATGGAGAAATGCTACTTACCCACTGGCTCCTCATGGTTTGCTAAGCCTGTTTTCTGACAGAACCCAGGACCACCAGCATGGGGGTGGCCCACCCATAAACAGGCTGGGCCTTCCCCTCTGGGTCACTAATTAAGAAAATACCCCACAGGATTGTTTGCTTGCAGCCTGGTCTTCTGGACGCAGTTTCTAAATTGAGATGCCCTCCTCTGAGATGACTACAGTTTGTGTAAAGTTGATGTAAAACTAGCCAGCACAGATCCATACCTCATGACAGCATTTGGAGACAGACATATAGGTGGTAGGCAACAGTGAATAAAAGCACTGTGGAAATGGACACAGCCAGAGTCTCCTCAGGAGATGAACAGCTAAATTTTGGATTCAGAAACTTTTTTGTAATAGTTTTTGAGTGTGTTGGTGCCAAAGGAAAATCGGCTTTTAAAGCAAACTTTATAATTCAGCATAAAAAAGTACATAGACCTCAAAAGCATACAGGCTGATGAATTTTTATGTGTGTTCTTATGTAACGAGTCCAAGCCAAGTAATACTGAGACCCCCTTTTGAGTCCTCACCGTCTCTCACATGCTCAGCTTGACTCCAGATCTGGGGGTTCATGCTGTAGTGTCATGGTTTTGAATTTTGTGTAGAGGAAGAGATCCAGTGTGTCATTTGCTCTGGTTTATTTTGCTCAGCTCTGTGAGATCCATCTGCCGTATGCAGAACACCTATTCTCATGCCCACACGGCTCTCCATGGAGTGAGTATACAACTGCAGTGTCTTTATTTGGATGAAACCTCAGGGATATATCACATGGGTCTGTTCTGAGAACTGCTTATGAACATACACACGTGTCATTGGTCCCACCCATGAACGTATCTCTGTAGATTAGATCCTTCAGAGTGAAATGACTAGTTCATAGAGTGTATTAGTTTCTTGTCACTGTGATCAAATGCCTGAGAGGAACAACCCAAAGGAAAAATTATTTATTTTGGCTCATGAGTTCAGAGTCTTTAGTCCATATTCTTGGATCTAAGGGAAGAAGCAAACATCATGACAGCAGGAGCATATGGCAGAGGCTGCCCACCTTATGTTAGACGGAAAGTAGAAGGGACAGAATGTCTGGTCGTCTCTATCTATTTTATTTTCTCTAGTTATTTTTGAGACAGAACATTAGGTAGTCTAGGCTGGCTTTTAATTTCCTATAAAGCCAAGGATAGCATTTAACTTTTGATCCTTAGGCCTTTAGCTTGTGGGACTTGGGCTTATAGGCATATACCACCATTCGTGGATTAATGCACTGCTGGGTATCAAACTCAGGGCACTCTACATGTGAAGAAAGCATTGTACTGTTTTATGCACATCCCCAGTTCTGATACTTTCCCCTTCTGTTCTGTCACAATCCCTACCCTATGGGATGGTTGCTGCCCACATTTCAGGACATTTCCTCCCCTTCATTAATATTCTCTGGAAATACCTTTACAGATACACACAGATGTATCCTCTATTATTCTAAGTATTTCTTAATCCAATGAAGTTAAAAATCAAGATTAATTATTAAACTTGTGAGATGATTTGGTGGGTAAAAACACTTCTTGGTGATTTGATTCCCCAAGGTGACAAATGAAAACTGACTCTTGAAAGTTGTCCTCTGATTTCCACATGCATGCTCTAACATGTGTGCACACACATACAAACATAGAAAGCCTGTTATTTAATTATTAATAAAAGTAATAATTATTTAAAAAATCCAAACAATCTGGTCCTCCTAGAAAACTCAGCAGATGGTGGAAACCTGGGCATCTGAATCTGGGCCTGGCAGCCACGTAAAGATAGAAGGAAAGAACAGACTCCACAGAGTTGTTCTTTGACTTGAACTTGTGCCTTGTGGCATGTTTGACCACACATCCATCATGCATATACAGACACATAGACACATAGACACAGACACACAGACACATCCACACACAGTCTCTCTCTCTCTCTCTCTCTCTCTCTCTCTCTCTCTCTCTCTCTCTGTCTGTCTGTCTCTTACACACACACACACACACACACACACACACACACACACACACACACACATTAAACTAGAACATTTCATCCTTGGACCCCAAAGGTTTATGTACATCTCCTAATGCAAAGTGCATTCAGTCCATCTCCAAGAGTCCTCATAGTGACATCTCCAACATAGTTCTAAAGTTCAAATCCTAAGTTTCCCAAGACTCAAGGCAAACTCTTATTATGAGTTCCTGTAAAATAAAAAAGGAAATTGCATACTTTCAACATCCAGTGGCACAGGATAAACATGCCATCCCAAATGGGGCAGATGATGGTACAGAAAGAAAGGATGGACCAAAGCAAGACCCAAGTGCACCAGGGCCAACATAAACCCTGTAGTACCATGTCTGGTATTTGGTATCTGAGCACATCATGCATTAATGTAAGCTCCCAGTGGCTTAGGCAGCACCATCCCTATGGCCTTGCTGGACAGAGTTCACATGATTTGTGTCTTCTGTTACCTCTGATGGATGCCTGTGGTTTTCTTGACAGGTGTTCTGAGTTCCTGGCATTGCTAGCTTCCTGTGTTTTCCATTGTGCCTTTGCCTTCATGCTCACAGTTTCACACACTGCCCCCTCAAGGGCTGCCTACAGTGATCTTGAGGCTGCCACACATTGCTTGGCCTCCCAGGTCTTCCTTTGAAATCTATGTGGAAGTATTCATAGCCCTGAAGTTCTTATATTCTGCATTCCTAAAAAAATAGCATCATGTGGAAGATGCCAAGTTGTGCTGATGCTTGAGGTCTGTGTGCCTGGGCTGCAGAACTGTAGAATTAATGCCGAAGAAACAATTTTTTTCTAGGTCAGCTTATGTAAGCAGTATGATTCAGAGATGCTCTGTACTCTACAGTATTTTACATTCTTGAGCCTGTCACCAGTGAGTTCTGGCCAGTTCTTGAGAGCATATAAAGACACATTTTCTCTGATGCAACTGACCTGACTCCCTTTAAATGACCCTAGTTCCTTTAGAAACCATACCTTTCTTAGCTCTGATTTTGCACTGGCTTTATGGCCAAACTGTGAATTTTCCCAGTCTTTCTACTGTACATTTTGCTTCCTATTCTCACTGGACACCTGGCTAGAAGAAGCCAGCAATAACCATGCCACAGTCTAAATTCTGGATTGATTTGAAATTTCGTCACTCAGATCAATTAGTCTATCACCTTCAAACTCCTGGCAAGATGCAGGTCATGGATAAAATGTAACTAAGTTCTTTGTCAAAATGGAAGCAGGAATGGCTTTTAACCCAATTACTAATAGAATCCTTATTCTCATATGAGATCCCATGAGACTAATCTTTATTGCTATATTAGTTACTTTTATGTTGTGATAAAAATTCCATGCCATTAATCCCAGTACTCGGGAGGCAGAAGCAGCCAGATAGATCTCTGTGAGTTTGAGGTCAGCTTGATAACAGAGCGAGTTCCAGAACAGCCAGGGCTGTTACACAGAGAAACCCTATCTCGGGGCGGGGGGGGGGGAGGAGGGGAGAATAAATTTAATGATCAAAAGTAAATAAGGAAGTTTATTTTGTCTTGCAGTTCTAGAGGAGGAGTCCATGATGGTGAGGGAGGCATGACAGCAGGCAGCCAGATCACATCACAGCCACAGAGAGTGAGCAGGAAATGGGATAGGCCCATAAATCCTCACAGCTTGCTCCTGTTGACATACTTTCGTCAAGGCTACATGTCCTAGAAGTTCCATATTCTCCCCAAACAGCACTACTAACTGGGGACCAAGTGTTGAAATTCGTGAGTCTTTTGGTGGCATTTCTCATTTAAATGATGATAACTATTCACATTTCTGTTGTTATTCTGGTCCTTTGAACTCCCACTTAATCACTTAGTAGTCTCTGCTTTGTAATAGCCAAGATTTTCTTTAGCCCACTTCTAATTTTTCCAAATTTCTCTTGCAAACTCCTGTCAGAGTATAGAACCTTTCACAGGAATGACCCTCACTTCTCAGGGGCCATTTTTGTGTCTTAGTTATTTTTTCCCTTTTGCTGTGACCCAGCACTTGAGAGAGCATATTGAAAGTAGGAACTCTTGGTTTTGGTTCACACTTTCTGAGGTTTCACTCCATATTCTTAGGCTGCATGGATTTTGGGACCTGTGAAATGGCAGTAAATGATGGCAAGAGGAGCACATGGCAGAGACTGCTCAACTCAGGCATACATTAAGTAGAAAGAGAGATAGAAAGAAAGAGACAGACAAATGCTAGATAGATAGATAAAAGATGCTAGATAGATTATAGATTCTAGATAGATAATAGATGCTGGATAGATAGATAATAGATCATCGATAGACAGATAACACCTGCATTATTTGGATTTTTAAAAATTTTATGCAGTCCATATGTGATACCACCCACATTCAGGGTAGGTCATCCCTCTTTAGTTAAACCCTTCTGGAAATGTTCTCACAGACACACCATTGGTGTGGTTTTGCTAATCTTGTGAACAGTTCTCAATGCAATCATGTTGGCAATGAGGAATTCCCATGGCAGGGGGTCCCGTGTCCTGTAGCGTTGTGAGGGTCATCTTGTCTCACCACGCCTTTGCCATTTGATGTTGACAGTCTTTAAAATTCTAGCCATCCTGTTTGGTATGGAGTGGATCCCTGTGGTTATAATTTGAGTTTCCATTGTGACTCAGGGGTTAAGCATCTTGTCATAAATATATTGGCCACTTGGGTATAGTCTTTTGTAAAAGATCTGATTTAATAACTTTTGTCAATTTTTTTTCTTTCTTTCAAGACAGGGTTTCTCTGTGTAATAGCCCTGGCTGTCCTGGAACTCCCTCTGTAGACCAAGCTGGCCTAGAACTCAGATCCACCTGCCTCTGCCTCCAGAGTGCTGGGATTAAAGGCATGTGCCATGATGGCCTGGATTTGCCAAATTTCTTATTGGACTTTCTTTGTTGTTCTTATCGGTTGTAGATTTAAAAAATAATAAATTAATTATTAGTATGTAAGCATGACGTGTGTGTGTGTGTGTGTGTGTGTGTGTGAGAGAGAGAGAGAGCATGTGTGCCATATCATGTATAGAGGTTAGAGCCCGACTTGAGGAGTTGGGTTTCTCCTTCCACTGTGGGGTGTAAGGATTGAACTCAGGTTGCTAGACTTGAGTGTCAAGGGTCTTTACCTACTGGGCCATCTCACCAGCCCTGATGTGTAGATTTTTCTTATTGAATCATATATTTTATATATAAATTCTTTGGATAAAAGTATTGTGAATATTTCTTTACAATGTGGCTCATCTTTATATTTTTATTCTCTTAAAGTTTTTTTTCAAACAGGTTTTCAACTGGCCTAGCCTAAATTTGTGATCTGCCTGTCTCAGCCTCATGACTATTAGATTGCAGGAATGTACAATGATACCCAGCTTCTTATTGATGTATTTGAAGGAAGAACAAAAACTGTTTGCTTTGGGGAGGGGTTTCTGGAGATTGGATAAGGTGTCGTGCCCACTATGCATGTGCTCTACTGTATGTATATAATATGACATCTTGAGATATATGTTTACATTTATCTATATATTTATAATATCTTACAAATATCTATATATTTGATATATATAAATTTACACTCATATACACATGTGTGTCTGTGTTGTGAATAGTCAAATATAGCTAATTAACAAGTGAATGCCTCACATAGTTATTACTTTGTTATAAGAACACAAATTTATTGTTCCTGTATTTTTCAAGAATATAATAAGCCATCATTGACTATGGTGATGGTACCATTTAGTTGACTTCTTAAACTTATCCCTAATTATGTACCTTTAACTAATATTGCTCTACCCCCATGTCATACCATGTCAGCCCTTGGTAATTACCATTCTACTCTCTGTTTACATCAACTGTTTAAATTCCACATATTCGGGATCATGTGGCATTTGTCTTTCTGTGCCTGGCTTAGTTCACTTAACATCCTCCAGGTTCACCTGTGTGTTCGAAATGATGGGATTTCCTCCTTTCATAGCCAAATAGTATTCCATTGTATATGCATACCACATTTTCTTCATCAAGTTTTAAAGTGACAGACACTTTGCTTGATTAAGGATCTTAGCTATTATAAATAATACTTCCATAAACATGGGAGTGAAGATATTTATTTGACGCTGATTCCATTTTATTTGAGTCTATACCACCAAGTTGTGGGGTTTTCTGGATCATGTCGTTGTTGTATTTTTAATTCTGAGGAACTTCTAAAAGTTTTCCACAACAGCTGTATTAACTTATATTTCCACCCACAGGGTGGTGTGTGTGTGTGTGTGTGTGTGTGTGTGTGTGTGTGTGTGTGTGTGTATGTATGTATCCATCCTTTCCTTACATCTTTGTCAACATGTACCCTTTGTGTTGTTTTGGTGGTAGCTATTGTAAGGATGAGGGGATAGCCAACTGTGGTTTTGCTTTTACTGCCCTGATGATGAGAGATATTGAGCACCTTTTCATATACCAATTGGTCATTTGTATGTCTTCTTTTGAGAAATGTCTATTTTTAATTGGTCATTGTTTTCTTACTCTTTTTATGATTCTGTGTTCTTGGTACCCTTGTTGGAAGTCAGGAGGGTGTAAGTGTATAGATTTATGTCTGGGCTCTCTGGTCTGTTCTGTTGGTCTACATGTCAGTTTTGTGTCAGTATCATGTGGTTTGTCACTATAGCTTTGTGTAGTGTATTTTGAAATTAAATAGTTTGATGCTTCTAGATTTGTTCCATTTGCTTACGATGGCTTTGTCTGTTTGGGGTCTTTTGTGATTTCACATGAATTTTAGGATTATTTTTCTCTTTCTATGGTTAATGTCACTGGTATTTGATAGTGATTACTCTCAGTTTGTAATTTGCTTTGATTGGTGGACACTTTAACAGCATTAAAGCCCAGGATGTATTTCCATTTATTTGTGTCTTCTCCAATTTCTTTTCAGTGTAAAGATCTTTCATCTCTGTGATGGTGTCACCTTGGCTGAAGTGAGGATTACCCGGAGATCTGGTAAAGAAAGCATTGTTGTCGGGGTATGTCTATGTCCTGAGGAGCCTGGCATTTGAGTCCCTGCCTGAGTAAGGAAGCTCTGTCCTCAATGCAGGCAGCTGCCATCTGCTCAGCCAAGGGTGATCAGACACTACAAAGTGACTGGAGGATTTTAGCCTTTTATCTCTTGGATCTGGGGTTCACAACTCTTCCCTCCTGGGCATCAGAACTCCAAGTTTAGACTGCAGGACTTACCTGAGAAGCATCCTACGGCCCTCAGGACTTTGATCTCCCATTGAGAACTGTACCATTGCTTCCCTTGTTTGGAGGCCATAGTGCTTAGACTGAGCTACTGAACACTCTTCGAAAGGTATTTAATAACTTCATCAAGTGGATTTTGAGTCACTTCGCCTGTTCAGCATGGGAAAGGAGCTGAGAATAAATGAAGGATGAAATGTAGTGATGGTGCTGTATATTTGAAGAAAACAGCCATAATCGGCTTGTAGGCCTTACTAGGTACAGAAGAAGGTGAGGAAGGGATCTGAGAGGTATTGAGTGCCCATTAAATGTCAGTTGATCTGCCAGATAACGTAAACATCTTTAAAAGTGATTTTGGGAGAGAGGTATAAGTTTAATCAGCTTTGAGTGACTTAACTAACATAGTTACTAGATGGTAGAGTTAGGATTTGAACTTAGATCCATATTGTGTCTTCCCCACTCCCCCTCCCCTACCCCCTTTCCAACCACTTCCCTTCTTCATGCATTTTCCAGCTACCTTAACATTCCTTTTGTGGATTTCTGAAGCTCTACTTTCTATGGAACAGAATGTATCTTTTTCATTCTTTCTTTGAGACAGGGTCTCACTATGCAGTCTTGTCTGGCCTGGAACTCACTATGTAGTACAAAGGCTTACAGGTTCTGCTACTTCTGCCTTCTGAGTGTTGGGATTAAAGGTGTGTGCTACCAGTCCTTATTGGGTCATAGGGGGACAGATTCTAGCCCACTTTCTTACCCTAAAGTATTCCACTTTTTATCGTATCAGTCCTGAAGCATGTTCACGTGTTGCTTAGGTTTTGCTGTGTAAGGAACCATCTGAATGGAGTGGCTTGAGACGGCATACGTTTAGCTCAGGTTTCTACAGCAGGAATTAGGCACATCAGCTCAGCCATGTCGAGTTTGGCCACATTCAGTTGTTCTCATGCCTGGAGCGTTAGCTGAGATGCTGGGACCAGTGTCTCCAAGTGGCTCCCACCTTACTGCTGGCTAGCTTGGACTCGTGTTTCTGGAGGAGAAGAGGAGCCAAGGAAGCCAGCAGAAGTCCAAGGAGCTTTGGGGCCCAGGCACAGAGACAGTACATTTGCAGTGTCTTAGCTCAAGCTGCTGTAATAAAGTATCCCAGACTGGGTGACACAAACAACCCTGCCTGTCTACTAAGGAAGGATTCTGCTGGCTCATTGCAGGCATCTACAGCTGTTCTGGGTACATGATTGCAATGACTGACTTAAAGCGTCTCTCCCTATCTTCTGGCTCTTACATTCTGCACTCTGCTGCAAGTTTTCCTTAAGCCCTATATGGAATGTCATAAATGCCTTACTATGGCTGAGCATTTATCCTACATGACCTCATCTTAACCCAATTCCTTCCTGAAGGGCCCTGTCTCCAGTATATACATGTTAGGGGGTTAGGGCTTCAACCTAGGTACCTCTCGAGGTCCAGTGAGAGTGAGGAAAGGCAAACTCCATTTCTGTAACTGTACTGTATGCTCTCCTATGGTAGCACACATCACTTCTGAGATTTCAAAATGCACGGTCATTTCTTGTCATCAACTATCGAGCAATCAATTCTACTATAGAAGAATTCAATTTAATTCTGCCCTTGCCTACTTGGGGACAGCATCAGATCTCAAATGTTAAGGGCTCAGTTGCACAGTTTTTTTTGGCATCAGTCATGAGCCAGGCTTCTGAGCAGCTGGCTACAAGCAACTTCCTACAACTCCCTGGTTTGTCTTAGATCATTTGCTAGGGTGGCTCACAGACCCTGAGGAAACATATTTATTGGTTTATTGTAAGGCCACAGATAAAGATCTGGATAAAAACACATGGCAGGGGCTTGGCTGCTCCTGGAATGTGGATCAGTTCCTCCTCATGTTCCTCAGTCTCCACGGGTTTAGCTGCCCAGGAGCTCTCTGAACCCTCCCCTTGCATAGGCATGACTGAAGGAAGCATGTGTAACTGTGTACCAATGTGAGTGGACAGAAGGTTCTCATCTAATTCTCAGAGACAGAGAAATCCAGTTCACCTTGTCTGTTCAGATTCTTTGTGTCCCCTTTCTACAGCATGCCTTCCTTTTAGGCATGGGGCAGGAATCCATGTGGAATGAAGGTCTTAGGGTCTATTATTAGACAAGATAGGCCAAGAATGTCTTTATGGTAAGATGTAAGAAAGGAAAAGCAAGAAAGGGTTATGATGTGATTTTGGTTTTAGTAATCTGACTTGGGGAAGAAAAATCTTAGTTATTCCGGTGTGCATTCGGGAGAAAAAAACAGAGAAAGGGAAAATAGAAGGTCGGAGATAGGTTTTTCTCTGAAGCATAAATTGCCCCAGCATCATAACAAAGACACTTTCTATCCTCTATGGCTCTAAACCTTCTTCTAAAACAAAAGACCAAATCCTTTAACAAAAGGTATTCTTACTGTTCTAGCCATTTTGGAGCTAGTAAGAGCCATGGAAACTCTCTCTCTCTCTCTCTCTCTGTCTCTCTCTCTCTCTCTCTCCCTGTGTGTGTGTGTGTGTGTGTGTGTGTGTGTCTTTGTCTGTGTTTATGTGTGTGCATGCCTGTGTGTACATGCATACCATGTATACACATGAACACATACATTTGGTTTTGTGAACACAGAGGATACCCTGCAGGCTAAAGAATATGTGATGGAGGGAAGACATGTTAGTGACAGTAATTAATCCCACTCATGAATACACACTGAGAGGAAATAGAGCCCTCATGTCTATGGGCTGCATTGTATGGGTGAGGTCTTGGTGAATGCATTCCTTTGATGTGACTGTATTTCAGATCATGTTGAGCATAGCTCTTCACTGCAGACTGCAGAGTGAGGTGCAGAACTTCAGAAGCAGGGACCAGAGGCCAAGGTCTAGGCTGGGCACTGATTAATTGTTGTTGGAAAAAGTTTACCTCTTTAAGTTTTAGTTTTCTCCTTTATAACTACAAAAAAGCTTGCCTTCTCAGGTTGCTAGGAAGATGGAAACATTTTATATCTGTGCTTGCTGGATTATACAGTAGCCACTCACTCCAAGAGGCTAGTGCAAAGTGAGATACACTGTAATGTAAAATGTAAAGCCTATCAAGTACATAGCAGGAAGAAAATCTTACTGGCCCCACATTGAAGTAGCAATACTTTGTGTCTACTGAGATAAATGAGAGGCACTACAAAACTGAATTCATTTGTTTCACTTTAGTTTTTAATGTGGCCACTAGAAATTTGAAAGCCATGTTTTGTTTTGTTTTTTTTCTACTTTATTTTCTGTTGCTGTGATAAGCACTGGCCAAAAACAACTTAGGAAGGGAAGGTTTTAGTTCATCTTCTAACTCCCAAATCACACTCCATCACTGAGGGAAATCAGGGCAGGAACTCAGAGCAGAACCTAGAGGCAGGAACTGAAGCAAACACCAGAGAAGGATGTTGCTTGCTGGCTTGATCCACTTAGATTGGTCAGCCTGCTTTCTTAAACACCCCAGGACTATATGCCTAGGAGTGATGCTGCCCACAGTGGACTGGGCCTTTTCATGTCAACCATTAACCAAGAAGACACCCCACACTTGCATACAGGCTAGTGTGACAGAGGCATTTTCTCATTTGAGATTCCTTCTTCTCAGATGATCCTAGCTTGTGTCAAGTTGACAAAAGACAAAACAGCACACACTTATTGCTCATTGGTGGCTTGCATCCCATTTCTTCAGACCAGTGTTATGCTTTGTGCCCATGAAGTATTGTATAAATGTTAGTTCTGACCTGAACATATATAGAAGATGTTGTTGTATAGGTTGGGATTCATTTTCATCTAAAGCTTATTACCATTCACTAAATTCTTAATGTAAGCTTTTGTGTAGGCATCTTAGTTTTTCCTCATGATGTATAATAGGGAAGAAATAATTCATTTATATGATCAAACTTGAGTGCACTGGGTCACAATGATGTAAGCACTGTGTCCTGTAGTAGTTAGAATTCTTTTGGCCACACACCACAGATATAGTGCAAACCAGTTTAATTAAAAAACTGGATGTCTTATAAGTATGGAAAGGTAACATGTTTCTGGAGTTACTGCACTTGCAATGCTGTCTTCTTATCTCTCCCTTTCTTTCAAACTTACTTCTTCCTCATTGGCAACATTTTCTCCTTAGATCGCCTGTCCCCACATGTCAGAAACACAGGTCCTAAGCCTGCTGTCTGTCATCTTTGCTCTATAGCAGGATTCAGTCTGACTTATTCTCTGGTTTTCAGAGCACCTGTTGACCTAGCTTCATTTTAGATAATTTAGATGTTCTGGGTAGGACTGGGACAGCTCCAACTAGAGCCACAAAAGAGGAGAGTTTTCCAGAGAGTGCTTCTTTTGATTGCTCAAAGAAAATGTATACTATGTCTACTGTTTTAGATATGACTTGTCTCCCAAAGGTTTGTGTGCTGAAAGATTGGTCCCCAGGATTGCATCGTGAGAGCAGTGGACCCTTTAAGGAGTGGGCTTAGTGTAAAGGAAGTAGGTCATAAGGGCTCCAAACTCATGAATGGATTAACATTATTTTGTGGTGGTGGCTCATGGGAGTAGACTCATTCTGGGCCTGGTGGTGTAAATCTATAATCCTAGATACTCCGAAGGCTTAGGCAAGAAGATCTCAAGTTCAAGGCCTGCCCTAGGTTACAGAGTGAATTCAAAGCAAGATCCCTTTTCAAAAAAAAATTAAAATAAGAAGATGGCTAGGGATACAGTTTTGTGATAGGGTGCATACTTAGCTTATAGCATATGCAACACTCTAGGTTTAATTCCCATAGCACAAAGAGTAGGTTTATTCCTCTGAGGAGTGGGCTGTTATCAAGAGCAGGCCTTGACTTTCTTGGTTCCCTGTCAAGCTAATGCCTTCTGTGTTCTGGTTCCCTTAAGACTTTTCTCCCATGTTGTAATGTATCAGGGAGCCTTTGCCAGTTGTACCATGATGTTTGGTGCTCCCACTCACCAGAATTGTAAGCCTTATAAACCTCTTTTAAAAAGGACCTCAACCTACATCCTTTGTCATAGCAATATAAAACAGGCCAGGACCACAGTGGTAATGAATACGTACAGCCAAGAAAAACAGTGAGGAAAAACAGCCAAGAAAAACATTTGGAAAAGAGGAAATTACTGCTCAAAGCAGGTCCATGTTTTGCCCAATTTCAAACTTCCAGGCTAGATGCTCAAGTCTCTTTAAAGACCACATTTTAAACCAAAACACCAAGAGAATTCTAGTAAATTTGATTGTGCTGACTTGAATTTTATGGGGTTAGATCTTGCCCCACCACCATTAGATTACTTCTTACTGAACCTGGTGGTGGGACTGCAGATGAAGGAACTGGCCCCTGGTGACACCAGGAAAGTTCTGGAACTGGGAGGGAATGGGTACCACTGTGTCCTGCAGCCTTGTAGCCAAAGCCTGAAAGGAAATGGCATGTACAACAGTTATTGTCTTTCAGCTACCGAGCTTCATATATTGGTAGTACTGCATGCATGTATGTGTATATCTATTTCCCACCATTGCATAGTTTCCTGTGGTCCATAGCTCATCGGCATGGTGATTGTAGGAACAGAGGTGAACATCATATTCTGTCATTCGCAAATGATGTATGATCTAAAGGGATGTCATTTAGAGTGATGGTTCTTACAGAACTCAAAGGGGAGTCTTGAGATACTTGCAAAGTGACTTAGTGGGTCAAGGCACTTTGATTCTAAGCTTGCTGACCTGGGTTCGATCCTCGGGCCCATATGGCAGAAGGAAAGAAACAGCTTTCTCAAGTTGTACTCTGACCTCCACATGCATGCTGTGGCCTTTCTCTCTCTCTCTCTCTCTCTCTCTCTCTCTCTCTCTCACACACACACACACACACACACACAAATGTAATAGTAATCATAAAGAAAAGATGGCAGTAGGGTGAAGCAAGAAGTCTGAGTTCTGAGGGGGAGGCAGCAGGCCCTGGAGTGTGAAGTGTACATTGTGTTAAATACCCAGGGCAGTGATTCTCAACCTTCCTAATGCTGTGACCCTTTAACTGTTCCTCATGGTGTGGTGACCCCCCAACCATAAAATCATTTTCATTGCTACTTCATAACTGTAATTCTGCTATTGTTATGAATCATAATGTAAATATCTGTGTTTTTCGATGATCTTAGGTGACCTCTGTGAAAGGGTCATTGGACCCCACCAAAGGGGCCAAAACCTCATAGGTTGAGAACTGCTGACTTAGATAGAGGGCTGAGTTCTTGTCTTTTTTAGAATTTTTACTACTGGGATGTAACCATCACATCATGAGCAAAAGCAACTTGAGGAGTGTCTTAGTTACTGTTCCATTGCTTTGAAGAGACACCAAGGCTAGGCAACTGATAAAAGAAAGCATTTTATCGGGGACTTACCTACAGTTTCAAAGGATTAGTCTATAATCCCCATGGCAGGGAGCATGGTGGCAGTTGGGCAGGAATGGTGCTGGAGCAGTTGCTAAGAGCTTACATCCTGATTCATAGGCAGCAGGCAGAGAGAGAGAGGGGGGGAGTTAGGTTGAGAGGGACAGAGGGAGAGAAGGAATGAGAGAAGAGAGGAGGAGGGAGAGAGGGAGAGGGAGGGATAGAAAGAAAGGAAGGGAGGGAAGAATGGAGGGAGGGAGGAAGAGAGAGAGAAAAAGAGAGAAGGGAGAGGGAGGAGAGAGAGAGGGAGAGAGGGAGAGAGAGAGAGAGAGAGAGAGAGAGAGAGAGAGAGAGAGAGAGATTGGAGCCTGGTGTGGGCTTTTGAAACTTCAAAACCCAACCCCAGTGACTCACCTCCTCCAATAAAGCCACACCTCCTAATCCTTCCTAAACAATTCTACCAACTGGGGACCAATCTTTCAAATATATGAGCCTATGGGGGCCATTATCATTCAAATTACCACAGGGAGGAAAGGGTTTATTTCATCTTGGAGGAGTATTACTTACTGGCTTGAATCCCCTGGATTGCTCACTTTGTTTTCTGACACCATAAAGGACCACCTGCCCAGGGGTAGCAACACCCACAGTGAGCTAGGCCCTCCCACATCAATCATCAATCAAGAAAATGCCCTGCTGACTTGTCCACAGGCCAGTCATATGGAGGCATTTTCTCAGCTAAGATTCCATTTTTTTCAAATGACCCTAGCTTGTGTCGAGTTGACACAGAAACCAGTCAGCACAGTCCTATAATTGGATTTGCATTTAGATGTGAATCAATTTGTTCACTCTTCTGACTCATTTCTCTTATCTCTAAATTGAAAGGGATCTTCTGCCCTCCACAGTTCTGCCTACTTCAGAATTCTGTACATTTCTCTGGCTGTAGAAACCTTAATCCCATGCTGGCTTCCAGATCTCTTGGGCAGCAAGGCCCAAGATTATAACCCGGGTTGGAAGAGGTCCCGGGTGGCAGGGACAAGAGGCTGAATGGATGCCCTATCCTTCACGTTGGAAGTTAGCCAGTGTGAATGGTAGCAGGTATCTTCGTGGGTCACCTGACAAGGGACTGTGGGTAGCTTCAGTCTCTCGACAAGCAGGTGGAGTACATCTTGCTCTGCTTCTGGCATGGGTGAAATTTAATAGCTTTCTCCTCCAAAAAAATCAAAAGTACTGCATATTGAAGTATTTAATGATAAATAATACAAAGCCTGAAATATACTTTAAAACACTGGGGAGTGCTGCAGTGGTGAGGTAGAAGTTACAGCTTAGTGGTCTAGCATGCATGAGGCTCAGAAATGATCCCCAGACTTGCAAGTAAAAGATGAAGCACACAAATCAACGAGTGAGTGATTGATTATGTCTTGTGGGTAAAGGAATCAACTGCATAATTTAATCTACTTTTGTGTGTGCTTGATAACTTCAACAATAAAAAGTGAAAAAATAAAATAATAAAATAGGAATGCTTCCCTCTTGTTACCTAAACCTCTCATTTGTTATTTTTTGTACATTGGAGAATGAATCAGACTCTCACTTGCCCATATAAAACAGTCTTAGAGTTATTGTGTTATAAATAGCAACAAACTTTTTTTTTTTGTTTTTTTTTTTGAGACAGGGTTTCTTTCTTTAGCTTTGGAACCTGTCCTGGAACTCGCTCTGTAGATCAGATTGGCCTGGAACTCACAGAGATCCACCTGCATCTGTCTCCCAAGTGCTGGGATTAAGGGTGTGCGCCACTGCGCCTGGCCACAACCATTTTAAATTGTTTTCAAAGTTGAATGGCTTTCAAGAGTTCTAGATGCATTAAGATTCTATGGATAGCTCAATGAAATAGAATTCTGTACAAAAGAAGGGGTATGGACTAGGGAAGTCGCAGGTGACATGAACTAGGCTTGCAATTCTGTTCTGGGCCTGTTCTGGAGGAATCTTTGGCAACATGGTAAATCACTGGCCTTGGAGTCAGGTGCAGTATACATAGCTATGTACTTGTTTAATCACAGCAGATAACACTGCAGCCAGGCACCAAGCTAAGCTCTTTATGTCCTTGATGTCACACAATTTCAATAACTGCCTTATTACTTAGATGTAAAGATTTTGTGAGTGAGCTAACAGAGCCTTAAGTTATAAAACTTGTCTGTGACCATATGGATATGAAATTCCCAGTCACTGTTATGGTGAATGAAGAATGGAGAGCCAGAGGTCAGGTAGAACATTATATCCCATTGGGGACTAGAATGGCTGCATGTAACAGGAAAAAGCAAAAGTGGCTCACCACATGGTGATTTCTTTCTTTCTTTCTTTAAATAATCTGGAGATAATTATCTCATGGCTATTATGGATTTCTGGGGCTCAGGGTCCTAATGTCTGTTGCTTCGGTGCCAAAGCCTTTTGTTCTGAAGCCCACTCCTGTGTGAGCTCCAGTGTCCAGCCAAAAGAAAGAGCAAAAGATTGGAAGCAGGATGTTTTTAAAGATCAATGCTAGAAATTGCTCACATGGCTTCTTTCTGTATTACAGAGGCTATAGCTTAGTCCTGTGTATATGTCCACCAGATTGTAGAGAGCTTCATGTGGCTTTCCAAATCATGAGAGGCAAACGAAACACATGTTCTTCATACTGAATGTTTATACTCCCAGCTGAGTGGCTTCTGTTAGCCCAGAATATGGAGAGGGATATAGGTGGACACCTACAGTAACTGTTTAGGCCAAACAGCTCATTTTAGAGCTGTGGTCTCTGAATGAAAAATTCAGCTAGTAAAAATTGAACAAGTAAAAACACTAGCAGCCCAAGAACTCAGCTTCATGTCCAGAAAGGCTAGGTTCTTCCAGGCTGCCAGATGTTCCATGTACTTTGGGCCCCAGCACCTTACTAGGCTCCAGGAGGTTTGGGGGGCAGGTTTCAGATTGTTAGAGTCTCAAACATAAAAACTATACATAATGAAGCATGGCTCATAGGAATATCCAAGATTTAGTGCCATGCTGACTTGCACCTGGGGAAACTCTACCTAAAAAAAAGTTTATCTGTTTCTCCCTGATGGACAACAGCTGAGGACAGGGCTAGCCTGAGCATCTGTCAATTTGTGTAGCTGAGGTTTCTCTGCTTGAAAGAGGACATGAAACCAGCCAGTGTTTCCATGAGTTACTCTTGTCTTTAATTACATGCAGTCACTTACTTCACACACTAGGTTGGTTATACAAAGAAAAGCACATGCAACTGCATAAAAAGAATCACATTCTCATATAATTGAACACACAGCAGTGGGCAAAAATGACAGCTTGTAGAATGGACCCAGGGTTGCAGAAAACACCCTGTACAACTTTTCAGGCTGACACCTTCACTGAATCTAGAATTGAATGTGCCTCTTTCTATACCTCAGCTTCTTCCGAGTCTTTTTCACACTCTGATATCTGCTGAAGATGGGTGTAGACACAGCCTCTAACCTGCACTGGCAAGCTGAGCTAACCATCCAGGCCTGTTTCAGAATTTCCGCTTGATTTTTAATGGCACTATTTTCCTATCTCTAGTTCTTACTTGTTTTAATATTTTTTTGCACATAGTACTTTCTTAAAATTGATATGTCATATTTTCATCTGTAGCATGCTTTTCTTTCTGAATGCTGTGGCTTAAAATGGATTCTTAGATTTGATAAAATGTAACATTTGAAAGGTTTCTTGCTTGTTATGTGGTTTCATGTGTCTTTAAAAGTTTTTAAAGTAAATTTGTTTGTTTGTACGTGTGGGGTAGGGGTGTATGAGGACAGAGAGAGACTCAAATAGGAGTCTGTTCTATCTTTCTACCATGTTGGTTCTGGAAATGGAACTCAGGTGGTCAGGCTTGGTGACAATCATCACAATGCCTGATTTCATGCATCTTACTTTGTTTCATCCAGTGAGGGATTAGAATTTCTTCCACTGTAGAGAACAAGAAGGTGGCCGTGAGTCCATGCCAGGTCATAGAAACCTTGTATATACACATTTGGACAGCACTCAAATATAGGTGCCTTCAAAGCCAGTGACGTTTCTCCATGTCTTTTAATCTCTGTGTGCTCAGACTGGCATACTGACATGTCAAATGTAACATTGTCACATGTAATCACTTTCATTGTTAAGCATTTTTTTTTTTTAATCTTTATGGCTTCAGATTTGTCGCCATCTTCCTGCCTCTGTGTCTAAGTACTGGAGAAACAGGCATGCACCACCATGTCTGTCTCAAGCCTTACTTATTGTTTAAAATTTTTTAAAATCTGAAATAAAGTCTCACTATGTAGCCTAGCCTAGCCCAGCCTTGAACTCTCTATCTTGTCCCAGCCTCTTGAGTTGCTGGCGTTATGAATGTGTGCCACCATACCCCATGTAGGGGTTATTTAGTCACTTTTCAAAACAAAACAAAACAAAACAAAACAAAACAAAACTATATTTTAAGTAGTTTTAATTTACAATTGCCAAGCTAGTATATAGGGTGGGGCTAGGAGCTTCTTTTTGATGAAAATAAAAGCATTTCCCTTCTCATCATCCCCTCCCCTCTTTGGGTTTTTGAGACAGTTTCTCTGTGTATCCCAGCTATCCTGGAACTGGCTTTGTTAACCAGACTGGCTTCTAACTCAGATTTGTCTGCTTCTTCCTCCCCAGTGTTGGGATTAAAGATGCTCTTTTAATGATTTTGAATTGAACCAAAGGGTAGCCAAGCATCAAGTTTTAGGTGTATGGCCCAAAATCTTCCTTGAACCAGATGTTTATAAAGCAGGAATTCATATGAAGAAGCTGTATCAATCCAAAAACTTCAGGCTTCACTGAGCAGAGGCTGTCACATGGGCAGAAAAGCCAGGGCATTTCCCTTCACTGGTTACCCCGAGAAAGGAAAGCCAGACAAGTGTGGTGACCCCACTGACTTGAAGATTCACTTTCATAGTGGAGTTACTGCTGTAGCTTTGTGTATTGTGACTAGAAAATTTGACATTTGAGTCCTGATATCTGTGTGAGCTTGGGTGAGAGACATAGGTACTCCAAGTTTGCTTAAAAGCAAGATGGCACTTGCAGGGGTGTGAGAGTTGAGCAGGAAAGGGAACCTGAAAATGGGAAATAACTAATGAGTTATCTTTATTACTACCAGCTCTTGAAGGAAGCACAGGTTTCAGGATGAGTTGTCTTGGGAAGTATGCCCTACTTGGAAAACTGGTCTTGTCTTCCAGGAGACCCAGCACTTGGTGGGGCACCCAAACCAGTCATCTCTGCTCCCAAGTAATGTTAAGTAGGGATTTCCTTGGGTTGGTGATACTATGGCACTTCCATCGTTTTCCAGCACACTGCTTGCTTGCTCTTGTGTGTGGCTGTATGTAACTCTTGGCAGCTGCTCTGAGTTACACATGTGATTCTTTTCTGAAACCTTACTCTGCTGGGGCATAGTGAATGGGAACACTTCAATGATTGGAGTTTCCCCCTCTAGACGTTGTTCGGAGGAGGAGAGGGAAATGACAAGTCAAGTTTGGAGAAGATAGGAAATTTAAGCTCAAGAGACCCCTGAAAATCTGCATTTACTGCCAGGAGGAGAATGAGTCAGGTCTACCCTGATGTCCAAGAACAGAGTGAGAAAAAGAGTCCCAGCCTGGTCCCCTTTCTTCTTGGCTGTGGCTCAAAGATGTAGATTTTGTCATTGGTCTTGGCCCTTCAGGTGAGACTTTGACACTACAGGTCTCAGGTCCAAATACCAGTGAGGGCTGGCAGGAACTAGGACAATAGGTTAGGAATGATGGTGGAATGTGGCACTCAAACAAGATCCTGGGAACCTTTGGGCAAGACATGTCAGCCAAAAGGTTTTCTTTTTTAAAGAACAGGCAAACCAAACATGTCTAGGATATAGCTAGGAACTACCCAGTTCAATCTTCAGTTGTGTGTATTCACAGGTCATATCAGGAGACAACCTGAATATGACTCTGAGGTGTGCTGCCCATGGAAGTTTTAATGCTGTTCATTGATTTATGTTGGTCACAATAGGAAACTACAGGACTGTGTTTCAGAGACCTGGCTTTATAACAGAAAGAACACACCAGGAGCTTGGCCCTTGTTTACTGTCTAATTTATAAGAATTCTTTGTTATCCAGTTGTTCAGGTGAGCCCAGATGTCACAGTGTAGACAGTTGTCACAGTTAGGCACACTGGCACTGCTCAGTAGCAGAGGTTGTGCTCATTAGAGAGACAGGCAGACATTTGCCATCAGAACCTATGGTGAGAAATATATCTATATCATTACTAAGTGTAAACACACACACACACACACACACACAAACACACACCACCTTAAGCAACATTTTAAGAAACATTTCCTACATTCCAAAAACTAATTTTTTAAAAGCTTATTTCCTTTTGGTGAAAATAATAGCTATGAACTGCTGTTTTACAATTTATCAGTAGGCTGCAATATGAGTAGTTAGAAAAAAATTAAAGATATCACTGGACTAGGGCCAGGGATATGGCTCAGTAGTTAAAGCATTTGCCTGAATTTGTATCTCCAAAACCCACACAAAACACTGAGTGGGCATGGAAGCTCATTTGTAATCCCAGCCTCCATGGCAGAGACAGAGGATGCCCAGAACAAGGTGGCTAGAAAAACTAGCTATATATGTGAGCTTTGGGTTTGATGGAATGACCCTGGATCAACGAATAACATGAAAAAGTGACCTAGAATGATTCCTGATGTCACTCTTGTATCTGCCCATGTACAACCCACACATTCGTACCCACATATATACAAACACATGCAGGAGCACACCACACAAATGCAAAAAGGAAGGTGATGATACAATATTTTTACTTGGTCATTAATTGGTTAATTTAGTAAGTACTTGCTCAGTATTTTTTATTTATTTGTTTGTTTCAGTGGCATTGGAGATTGAACCCAGGGCCTTATGAATTTACTGACTGTTTGGGTGCTCTCTGATTGTCATGGAACACAAGGAAAACATGGACTTTGCTTCATAAACACTCCAAGTGTAATTGGAAAAGTAGGCATGAAGAGATGTAAAAACTCAAGGTTGAAAAATGTTATATAAAATGCTTTTTATATTATCATCTATCATAATGGTAACAAATCTCTAAGGCATGGCAGGTTTTAGCTTAATTTTAAAGATAGGAAATTATTGCATCTTTGAAAAAGCAATTTAATGAGACATAAAATACAGTGATAGTTGGAAATAAGAGCAATAAGTCATAATATTAGAGTAGTAGTAGGAATAATAGGTAATTATAATAATATTGGTTAAGCACTTCTATATGATAATTTATTTAAAGGCTTGAGAGATGGCACAGTGGTTAAGAGAGCTTGATGATCTCGGGGACCTGAGTTCAGTTTCCAGCACCCATACTGGGAGGTTAAAACCCTGTAAATCCAGCACCAAGGAATCTGTGGCTCTCTTCTGGCCTCTACACTCACGTATATATACCTACATTAAAAAATCTTTTAAAATTAGTTTAATTCTCACTTCAACCTTGTTATAATGGAAGTATGTCCCTTTTCCATGGGAAAAGTAAGACAAATGAGGTGATCTGGCCAGAGCTGAGTGGTTTGGTTCCAGAATCTCATTCCCCGTCACTGTTTCCAGAAGTGAAAGGGTGTTAGAGCTGTAGCTTACCTTCACTTGGTAGCCTCACTGCCAAATGTGGGTGATATTTGCTGAGGAGAGAACTTTGGCTGGTGGTATGGAGGAAGAGAGACTGAACATCACTCAGTGTGAACACTCATCATGGAGTTAGTAAAATCAACTGAAGAGTCACCCCAAAGAGGGCATCCAGTCCTTTGTGTCTGTCCCCATATTCAACATTTTATTCTTGAGATAAAATAGGCTTTGGAGAAATCTGTTAGTCTTTCATTAAATTATCTATCTATCTATCTATCTATCTATCTATCTATCTATCTATCTACCTACCTATTTATTTATATGCAGGTATGATCTCACTGTGCAGTCCTGGTTGGCCTGAAACTCATTCTGTAGACTAGACTGGCCTTGAACTCCTAGAGATCCACCTGCCTCTGGCTCCCAAATGCTGGGATTAAAGATGTGTGCCACCACACTTGGCAATTGTATTTGTGTGTGTGTGTGTGTAGACCAGAAGTGGGCATCTGATGCCCTGGGACTGGAGTTATAGATAATTGTTTTCTGCCCAACACGGTTGCAATTCCAGTGCTCTGAAAGAGTGCCAAGTACTCATGAGAATTTAGCCATGCCTCCAGCTTCTATGAATCAGTCTTGATGCTGGGAAACAGCAGAGTAGGTGTACATGTTCACCTCGGCTTTTGTCAGTACTACCTCCCTCTCTGAAGTCCAGGTTCTCATCATCATTATCATCATTATTTGTGTGTGTGCGCGCGCTTTCGTGCATGCATGTGTGCTCGTAAGCTCGTGTGCACACACACATGTGTGGTCAGTAGCTGATTTTGATTTCTGGTGTGTTTTCTTAGGTGTGATCCACCCAACTTTTTGTATTTGTTTATATAGTGTCTCTCATTGGCCTGGAGTGTCAGGGTTCCTCCCTTCTCCACTTCCACAGTGCTGGGATTATAAACTTGAACTACTGTGCCCCAAATTCCTAGCGCCCCCCGACACACACACACTTTGGAGCTAGGGCTCAGATGTGTGGGTTCTCCTGCTCAGGAGGAAGTCCTTTATCAGCTGAACCATCTCTCCATCCATCTACCCCTCACCAAGTTCTTACTAGTAACACAGATAACCTTCTGTCTTCTACTTCTGGAGAAAAGAGTACTTAGCTTTCCTTTCAGCTACTCCTATGGGAGGAGCTAGGATTTTGAAAGCACAGGAGAGTGCTGTTCTTGAAGATAGACCAGCATAGTAACAACAGGAAACATTTCTGTGCTTAGTATAGATAACTCTACTAGGTACTATTAATTATTCCTTCAGCTACATCGTGCTTGTTATTGTATCCTGTACACATGATAGCAAAGAGCAAAAAGATTTTTGGGGGAAGCGAGCTTTTTAGGAATCTGTTAGAGTTAAGTTGGTGCATGTTCAAAGTTAGTCTCCAAATGCTAGACTTTAGACCGTTGTAAATTAATCTAGATAGTGTAGTCTTACTGTGTTCATTATATCCCAGCTTTATAGAACTATTAATAGTTATCATGATTGATTTAGTTTGTGTTAACTATGAAGCTAAAAAATAAATTATATGGCCCAGGGTGTAGCTCAGTGGTTCATCCTTTGCTTACCATATTTGAGATTCTGGGTTCCATCCCCAAAAAGAAAAGAAATAAAAAAATACCATCTAGCCCATTCATGTCTTTCTTTAAATTTTCAAACTTGGGAGATAGATATCCAAAAATACAAAGGCATATGTCTCAGTTTCTTTCACCAGTGTGTGTGCAATTCTGAAGTGTAGCAAAAATAACCCAAAGTGTCTCCTTTTGAAAATAATAGTTTTCACTTTCAGAAACGGCCGTCTCTGAATTCTCTAAATTTAGTGACTATAAAGCCAGCATCTGCCAACACACATGGTGGACACGAGATTTCTGTGCTCCCTGTGGGTCAGTAATGAATTGAGAAAGTGCAGAAAGAGATTATTAAATGCCTTTGGAAACTATTTTGTTACTAGATTTTAAAGTTATTGCTTCAGTGAAGTAACCAAAATAGCTCAGGCTTACAGATTTGCAAGTTTGAAAGCAATACATTTGTATTTAAAATCATGTTTCAGTTTTTCCTGCCACCATTCAGAGTTGTTCTAAGCAAGCATTAGCTATCGATTCAGCTTCTTGTCACCTCAGCAAAAGGGAACCCACTGTACAGGGAGTGGAGAAAGATGATGGGATCCAGCACCCAGCATCCTTGACCTCTTCTAACTCCTTCTCTACCCACAGGATGTGTGTCTGTGTGATCTTTGAACAAGAACAAGGGTGTCAAGCCAGTTAATTTATTGTGTTTAGGCCTATGAGGAGCTGGAATTTCCAGGGACGGAAGACTCTTAGTTGCTGTTGTTTGATTTTTGTGTCCTAACAACAGCAAGAGAAACCCACACAAACCAAGAAGCAAGTCAAGCTGTTTTTGTACCCATGTCCCCCACATTGCACACACATGCATTTTTTTTCCTCTTCTCACAGGAAACTGTCAGAGTGCCTCTAACAGGTTTTCATTTTGGTTTATCCAAGTACCAGGAGAGAAAAAAAGATACTCTTTAAGTCAACATTTTTATCTAGTCTTTTACTTGAGCTGATAGCCTTTCTGAAATGCTATCAGGTGAAAAGAAACACTGGGCTGTTGCATCTGGAGACTGAATAGAGTTCATATCTAGATTGTGGAGGTCTGAAACTCATGCAATTCCGGGGTCCTCTTTAAGAATACAAAAATCACAAGTGGACGATTAGGCAGATAGACTTGCAGAGCCTTCCTCAAGAAGAGGGCTTTAGCTCTTCAGCTTAACTGACTTTGTGACAGATCCCTTCTGATAATGGCATTTTTTCCTTGTCTACAACTATGAAAGAAACATAAGGGGCGAGGCTAAAGGATGGGAAGAAAATCTGGTATATATTCCTTTCCAGAAATCCCCCAATCCAGCTGAGTTGGGGAGGCCTTTCTCCCTCTTCCAAGCCAAAGAGTAAGAGACCCGAAAGTGCCCATGATTTAACACCCCTTTCCCGATTATACCTTCAGCAAATAGTTGCTGAACTGATCTGGCCCTAGCTCTCTGGCCCCATTTGGAGCTAACTCTCACATGTCCACAGCTCATCCGGTGCCGGGAGTCTGTAGAGATGCCGCTCTGCTCTGTGTAGACAAACGGTCTGCCAACAACGCGGTTCTTTTCCCCCTCCTACTGGAGTTACCAGCCAGTCCACCAGGTCCATCACCACCCAGGCGGCTTTCCCTTGCCGAATCCTCCAACAAAGACAAGCCGAGTTACATGAAATGGGCGTGCCTGGCTCTCCCCGACAGTGCCCTGTCTCCAAGGCTCACTAGGCCTGAGACACCTTCCCCCCTTTTTTTTTCCTGAAGCAAGCGCGCGCTGACACACCCCTCCCTCCGCGTTGTCGCGGTCCCCTCCCCATCCCGCCCCGCCCCGTTTTCCGCTTTCAGCCTCCCTCCCTTCGACTCTCCCCTCCTTTACTCGCTTCTGTTTATTCCCTCCCCCTCCAGCCACTCCGGGAGCTGCCCGGCTGCTGCCCGGCTACACCTACACTTCCTCGGGCGCTGTCCAGCCTACGGGTGACCGGGCCGGCTACGCGCGCTGTGCCCGGGGCGGCGGCTGCAGAGCCCTTCCCGGTGGCCGCTCCCTCTTTCCCTCCTCTTCGCGTCATGTCGGGCACTTGATTATTATTGTTATTATTATTTTTTTTGCATCCCTCTCTGTCCCGCCTTCCCTCCCCCTTCCTTTCCCAGTTTGATTTTTTTTTTCTTCCCCCTCTTCTCCGGGCTTGCTCATGAGCCTCCTCGGGAGCTACCGGAAAAAGACCAGCAGCGATGGTTATGAATCTTTGCAGCTGGTGGACAGTCACGGGGACTCGAGTGCGCGGGGCGCGGCGGCTGGCACGCAGAGGGTGACCGCGGGTGCGGCGCGCAGTCCCGCCCGGCAGCCTTCGCACCGCGCCAGCACCACGGACAGCTCAGGTAGCGGCCCCGGTGGCGCAGTCCTTGGGCCGGGCGTGTGTCCCCGGCCTCAGCAGGGAGAGGCTGGGTTGTAGGCCACGGCATCTAATACCACAGGGTGTAACGTCTCTAATTTCTTTGGTCCGGGGAGCTAAGAAACGTTAGATCCGTCTGGAGGCTCGGTGACATTAGCGAGCACCTCTTAATCTCCCTAGGCTGCTGAATACACTAGCTGGGGGCGGGGAGAGGAGGGGAGGGAAGGAGAGGGGAGGAGGAGGGAGCCAGGGGAGGAATGCGCGCGAGGCGAGGCGCTTTCTCCGCCCAGCTGCAGGAGCCGAGGTGAAGGAGAAGCGGCTGGTGCTCTTGCAGCTTGAAGACCACGTTTATTCAAGTTGTTCCCCTGATGCCGCTGTTATTTTCAATTATGTAAAGCTCGGCCACGTCTAAACGATCTGCTAGGGTTAATGCTTCCTTTCTCCCACGGAAGGCTTTACCTGGGATCAAGAGCCCTGTTAAACAACATTGCTCTTAGCTTTACACAATGCAATTTGTTTGCTCTGTTGTTGGCTTTGATCTTATCCTTTTGCATGCTAATAGTTCCTAAGGTTTCTCATACAGGCAGATGGAAATGCTTCTAAACTTTGTTATCTGTGTTTGCAAGTCTCATAAAATGTTTTATTGAGTCAGAGACCTCTTAGGCGTGGGGTGAGAGTTAGCCAGTTGTGTATCCAAACAGTCATCCAGGAATCCCTGCTGGCCAAGGACTTGGGTCAGAGCTGTTTGTTTACCTTTCCAGGATGGGAACCACAGGGGGCTGGTTTTTACCTTTGTGACTCTAATACTGGGCAACCGAGGACTCTGGTGGGAATCTTGTGGGGATGGAACCAAGTTGGATTTTTATTCCTTTACTTTACAAACAATGGCTTGAAGATTTTGATTGTGTAATGTCTCTCCTTGGGGTGTCATTTCCTATTTCTCTCTTCCCGAAAGTGACACGAAATACTATTCACAGATGATGATCAGACATACTGGACTGAAAGGGAGTTTACTAGTTAAGCTCTGGTTTCAATTGAAGACGGTTTTGGTGGGAGGTTCTCTGAGACTTACTTAGGGCTCTCATTGTTCCTAGAGAACTGCTGCTTTTGGGGGTTTGGGGAGTGATGCTGTGTTTGGTTGTTTGAACTGCACTTTTCTACATGGATGTTAGTCATTTATTTTGACTGGACATGGCTCTCCTTCAAATCATTAGTAGAGTCTTGTACTCAGACCCAGAGTTATTTTGGGAAATAATTGAAATGAACACATTTCCAAATGAGTGCAGAGAAGCCCCACATCAGGAACAGGAAAAATGAGTCCATGCATTTCCTTTCCCCCCATAGCCATCATTTTAGGAATGGGAATTTGTTTTTTGAAGTATGTTACATTATACGGAAAAACATATACTTTTTAGAGAAAAAATATATTTCCTGGGTCCAGTGGTATCCAAGCACAAGATTAAACTTTGTGGGGGAATTCAGTTGAGAATACAGTCTTTTGGGTCTCTGGTGGGTTGTCATTTGGTAGGGATGGCCATTTTAACACAGAAGGCCTAGTTAGGTCCTGGACTTTTGAGGACTGTTTTTTTCCCCCCACTAAATCAGGTTTTTCAGTAGGTGGTGAGAACAATGAATTGCCTTGTTAAACTGTGGAGGTGGGAAGGAAGGTACAGGTATCTCCACAGTTCTGTTGCCAGGAGTTGGTTCTTCAACTTCATCAAACTAGTGCCGTTTCAAGAGCCCCATTCCTCCTTGCTGCTCCCTACTACCCCACCGTGACTGTTCCCTCCTGCATCTGCTTAGGGAAATGCTGTGGCTCAGCTGTAGCAAGCTGGTACAACTTATGCCTCGATGCACATTTTCAGTTGAGAACATAGTTTAGAGTGATAATGTTTGGTTTGGATGAAGGATTAGATTCTGAGAACCGTATTTGTTTCCTAGTGCAACTGTATGCCTTGCCTAATTAGAGTCTTCTAAGAGGTTCAAAGTGTGGCCCGTGCTGTGTAAAGATATCCATTTGTTAAGATATTTAATTAAACTCATAGATCATTTCTAATGCGATATACATCTACCCATTTATCCTGATTGTGTATGATGTGGTGGTCCAGATAGGAGGTTCATGAGGGCTTTGTTCGAGCAGGAATGTTTTCGAATTGGAAAATATGTGGATATTGCTGTAGAAAATGGAAAGCTTAATCTCAATAGTGCCTGACACATGTGTGACAATTTATATAGAGCTGTTGGACACTTACCTTTGTTTCATTCTCTAGGATGCTATGAAATAATGTAGCAACTTGTGCCTCTGAGACTAGGGGATGGAGCCTCAGAATTATTGTTTCTAGCTGGAAACTCTGCGTTTTAAACCCATTCCTCACACACAAAAGGAGGCATTCTTAGTGTGGAGCTTTAGCTGAGGCTCAAAGCAATGTGCATGTGGCTCAAGTTGCAAATTTCCCTTACTCTGCTGACTCTGTGCTCCCTAATTCGGCATGAGGAGGAGGAGGGGGAGGAGGAGGGAGGTGGATGTTGGAGATGTCTAGTGAAAAGGAGTTACCTAGGGGCAGCCAGACTCTGGTCTTCTGTCTTTTTCCTGTCTTTTAATTATTGCATTTACGTGTGTGTGTGTGTGTGTGTGTGTGTGTGTGTGTGTGTGTGTGTGTGTGTGTGTGTGTGTGTCCCATATGTGGAGGTCAGAAGACGACTGATTGGAGTCAGTTCTTTCCTTTAATATATAGCCACAGGATTCACTATGTAGACCAGACTGGCCTTGGACTTGCAATGACCCTCTGGCTCACCCTCAGTGTTGAGCTTCAGGTGTGTGCCATCATACCTGCTCAGTCTTCTGTCTTCATGAGCTGAGTTTTCCTCCAATGGACTAAAATGACTTTCTGTGTAGGCATGGTGTCAACTGATTGTTGAAATCAAACAATTTATCAAAGCAGATTTCCCATCTGTTTTCGAAGGAAAGAGGGACAGCTGTTCTGAGGACAGTAATGACTTTCTAACATAACAGTTTCTGGAGTGTTGAGTCCAGAATGGTTTCCTAGCCAGATGTATCTTAGAGAACTCTCTGCTTTGGCTGGTGTGTGTTGGGGGAGGGCTTTCACTTCATTCAGATTGTTGTCTAGAAAGGGCTGGCTTTCAAAAGTCATTCTGTCACTGCCCAGGTACTGCAGCTATCCCAGTACACTGCTTGAAAAATTTCATATCTCTCTTGTGTATATTCTGCCTTCGGGGTTGGGGGTTGAACTCATAAAGCATACAAAAGTCAAACTCCTTAGATTGAACCAATTAAGACTAACTTGCCAAGTTTATACTGACAGGCCATAAAAGATGGTCCACTTAAAATCTGGGATATACTAATGAAATCAGAAAGAATAGGACAATTGAAGTTTTATGACAAATATGAAATGTTTCTCACAGACTCATGTGTTCTACACTTGGTATTGTTTTGGGGGAGTTTGGAGGGCAACTTCAGGGGGTACAGCATGTCTGGGGGAAGTGGGTCACAGATGCACCTTTCATGTTTCTGCCTTTGGTAGTCTCAGCTTGGCCAGTCCTTTCCCTCTCTCTGCTTCCTGGTTGCCATGAGTAAGGGGGCTCTACTCCACCCATCCCCCCTGCCAGGACAGACTAAAACCTCTGAAACCATGAACCCAAATAAACTTTTCATTCTTTTAAGTTGTTTATATCAGGCATTTTGTCACAGTGACACAAAATGACCAATATAGGAAGAATGCTAAAATACTTTTCAAATTGAGTATGAGAATCTTTTTGGAAATAAAAACTATCTTTGGTAAATACAAGGTTAAGAGTGTTTAAATGTAGTATTCACATTTTGAACTGTGTTTTAGTGTCATGAAATATACATTTGGGTAACTTTATGCTTCACAGAAATAAATGTATGTGTAACATTACTCTTTCCTGTTGAATTCCATTTAGGGATTTTATAGTTTTGAGGCAAATTTTATCTCTGTAACTTGTTTAATTTGTGGCTAAGTATACACTACTTTTGGGGTAGGTAATGAGCAAAATATGTTTGAATTTCCAATGCTGAGGACTGCCAGACCTCTTGGACTTGGAAGGAAAGGCCTAGGAACTAAATTTTGGATGTGACATCTTTCACCCAACTGATCACCGTGGTTGATTGGTCCAAATCTGACTGGCAAGGCAGGTGTCCACATCCTCCCTTTCACCTCTCCATGTACATCCTTCCCTAAGTGACATGCTCAATTAAAGAGGATGGGTTTCCCTGATAGAGGAGGGCCCATCTTTGGCAGGGTCAAGGATGTATAAGCAGCTGCATGGTCCTGGTGGAGCCCCCAAACAGACTCTCAAGGAGATAACCTTTCTCAGCACAGACCTGTGGCCCCATGAAAAGCACTGCCTTCAAAGGTGGTATCTTCAGACTGCTCTTGCCAACAGAGTCCTTTCGTGTTGGGGACAAAGTAAACTTTCTGTTCTTTCAATCCAAAACACATTCAACCCCTCTTTAACATGGTGACTTTTGACAGTTGGAGAATAGAAACTTTTCTTGGCCTGGTCTCTTTTCTGGGTCAAACTACTGTTGCAGAGTTTTCTTGTCCTACCAAGTCCCTCAGCCACTTTAGCCCCAAATGAGCACACAGACGCTATATTAATTATAAAATTGTTGGCCAATGACTAGGGCTTCTTATTGGCTAGCACTATCTTAATTATTAACCCATTTCTATTAATCTAAGTATTTCCACATGGTCTTATCTTACCGGAGAAGGGTCCAGACCTGTTACTTCTTTGGCTGGCTACATGGTGACTCCTGGCGGCCTCTCCTGCCTACTTTTCCCAGAATTCTCCTTGTCTCCTAATCCCACCTATCTTATTGCCATATTGGCCAAACAGTGTTTTATTCATTAACTGATAAGAGAAACAAATACAGAATGAAACCCCTATGAAAACTACCTTCTTCATCTTTTAATTTTCCATTTGATATCTAGCCATTTTCATATTATTACTCTAAGAATGGATAATAATTCATAGTTTTGATTTTCCATAACAGGATTTTTCATCAATATTTATTATAAAAGGTTCTGGCACTCTTGGTTAAAAAGAATTAAAGATTACAGAAATGAAGAGAATGAAAAATGGGAAGTAACCTTTCATCTCTGGTGCCTTAGGCTCTTGCCTCAGAGATAACCCCTATTGGATTGGGGCATCTAGTGACATAGGTCAGTGGGTAAGAGTTCTTGCCACACAAGCCTGTTGATCTGAGTTTAATTCCCAGGACCCATGTAAAAAGACCACATCTGTAATTACAACACTCCTACAGGGAGATGGGAGGCAGGCCAGGTGGCCGGATATGCACTGTGGTAGAAACAAGGTGGAAAGAGAGAACCAGTTCCTCACACACATTCCTGTACTCTCTCTCTCTCTCTCTCTCTCTCTCTCTCTCTCTCTCTCTCTCACACACACACACACACACACACACACACACACACACACAAATTAAAATTAGAAGTTTCTGAAGGGACCTTCATCATATAATGTATGTTTGCATAAAATATATACACATCTATCCATAACATTAAAATTAGAATAGATGCAAATTAAAATTTTATTCCAGCTATATGTGTGTTTTATACTATTCAATAATGCTTAATAATAAAATGGATATGATCTAAGCATCATGCTAAATACTGTACATGTGGTATTTCTTAGCCTTCATAAGAATTATGTAAGGGAGAAATGACAACAAATGCTGCCAATAATGTGGAGAAAGAGGAAGCCTCTTAACTACCTGGTAGGAATGTTAACTGGTGTCATTCCTATGGACATCAGTGTGGAGGTTCCTCAAAAACCTAACAGCAAAACTACCACGTGACTCAGATATACCATTCCTGGGTATGGACCTGAGGGACTATAAGCCAACTGGTCACGGAGATGTTTGCACAGCCATGTTACTGCTGCACTAGTCTTGTGTGGATATGGATGGATGGATGCAAGTGTACACATGTGTACATGTGTGCATGTTTGTGTTGTGTTCGGACAACAACCTTGGATTTCATTCCTCAAATGTCTTCCACTTTTTGCAGGAGGGTATTTCACTGCCCTGGGTCTTGCTATGCTCTAGGGAACTATCTGGGGGGCAGTGAGGGAACTAGCAAGACAGGGAGAGAAGTCATGGGGCAGGGCATTGGAGATGAGAATAAGAACAAAGTATAGTATGTAGGTATGAAAATGTCACAGTGAAATTCACTTCTCTGTTTGCTGACCAAAACAACTAGTGAAAACTTAGTCAAGTTCCAGGCCAGTGAGTGACTTTACAAAGTGAAGTCACTTTGTAAATGTGCCATCCTGCCAAGCTTTTTTTTAAAAATGGTTTGTGGGGATTTGAATTCAAGTCCTTATGCTTGTAAAGCAAGCACTTTACCGTCCATGTCCATAAACAGATGAACAAATATATGCAAAAGGTAATGTTACTTAGTTGTAAAGAAGAATAAAGTTTGCTGTTCATTTTTACAGGGAGATTTATTACAGTTTAATGGCTGGAACTGAAGATCATTTTGTTAAGCAAAAAAAAAAAAAGAGTTGGATTCAGGCAAACAGTGCATGCTTTTCTTCTATAAATGTAGAACATGGAAGTAAAATGATGGGGAAGAAATGTTTAAAGGGATGGGTGATGGGGTAATAAGAGAGGTTAATGGCTAATACATCTGTGAAGCCAGATGAGGGAACCATGTGGGGCAGGTTTAAGGAAAGTAGCAAGCTGGGGAGAGAGGTTGGGGGCAGGGCAGTGGAGGGGGAATAAGAACAAAGTATAGTATGTATGTATGGAAATGTCACAGAGAAAGCCATTTCTCTGTATGCCGACAAAATAACTAGTGGAAAAAGATGTAGTTTAAAAAAAAAAAAACTGCTTACGGTAGAGTACAATAGTTACCTCCTTCCTGCATTTGAAGTAACTGAGGTGCAGAGGGGTTAAGCTAGTTGTATAGCTGGTTATATAGGCTTCTCTTATTCTTTTAGGGAGCAGAACCCTGTAGAGCAATGCCCTTCAAATTGCAAAGGAAGACTTGCAGTGAATTCTCTTTGTCTGCCTTTTCCTTTGAGGCAAGGTGGCATAAGACTGATTGAACAGGAATGAATGTAGTTGTTTTTCATTTTGGACCTCCCCCAACATGACAGATATGTCATCCTTATTTACATATAACATAAGGAATTTTTAAAATGCAGGAATGAGGGAGATGGAGCTGAAGCAGCGTGGAATAAGGCTGATTAAGCTTTGAGGTGGCACTTTGGGAATAATGTAATTGGTGCAGGTTCCTAAAATTTATGGAATAATATCTTGCCAAGGAAAATGGATCCCTAGTTCTCTTGGGATGAAGGCCAGGATATCGTGAACTGGACACCGGCAGCCCAGTGTGGGGCCTTTGAACACTAGCCCAGCAGTACTTGCTGTTGTCCTTGACTGGGTGATGCCCCCCTCCTGTTTGAGCTTTTGTAAACATTTGCCCCTCTGGTTTGAGCATCTCATCCAAGAGTCATCTGGATGCTCCTTTCCGGCATCCTCCTACTCTTTGGTTTCTCTTTGTCCAGTGGCAGCCTGTTGTGGTCATCAGCTGCCTCCTCATCAGCCTGGCCTTTATCACTGTGATAACCTGCCTGGTGTGTCTTCTGTTGGGTTGTAGATAAAGTGCAGAGAGAGGCTTAGTCTTAGCCACCTTTGTGCTCTTTTCACTGTTTGGCATTTATTAGCAGTCTGGACAAATACTTGCTGAATAAAAGAAAGCAAGAACAGATTCTGAATTTTTAAAAAGGGCATTTATAATGGAAAGTGCCCAGCCAAACCTAAAAATAAGTATATGGCTAGATTTGATCAGAAATGAGGCCAGGCTTAAATGAAATTGTGGTGGAAAGCTCAATCAATTCAGTAATGAACATTTTTTATGTGCAAGAGTTCCAGAGGGGGAAGATGGTTAAGATGCACCCAGACTCTCAAGATCCTCTTAATGCAGAAATGCAAGTAAACAGTTTATCCCAAGACTACTTTCTTGACCAAAAAATTGTAGCCCATTGTTTGACTTACCCTAAAGGTGGATCTTTGTTTGTTTGCTTTGGTTTTTCCAGACAGGGTTTCTCTGTAGCTTTGTAGCCGATCTTGGAACTTGCTTTGTAGACAGGCTAGCATTGAACTCACCAAGATCTGCCTGTCTCTTTGCCACCACCTCCTGGCAAGGTGACTTTTTTTTTTTATTTAAAAAAAACAGAAAAAATAGTAACCCCAAATACCCTCCCTCTCTTCCTCCACCCCCCTCCCCACTTCCTCTCTTCCTGCTTCCTGCTTCCCTCCCCTTCTCTTTCTTGCCCCACTCCTTTTTCACTTTCTTTCTTAACCAGAGATGACTGTCATCCGAAGACTTGAATTTTTCTTAGTCATTAGCACAGACTTTAAGTCTTGGGCATTTTCACATTTTCTATTAGAAGTTCCGAATATCATCATCATTGGCCATCCGAAGTGAGATGCAACTTACTGTTTTACACTTTGTACAGCTGTTCCTCTTCCTTCCTTCCTTCCTTCCTTCCTTCCTTCCTTCCTTCCTTCCTTCCTTGCTTCCTTCTTTTGTTTTTTTTGGGGGGGGCGGGGAACTGTGATTTTGAAGTAAATAAAAGAATCCTGGAGATAAGGTCATGTGTTTCTTTGCTGCAAGATTTTTAAGTTAGGTAGAAACTGAATGCCCATTGTTTTGTGTGAAACCATTCTTCCCAAGACCTCCCTGGAGAATTTGATGGGGAAACTCAGTCTCTGTGGAGTACGAAATTCATGGTCCAAGGAATTAGGAAATTTCATAACTTGTGCCAAGGGATCTGGCACATTCTCTCGCCTCTAATTGCTCTATCACAGGCCATAATCTAGATCTAAAATATCTTATTTCAATAAATCATCCAGATATTATTTTAAAAGGCATTAGAGATAGAAACTAAATGAAAATCCAACTGTATGTAGTATTAACAATACAAAGGCCACTGCCAAGAACATAACCAGACTACTTACTGCCAGAGTGGAGTTAGGGCTGCACATGCAGAAAATGACTGTTGGTAGCGCTGCATCTGGGAGCTGATGGGAGTGTTTGTTGCTGTCTCCTGATTCTAGAGTATTCTGCTGGGAAAGAATTGGGAGGGGACTATGTGGTATAATGGTAGACTAGACTGAAAAATGCCAAAGAGAGATTCACTATTTAATAGGTGGGATAGCCAGGGCCATAGTCAAAGGTGACAGCTGAAATCAATAGGCAACGAGGAAAGGAACACTACCAGACCAGAAGCTGCCATGTTTCCTGCTGCCAGGCCAGCTGGAATTGCTGCCTTCCCTGAGCCCTCACATTCCCCATCAATCTGGTCATCAGCACCCTTTCTCCTGTGCTGTGCCTCTAGGTCCTGTCTCTTATTCCTGTGCCAGCTGGCACTGCCCTGGCTTGGCTGTCCAGTCCCTTAGGCTATCACCCAAACTGTCACTTGACAGTCTCAAAGGTTATGCTGGCTTCCAATACACTTCTGCTCACCCTTCTTTTTAAATGAGTATACCTGGGCCCAGGGCTGGTAGGTGGAGATGCCAGAATTGAGTTTTGTGGCACTAGCTGAAGCTGGGCAGGTGCAGGGCAACTGGCTGTCCCTCCTTTGCTCTCAGTAGGTGAGCATGGGGCTCTGCTTCCTTGCTTGGTGATGGAGTCACAGCAAGAAAGGTCAAACACCAGAGAAACGTGGATGATGTTTATGGAGAATAAGGGTTCTTGGTCTCCGAGGAAACAGACCCTGATCCTAGAGATTGTCAAGGATTGTCTACCAATCAGTATTGGCTACTGGAGCTTTGTGGCAAAATCTTAGTTGGGCAGCTGTTTTTATTTCTGTTTCCTCAAATTCTTCTTTCTGTCTCTCCACATTCTACAGTCCCCCCTCTCTTTTTCTTCCTCTTTCTCCATTCTCCTCATTCCTCTCTGTGTGTCTCTACTACTCTTCTGCTTCCTTCTCTCTTCCCCGCCACTTCTCCTATCTGTGTCTCCTCCCTTCCTCCCAGTGATTGAATCAGCGTGTTTGGGAGACTTACTGAACAGGATGGTGTATGGATGGCTGCAGTCTTGGTGTGTGCATGTGCGTGTGCATGTCTGCATGTCTGCGTGTGTGTGTGTGTGTGTGTGTGTGTGTGTGTGTGTGTGTGTGTGTGTGTGACTTAGCCCCCAGTCTGCTGCTGCTTGTGGCCTGATATGTGTGAACATGAGCATCACTTTCCAATTTGGGTAATTGCATCTAACCTCCCTACAGTTTCACTTGCTTCAATTAGCAAATGTTCCACACTAGGACCTGGTGAAGAACAATTTCATAAGTGTCCCAGAGGCTGGTATGTACAATCAGAGGAAAAGAAAAAATGTACTTAATCATTTCAGGCAAGGCGTGCAAGATTACAGCTCCCTGTTTTTCCTTCCTTTCCCTTGCCTCATCTTTGCAAGAAAGCAGACCTTTTTTTTTCTTTCCTTTCCTCATGGCTGAGCCTGGATTTTCTGTATTTTCCAGTCTCTTGAAGTCCAGATTTGTGGATGCCGTGTGTGTGTGTGTGTGTGTGTGTGTGTGTGTGTGTGTGTGTGTGTTGTGGTATATACACAGGGTGGGACACATCACTGTGTTGTGAGTCAGAAACTCCAAATTTAAGTTCTGGCTGTGTTGTTTACAAGCAACCACTCTGAACAAGCCATTCAACTGAGGAATCTCATACTGTCCCTGTGTTTCACTGGTGAGGTAAATGTGGGAATGTAAAATGTGCTTGTGAGCTCATTTTACAGCCTGTCCCTCCTCATTTGCTCATCCCTAGACATCTCTTGGCATGGAGGAGCTAGAGATGATGAAGAGGTCGAGACAGATAAGACCTGGCTTTATGGGTTTCCCTGTGGCTAGATGAATGGCTATGTGGTGTGCTCAGGAAGAACTCAGTTTTGGGAGGAGGGAAAGGCCCATTTTACTGAGGTAGGTCAGAAAGGCCCAATCTGAGGAGACAAGTAAGCTTTGAACTAACTGATAAGGAGGCAGGCAGGAAGAACACTAGCAGGCAGAGGGTTCAATGGCTGCACTATGCTTCAAGTGTGTAATCTGAGAGATGTATTGTTAGGCAAATTCATGACTGTTGAATATTATAGTATGCTTGCCCAAGCTAAGATGGTCACGAGGTGATGTAATTTTTTGGGGACCACTGTCATATTCTTGGCTTGTTGCTACCCAGAGTTCCAGTATGTGGCTTGTGACTGTACTATGTGAGAGTGAAAGCATAATCTGGAGGTCAGCACAGCTTTCAGAAAGGGGTATGTGGCAGAGTAACTGACATTTGGTGAGCTAGGGGGATATGCCAACACACGAGGCCGTGGGTGTGTTGGCTGATTGGTTAAAAAACTTGTGGTTTTACAGATAGCTGGTTACTTACACAAGGTCACATTAAAAGTCAGAGTTAATGAATTTTTATTTCTGAGTCAGGGTCTCACTGTGTAGCCTAGGCTAGACTTATGATCCTATTGCTTCAGCCTCTTGAATTCTGGGATCAGAGGCATGTGCTGTAATATCTGCTTTAGGGTTAGAATTGTTTAACTTAGCTTATAAAGAAATGGTATTGTGGCATCTTCATACATAAATGTCGTTATCTTTTGCCCTTGTTTTACCTCCATCATGCACAGGTATAAACTTTAAGGCTGACTTGTTTTAGGGCAGTTTTGTACTTACTGAAAAATCGAGTGGATGATAGAGAGATGTCCCATACAGTTCCCTTCCCCAATATGTGTATAGCTGCCCCCATTAGCGGGATCTCCGCCATCATCAGCACCCAGGTCTGTGCCCTGTCACGTTGAACTCTTATAGTAGGGAAATGGAGTGAGTGGTGTGGACATAATGTAAGAGGAAGAAACCCAGGTCCTAAGACATAATGAGCTCTGACAGAGGTCTGCCAAGGAGAGTCAAGATCCTGGGCACCCTGTGGCTATGATGTATCAGCTAGAGGAATAGAAAATTGGGTTTTAACAGCCAGGGAAATTGGTAAGTTGTCCAGAAAGTATAGCTGAATGTTCACTGCATCTCCTGGTCTTTTAATATGGAGCCACTGAAGCCCCCAAGCAGGATAGGAGCCTGGCTTTGTCTCTGAATTTGTCAAGAGAGTGCTGTCTCCATTATCCCTGTTATAGGCACACAGAGGCTGGGGACTTCCCACACTGTCTTGTTTTGTGGGCAGTCCTAACAGACATGCGCTGTTTCACGTCTGGCTCTGTCTTTATACAGTACTCTGTTGCACAGGCACCGAACCTCTTGACACACAACTCCCTCCCACAGCCCTCACAAGCCTGGTTTAGTTTATAATATGACACATGCATGTCCATGAAAAGGAAATTTAAAACAATCCAGAAAATTATGTAAAAGTGGAAATAAAAGCTTATCTCCTTCCCTGCCCCCACCCCAACATCACTGGTTTCTCCATTCACTTAGAAAAATTTCCATGCATTTATAAAAGTGTGTAGGCCCACAAACACATGTAGATTCCCTTGTGTTCATGTATGTGTATAAATCTATTCACTCATGTGAGTCCTGGAATCCATATGTGTTGTTACAAAAGTTCATATTTTATTTTCCACATTAGTCCCTAAAGATGTACCCTGTTTTCTCTAGTGACTAATCTGATCTCTATGGGGAGGCAGCAAATGTCTTGGGGGCTTAGAAATATTCAAAAAGGTTTTAAATTTACACACAATTATCATATGTATTTATGGAGTCAAGTGTGACATTTGAATACACACATACAATCTATAATGGCATCCGTGAAACTGGCATATCACTTTCCTCTGTAGACTGTAGCTGTGGCAATTTTTGAAACTGGAATTGAAAAACCAGAAGAATACAGGCAGGCACACCTATAGGCCTGCCGAGTTGCTGAGAGCCTGGTACCACTAACTCGAATGCTTGCCTTCCTATATCCCTGTCAGAGTTGAGTGTTACCAAACTTCTTAATCTTTGCTATCTGTTGGTATGTCCACAGATTATTTTTGTTGCTCATGATTGTTAGCTCCTGTGTTAGCTCCTGTAAGTTACACATGAGTGAATAGACATACATACACACATACATACATACATACATACATACATACATATATACATGTATGACATGAGGGAGTCTGCACACATTTGTGTGGATTTTCAGCTGTTTGTATAGTCATAGAAGGTAGCTTAGAAAATGCAGACAAGCAAGCACAGTTGTGCTTTCCCTGGTGACTATGGCCGGCATTTGTCCTGTTCTTTGGGGGACTGATTTTTACACTTGTGCCTCTGCTTCCCACTTTGTAAAGGAGAAAATACTGCTCTTTAGATTGCCAGTAAGTCCAGGTGAAAAAGGATCCAGTGAATTCCTTACCCTGTGCAAGACACTGGTAAATGCTAACTGACCAAGAAGTGGAAGAAAACTTGAGTAGGGTGGAGATGGGCTCTACCCTTGTAGAGAGCTGAGGTAGCAAAGATTTAAGTCCACTTGGCTTGAGTTATCTCCTGGAGGCAGCTGTGATTTTGTAGCTTCACGTTCACGGCATCTATGGGAACCAGGATGGACTTCCCTTTTCCACTCACAAATTCATTCATTTAGCAAATACTAAGTATAAAAGCCCAAATACTATGCAGTGATAAACAAGCAACAACAACAAAACAAAACAACAGCACCAAAACAAACCAAACAAATAAAACAAAAAACTAAGCTATCTCGTCTAAAGGGGCTTAGGGGTTGGTACGTGGATCTGTGTTCTCTGGAGTCAAGGTCAAGTTCTTTTTTGCTGGTTTGTTCAGAGCTGAGTATAGAACATAGCTCCTTACTCATGCTAGGCAAGGGCTCACCACTGAACCAGACCCTTAGGCCAACCTGCTTTTATAATAAAAATAATAAATATATATAACCACAGCTCACATTGCTCTTGCTGCTCTGAGGTCTTGTGGATTTTCTAGGATTTTCAGATTTGATTGGTAGGTAATAGATTCTTTTACTCAGTAAAGCCTTACTCAGTCTCTGCATGTATAAAGTATATGAAAGCAGAGTGACTCTGGTTAATGTAAAGGTGTGAGGCTAGACACTGCTTTTAGAGAACTGGTCTACTCTCCTCAATAATATTTAGTGCATGACTGTAAAATTCTGGGGCTTCGTTGGATCCAGTTTGACCACACAGCTTTAATCCACTTCCTTTGAAGCCAGGACCTGTGCAGGAAAAAGGAATAGTGATGTCTAATGTAAGGATGGCAGGGCAGTATGTTTTTCTTAAGCCAGCATGGACTCAATATTGAGTCCCTGTCTCCATTTTTTTTTCCATTGTTGTTGCTACAAGAGCTAGGTCATGTAAGGTAGTGGATTTGCTTTGAGTGGATTAGAATAAGGAGCTGGGGCCTAGAGGAAAAGGCAAGTCCAAGAATAGCTAGTGAGCAGTTGTCAAGCACAGACACCATGCTCTCTGAGGAACTTGACCGTCAGGGCCCGTCCTGGCTAGGCTATAATGGATCAGTTGAAATACTGAGTGAGACTATTTCTGATAAAGTTGGAAAGAATATTTTAAGAGGAAGGGATTGAGTGGTAAGATAGAAGGAAAAAAAAAGCCATGGAGTCTTTTCCATGTTTTAGTAAATCATCTTTTGGTGCAAGTAATTTTGGTGCCTTAATTCTAAACCAAAGGAGGGAAGTTGTGATGAAATCCCAGAGGCAGACAGAGTGGAGTCTGGCCTCAGATGGACCTGATGGCTGGAGCAAAGTGCCTGCTGGCAGTGCCTTATGGCTCTTGTCTTCCCTCTCCTTACATTTGCTTTGTCCTCTGTTCTTTCTGTAGATGTTCCTTGCTTCTCTGAGCATATAGCTGACCCAAAGATCCCTAGTTTGTATGTTGCAACCAGTCCTCCCTGATCACCTTTCTGTCCCAGGAGAAAGGGATCTTTTGGGCTGTAGGTACTATTTGTGTATTTATTACCACATAGTTGTAACCAGAGTAGCAGGGGTGAGGAACCTCTCTTGGGGTATCAGTGGTTGGCAGAGCACTCCTCAAAATTGAAAATGGAACAAACTGACCCTCAAGCTGCCCCTTTGAGAGACAGTTGAGACAGATGCTTGTGTGGGTTTCATCAAGTGTGAGATAGATGATATGGGCAAGAAATAATGAAGGGAGTTGATGGAGGTGTCCTGTCGATGGTACGAGCACTTTGAAGTGTAAGCAAGAGCTCCCGGTGGGAGAAGGGGATGGGGAGAATGAGTACTGGGAAGAATATTGTGTGTGTGAGGAACAGTGGCATTGGCATACACCAGGGAGGGCTTCGTCTATTCACTTAGATGACAGACACTTACTGAAGGCCTAGTAATGGGTTCATTTGTTTATAGATGAAAACAGGGTTAAAATAGTTGCACTGCTTCTCCAGCTTAGAAAGTGGGAATAGGAACCCTGTCTATCTGATTCTGAAGTCTTAAACAGCTTTTCCTATTGCTTCCTTCATTTCTGTCTTCCATGTTTGATTCCACAAGGTCAACCATAGCCCCAAGTAAGGCTGGTGCTCAGGCTTTCATCTACTCACTGCTCTCCCTACAGTGAGAACAGACATGCAGTTTCTATGACTGCAGAATTGCTTGTGTGGGGGCACAAGCTTGTTCTAGGGGAAATGTTTGGTCCGATGTGTTCTAACTCTTGTAACAAGGTAGGGCTTGGTATCATTCATTCCAGTTATGTTGGAAACCATCTATATGTAGATGGTTTCCAACTCATTGCAGAATTACTTACAACAGGAGAATCTTAGAGTAGTCTAACATTTCTCCAACAGGAGAGTGATTAAGAAAATTAAGATATTCCCATAGAGTCTTATTAAATAGTCATTACAATAATTACTTAAGAAAGTTGTAACTAATAAGATCTCAAAATAGAATGAAGAAGAAACAAACTATATACATTAAATGCAACCACACACGCACATACACACAGATGAAAAAAATTATTATAAAGGTACATCTCCTATTTTTTAAAAAAATGAAGAATGTAGATCAAAATATTGCAAAAGCATATTTGGGTTTTACCAGTAAGTGAAACTTTTTTAAATGTGTTTTGCTTAAATCTCAACAGTGAATTTATATTTTCTACTATGAAGTGGTATGCAGCTGCTTTTTCTATAGTTAGTTGCATAGCTGAAGTTTTTATTGAAACAGTTACACATTCACTTGACATTTTGCAGAACAGTACAGAGACACCTGTAAACTTTTCCTACTTTTCCCAAATGTGGTATTTTGCAAATCTGTAGAGTAATACCACATCTAGGACATCGGCACTGATTTGTTTGACACCAGATTCCCTGGGTTTTACCTGATTTGAGTGTGTGTTAAGTCCTACATTAATCTCATCTGAGGATTCCAAAGTCTGCCACCACAATCAATATTAAACCCCTTCACAACCACAAGAGACCTCGACTTGCTCTTTTCTAACCACATCCACATCCCCCGCATTCTTTATTTTATTATTTTTTATACTTAATACTAATGCATCAGGCACTTACTTATTCTAGCTTTTCATCTGAAGCCAAAATTCTAGAGCCTTAGAGTAGGAAAAGGATTAGAAGTCTCAGTGGTTACTTTGGGTGGGGAATTTTTAAAGTGGGAAGAGAAGGTCTGTGGTTGCCCACCATTACCCAGAAACACCACCAGCCTGAGTTTTCCCCCTGATCCTCCTTTCAGTCTAGGTCAGGTGCCCTGCTTACATGCCATATCTTCCTATTGCAGTACATTCTTCATTTAGTAATGGCTAATAGATAAAACATAGAACTGGGCCAGCTCAGTGGATAAAGCGCTTGAGGACCTAAGTTTAGCATTGCTGAACTCACAACAAGACACTGTCTCAAACAAGGTGGAGGGTGAGGACCACAACAGAGGTTGTCCTCTAACCACGTACATCATGGCATGTTCGGCACCCCCCCACCCCCATCCATACTCCCCACATGTGCCTGAAGCTGCTAGCTCTTCCTTTGATCTTCCTCTGTCTGTCTGTCTGTCTGTCTGTCTGTCTGTCTGTCTGTCTGTCTGTCTGTCTGTCTGTGTCTCATAATAGGGATTGAACCTACAGCCTCCGGCATGCTGGGCAGACACTCAATCACTGAACTACATTTCCAACCCTTCCTGCCTCCTCCTCCTCCACCATAGCGTGTTTCTGGGGGGCTCTGACTTATTTTGGCTACAACAACTGACTCTCTACCAGAAATTCCAGCTCTCTACCAGCTCACACATCTATCAGAATGCCCAAATCTTACCTTTTGAGTTTAATCACATTTTGTTTCTCCATTAGTGAAGGTAGTATGACAGTGACGGATGGTTCGAGTAGCGATGAGCCTATCACTGTGCTGTGTGCTTGACATGTGTTATCTTCTTATTTTGCATTATGCTTTATTAACCCTAGCTTTAAAATGGGGAAATTCAGGCTGAAAAAATAAGTGAGCCTTTGTTCAGGATTGCATAACCAGGAAATGGACAGATTCAAGTTCGGGAATGCCATTCCCTAGCCACTTCCCTGCCTTGTCTGCAAAAAGGAGCTGAGTTCTCTGGAGATGCCTTAATTCCACTGGCCTTTTAATATTCAACACTGGCTCTGCGGGCCTGAACCCATGTTCAGCTCCTGACTGGGTCTGATTTTAGAAGGTTATCACCTTTTGATGTGTAGTGGAAATCTCCCCTACACATTCTGGGTGTAGTATCCATGCAAGTTGGTGTTCTAGCCTTTGCTGGAACAAATTTCTCTGAATCTATAGATCCTTCCTAGTATAGCTAAAAGGGATTCCACCCTCCCCTTGTTTTCACCTATTTATCTCAGATGAGGAAATTTGAGTGCAGAGAGGAACCCTGTTCAGCTTACCACCCTTGGGTGACTTGCAACCTTATCATGTCGTCCTGGCTTACCAACCCCCTTCTCTCCAGTCCTCCCCTGTGACATGGGTTTTCTTGACCTTTCACCACCCTAACCATTCTGTCGTCACTTTCCAGCCTTTGGAACTGACCTCAATTGTCTAAATTTGGGTTGCTTGCCTGGAGTCCTATAGAAAATTTACACGTATGTATTATGTATGAACTCCTAGTGGGTGCAGAGGCGGTGTCATAACCATCACCCACGCTTTGCCCTTCTCCACACTGTCTACTGTATTTATCATGCTGTAGGTTTGACCGCAAGTAGCAAAAGCCATCCTGATTGTAGCCTGAACAAAAGCTTCTTTCTTGCTTATGTAAATGTCTGATCTGAAGCGGGAAGGGTCCCAGACTTGTGTCTTGCCACTTTTTGACCCAGAGGTTGTTACTTTCTCCTAATCTTTATCTAGGATGGGCAGCCAATGTGTTTGTTATCTAGCCAGTGTGAGGACATAATGGATGGTACACCTCCTCCCACTTAGAAGCAGCTTGCAAATAGAAAGCTCACATTCCATTGGTTAAAATGTAATCACAATGGCCACAGCAAGCCAAAGGGAAACCTGGGTAATGTAGTCTTTTATTGTAGGAAACCACCTGACAAGAATGGATGTGGAGTGGCAGAGATGGCTCTGCTATATCCTTTTTATGTCAGTTCTGGGAGCACAGGCCCTGGTTGGTTGATAGAAGAACTCAATTCCCAGGCTTATATAGTTCTAGAAAAAGTGCAAAGTAGTCTTCCAGAAACTGTCAGGATTCCACAAAAGATAAGAACTCAGAATAATTTGTGAGGAGGTTGCAGTGTTAAGAACACCTGTAATTTATTTGGGGCTTATTATTTATTTGCTGGGGTTTGTTTGATAGGTAAGATGTATTTTGTAGTTTTTAGGGGAATCCTACAGAGTAGTTGCCATTTTTAATCCTTAACTACAGAGCAAATTTCCCAGAGAGAAGAAGTAACTTCCCAAGGTCACTAATCGGGGATATGAGGAAACTGCTATGTAATTTATTAAGGGAGCCTGAGGTCACTGCCCACTTCCTTCAATGCCAGATAACTCAGAAATGCTCCTTAACACTTCAAAAACCTTCTTGTGTACCCTCAATAATTAGACCCTTTCAATCATAACTTGAACAGGAGGTGGTGTCTAAATAGTTCATGAGCCTATGTTGAACGGTCATATCTTATGCCCTGTTTGCAGAATGTGAGCTTGGATCAAATGAAATAAGACCAGATTGGCAAATGGTGTATTAGCTCTCTGTTCTACCTCATGCACAACATTCCTAGGGATGTTTCTTTGTAAAAATGTTTAAAATTATATTTTATTTGTGTGTGTGTGTGTGTGTGTGTGTGTGTGTGTGTGTGTGTGTGTGTGTGTATATGTGTTGCTATGCATGTGGAGGTCAGAGGGCAACTCTGAGGAGCTGGTTCTCTCCTCCCATCATGTCAGTTCTCAGAGTAGAACTCAGGTTTTCAGGCTTGGTAACCTGGGTAATCTTTACCCACTAAGCCATCTTAACAGACTGAGATATTTCTTTGTGTGTGTGTGTGTGTGTGTGTGTGTGTAAACTGGGGCACAGGCATACAGTAGTTACATTAAGCACAGTTGATATTTGGCCACATGTTGGTGTGATGCCAAGTTGGAAGTCTTACTTTGATGCGTTCTTCTAATTATTCTTTGTCAATAAAAAATCAGGAGTCAGTTATCGGGTTAAGAACCTGAATGATCAGAGAAGTGTAGAGAAGTGACTGGTGACTTCCTATCTCTTCTGTTCCTCCATCCAAAAAGGCTGAGATCCTCTCTAAGACCCGCCTTACTACTTCCTGTCTCTCTATCCTCAGCCCTCCAAAACCACTGTGGTTAATTTTGGTCAGCTAGTGGCTAGCTCTGCTCTCTGATTCAAAGCAAACTTTATTGTCAGAATTTGATCAAGATATCACACACTTTACTTTGCTTGATGCCTCATGTCCGTTTGTTAGTGGGGATATCCTTACGAGGCCTTTCTGTGTGTCCTGGGACAAGGTATCAGGCCTGTTGCTGGCCTTGCTGCACTGGCTAGAGATCTTAGACTCTGATTGTTTATGGACTTTTATTTGATAACAGCTTTGCCTCTTAAATTTTTGTGTTTTTTTTTTTTCCAGCATGGTTGATGGGTTATGCATCCAAAATCAAGAATGTGGCACTCTATGAAGAAAACACATCTCTATAGAAAACTGGATTTTCCAACCCAAATCAGGATTAGATAGTTCCCAGGAGGGTCCCTGAAAAGCCAGATATTTCATAACAAAAGTCTGGGTAACGTGTGTGTGTGTGTGTGTGTGTGTGTGTGTGTGTGTGTGTGTGTGTGTAAGTGCTGCCCTTTGGGAGTGGTAGGATTTACAGAGGATCTGCTGCTGGAGGTTAGGAAGGACTTAATCATGCAAAAAGTTAGGAAGAGGACCCTGAAAGGAATAGCAACTACAGATTCCCAGGAGATGGGAAAGAGACTAGTATTTCAGAGCTTATTTGTTACCGACTGGCGCTGAGGCACACTGCCAACTGCAGCATCCATTTCCAAGTATCAGTGGATATTTTGGGCAAGCCTCAACAATGCTATCACACTTGTCCAGAAAATTTTGCTTTGGACATATTGGAAGAATGGCCATTGGCTGCTTTGATGAGGGCTGGTCTCTTTCACTTAATTACATTCACCATGGATGTGATTGACTTAACAGTGATCCTTTGGGACTTCTTTTGGGGCCACAAGGGCCTCTGACTATAAGAAAGCTGTAGTGGTTTTCAATATTGGTAACGTTTTGTAAAAATATTTGGAGTTTTGTTTCCACTTAAAAGCCATTTAAAGAGTTAAGAGGTTGGAAATTAAATGATCACATCAGAGTTCTAAACCTAGAATTTGTAGAAAACTCAGAGTGTTCTGTTGACAGAGGAGTTGAGCTGTTCTGAAAACAATGGCAGATTCTTTCATTTACAATGCTGTAGCCCCACAGATGTGCATGGCTGGCTGTTGGCCATCAATAACTAGCAGATTGGGACATTGTTTCAGTGTGGGCACTTGGGTTTTTAATCTGATGTTAATTCAGCTGTTCACATTAAGGATTTTAACAAATCAACAGGCTCTTTAAAAACAAGCAAAAAGAACACAGGCCTAAAATAAATGGTAGGAATTTAAAAGTACATTCTGGACTTGTTCCTTGCAGGGGATCAGCAGAGAGTCTTTTGATGTGTTTCCCAGCACAATGGAAATACCAGCTGGGAAGAAGGAACAGACTCCCAGGTAGAATGCTGAAGCTTGGGAGAGCATGCTCTTCTGATTGTATTACTATTTGGCAGTGACCACAATAAAAACACCCATGCCTTGTTTTGGGTTTATCAAATGATGGATATCATTTCCTGTTGATTTTCTAACTGGCTCATGAAAAGTATATGACTATATTCATTTTATGGGCGAGGATACCAGGTTCCCAAGGGTTAAATGACTTTACCCAAGGTCATAGCATAGCAGGTGATTGAATCAGTAGTCCCACCCAGATGCCACTGTGCAGGTGGTTGTCACTACTGAAAAACAACAGTCTAACATCTGCCAAAGCATCACAGTTATCATTAGAATAATGACTTGGGGTCATTTCCTCCACTGGTATTATTTTAAACATTCAAGGCAAAAAGAAAAAAAAAAACTACAAATTTTCATCCGAAGCCTTTTCAGAATGTCCCACAAACCAGAACACCTTGGGATTATTTGATGCTTTCCCCCAGGCTTTAGTCTTCAATGTTAGCTTGTTCCCCGAGTATATCATGTTGAAAGCAGAGCCTAGAAAATCATTCTGTTTTGTTTGCCATGACCTTTTAAAATGAGAAGCATCTTTGTGAAGAGAAAGAACCAAAAGCATTATACAAAATTACCAAATCATCCCATCAAGATAATTTTGAATTTCTCAGACAGCATAATTGAGAAAAATGTAGTGATGTTATTAGGGTATGTAACTATCACTTCTTTGGAGAACACAATAGCAAAACCATGTCAAAAGAGAAGGAAATTTCTGAGGCAGTATTATACTCACAAAATATTTAAGGCCTCAAAATATGAGCTGTAACCACATTTGACAGTGGAACTAGAACAAAGACTACAAAAACCCTTAAGCTTGACAGCCTTTGGCGAGGCTGAGGAGTGTGAGTTTTTTCATGCCTCTTCTAGGCAAAGCACCCAATGCAAGCCATGCTACCTGCACGACCATTGCTGCAGAGGATGCTGCAAGATGCTCCTGCCACCATGGAGAGCACTTGGGCAAGTGAAAACTTCTAGAGCAGCCAGTCTCAACCTTCCTAATGCTTTAACCCTTTAATACAGTTCTTGTTGTGGTGACCCCCAACCATAAAATTATTTCATCATTACTTTATAGCTGTAATTTTGCTACTGTTATTAACCGTAATGTGCATATCTGATATGCAGGATATCTGATATGTGACCCTGGTGAAAGGGTCATTGGATCCCTCAAAGGGGTTGTGACTCCATAGGTTGAGAACTGTTGTTCTTGAAGAAAGGGAGAGTGTGGGCTAAGGGGACATTTCCACATGGTTTCCTGGGATTTAAGCAAATCACTGAAGGATGATAGGCCCTTGGAATTTTCTGGTTAGGGGTTGGATCTATTGACATAGAAAGGGCTTGGAATGAGGTGTTAACTGGTACTAGGTGCATAGAGAGGTATATGGCCTGGTCTGAGATTCTAGCTAGTAGTGAGTGGGTAGCAAACAAAAGAAGATGAGTTGAGATTTAGATTTTCTGTGAACATGGGGTTGGAAAATGTAACTCTTGGGTATCTTTGTATTCTTATTGTCCTTACAGGGCTTAATTTAAAAAATGTATTAGCATATATTAAATCTATATAATAGATTCCATTAAGATGTTTCAAACATGCATATAATGTGCTTTAATCATGTTCACCCCCATAGTCTCTTTCTTCTCTCCTCAATTCCTGCTGCTCCTTCTTCCCACTCTTCTTTCTATTGTCATTTTCTGTCTTTTTATTCTCTCTTCCCTGTAGCAGGCTTTCTTGGACTACTAGCCTCCAAACAATGACACAGAGACTTATTATTAATTATTAATGCTTGGCTTAGCTTAGGCCTGTTTGTAGCTAGCTTTCTAAAAACAAACAAACAAACAAACAAACTTAAATTAACCCATTTCTATTAATCTATGTACTGTTCCAAGGTTTGTTTACCTCATCTATGTACTGCCAGTCCTGCTTTCTGGCTGTCTGGCTGTCTGGTCCCCAGTTATCTGTCCCCTGGCTGGCTCCCCTTTTTTCTATGCCCACCAAACCTGTTTTTCTCTCCTCTGCCAAGCTATTGGCCACTCAACATTCTAGTAGACTTAATTAAGTGCCTTAGGCAGGTAAGGTAAAACAGCAAAAATCTTTACAGTTAAACAAATACAATGTAAACAAATGCAACACATCTTTACATAGTTAAACAAATACAACATAAACAAATGCAACACATCTTTACAATTATTCTGTAACACAAACAAATGCAACACATTTTTACATAGTTAAACAAAAGTTCTATTCCATAACATTTCTCCCCTTTTGCCTAAATAAATGGAAAGATTTTAGCTTTAACATAGTAAAACTGTATGCAACAAGAACAATTATGAAGTAAGAATTACATTTATAATATCCAGTCCATTTGTATTTGGCCAATTCAGAGAAAAAAACTCCATTATTTATCCTATCTTTGTGAGGCCAAAGTTTTGTATCTAGTTTAACTTCTATCATAAATAGGGAAAACTGTAACTATATATAGTCTTCAACTCAATCAAAGACCCCAGAAGAATACAATGTTACCTGAGTAAACAGAAAGTTCAGTACAAACCACTTCCAAAACTATAGAAATGACAGAGATATCTAGTTGCCTGGACAGTCACCCAAGGTTCCTCTGCAATGCTGGGCATCCATCTTTGGTCTACAGGCCTAGAATATCTGGCAAACTTTTATATGAAGCAGGAATTTGAAGCACTGTCCTGCCTTTTCTTGGCAAAGTTTGGCAGTTGCTTTCCTTTGTGTCCTGCATGTCCAGTTTGGACTGTCAGAAATTGAGACAAGGACAGTTTCTTGCCCAGATGACTAGCTTTGCCACAATGAAAGAAAACTATATGGAGGGTCTTCAATGCCCATCATCCTTTAACGAAGTAGATTGGTGCTGTCAGGAGCAGACATGTCTCACTGTCATGAAAAGCCACAGGTTATTAAATATCTTAAATACCACCACGTTTTGTAGGTCTCTGAAGTGTTTGAAGATCACCTGTCTATCTATATATCTATTTAATGTTGCAAGCATACCCAATATTACTGCAAGTTTGATTATTATAGATAACTATTAACCTGCATTTCTTAATTATACATTACATTTAAATGAGCTGCATAAGCACAATACCCTGAACAAGAGTAGAAACATACATTCAGTATAACAAAATAATTTTAAATTTGTATCAATATAACAATCATACCAATGTAAACTATTTGAGGTTAATAGTTGCCTTTTTATTCTATTTTGCTATATTTTATCCTATTTTCCCCCACCTAAACAATAACAAAAATCCATAAACCACTGAATGACCAAAAACCACCTACCCTACTGTTGGGCCCAAAAGGGGGGTCCAACCTCGGGAGACATACCCCACAGAGTCACTCACAGGACACAAGTTTGATGCAAAAGCAAAAGGATTTTATGCCAAAGCATTGGGGTCGTTCCCTGGGAAGAGAACCACCCTGAGTTTTCAAAGCAAGCAGTTTTTATGTCTTTTTGGTCACTAGGCAGAAGTATGACAACATATTGATTGACCAAAACATACATGAGTCATTTACTGATTGGTTGGGAACTGAACTTACAATTTTGCCCACGACAGGTTTGGAATGTTATTTTGGTTTTTACACCTGCAAGGCCATGGGACAGCTAGTGGTTTTTCCGGCAACAGAGTAACTTATACTTATTTTCAAAACTTGGGTGCTCTGGAGCAGGGTAACCCATAACAATTTTTAGAAACCAGACAGTTGTTGAAGATAATAACATTCCTTGGAAACTAGTAATAATAACAATTTCCAGAGACTTCTCATCATGACCAACCATTTCATGTGTTCTTTTTCCCAGAGCTGTGTATGACCAGAGTGATTTTCAAATACATGCTGGTGGGTATCAGGCTAGGCTTGAGTTGGGGTTAATAGTTGTCTTTTTATTCTATTTTGCTATATTTTATCCTATTTCCCCCTAAACAATAACAAAAATCCATAATCTACTGAATGACCAAAACCCACCTACTCTACCTCTTAGGAATCTGGGCATTGTGTTGTCTAGACTGCTTCCTGTTGTCTGGGAGTGATGGCGTTTTTTAGGGAACCCTGGGAAAATTGAGATAATGGTCAAGTCTTGGGAAAACTAATTGTAAAATTTCTTGTCCAGTCCCAGAACTGTTCTCATGTAGAAGGATCAGTATATGCATGCCTGTCTTATAGTTTTTCTTGGTTTATTTCTTTATGTCTGTTGACAAGATTTTCAGATCTCCCCTGATCAAACCTGATCTTTATTACCCTTGAAGGAATCCATACCCTTTCATTTCCCGTGGAAACAAAAGCATAACCTCTCCCCAAATGCAATATATTTTCTGAATTGCATTTTAAAGATAAGACATCCCTGAAGTATCTAGGCTGGTTTAATTCAGCAGCCCCTTTTATAATCCAATGTCTCTCAGCAGTTTTCATTTACTCATCAGCATTCAAAAAATTCAAAGCCAAAACAAGACCATACAGGATCCAGACTCCCTATGCATTTCCCATCTTGATGTTGCTCTTTCCCTTTATATTACTTTACTTTCTCTTTAAAGACTTTTTTGTTGTTGTTTTATTTTCGAGACAGGGTTTCTTTATGTAGCTTTGGAGCCTATCCTGGCACTCACTTTGTAGACCAGGCTGGCCTTGAACTCACAGAGATCCGCCTGCCTCTGCCTCCTAAGTGCTGGGATTAAAGGCGTGAGCCACCAACACCCAGCTAAAGACTTTATTATTTTTAAATTATTTATTTTTTCCTATGACTGTCTATACCCATCTTCTTTTCTTTCTTAAATGCCTACACACATTTTAAAAACATACTGTAACCTGTTTAGAGTTTTTTGTTTTGTTGTTTTGTTTTTGTTTGGCTTGGACTTGTACTGTGCACCTGTAGTTTTCTCTGACCAAGTGAGCCAAATCTTAAACTTTCTGTGTGCCTTCATGCTGGTGGCTGACTCTGCCCTACTCAGGTCCATGATAGCCAAGCTCTATGCCCTGTGGGCCTGACTGAGAGCTACATTTAACCAGGAACTGAGTGCATTTAACCATTGCAGCTCTAGGAAGTTCGTGCCTGTACTGTGATAAGCAATTTTACTTATCTTGTTGTTTCTATTTAATGGGCCAGCTGCTTAAGTGCTCGCTGTATAGCAGAATTGTACCTCTATATGCTACGAGCACCAGGCTACTAGGAAGCCATGGCTTTTTTTGTTTTGTTTTGTTTTTTGTTTTTATTTTGCTTTCTCAGGCCCTAAGTAGAAATATGTGCCTCATATTGGAGTCCAAATGTGGCAGGCTTTCTTAGACTGTCTGCCCCAAAACCATGACATGGAGACTTATTATTAATTATGAATGCTTGGCCTTAGCTTAGGCTTGTTTGTAGCTAGTTTTTTTTTTTTTTTAAAAAAAAAAACTTAAATTAACCCATTTCTATTAGTTCATGTGCTTCCCTAAGGCTTGTTTACCTCATCTACCTATTGTTGATCCTGCTTTCTTGCTTCCTCCTTGTCTGGCTAGCTCCCCTTTTCTCTCTGCCCACCAGCCCTGCCTATTCCTCCTCTGCCTACTTACTGGCCATTCAGCTTTTTATTAGACCCATCAGGTGCCTTATGCAGGCAAGGTGAAACAGCAACATATCTTTACATAATTAAACAAATGCAACATAACAAAAATGCAACACATCGTTACATAGTTAAACAAATATTGCATTCTATAACATCCCCCCTCCCCTTCTTCCTTCCTTCCCTCCCTTACAAGAGCATGGGTGAGGGGATATCTTTCAGGAGCACCTTGACAGTAGCCACACAACTGAAGAAAATGTCTCTTCCTTTCTTAGCTACCATTAACTGTATTATAGCCTTGGAGAAGGATGAGTCCTCATGATTGATTCCCTCTGGCTTTGTGACAGCATGTTGACAGGCCTAATCTTGTGCAGATCTTGTGCTGATTCCAGAGCTGCTGAGAGTTGAAGAATGCAATGGCTGTTACCATGCCCTGAAGAAAGCATTCCACTGCAGCTCTTCCAGCTCTTACATCCTTTCCACCTCTTCTTCACGATGTTATCTGAGCCATGGGATGGTTATACAGATTCATTTTAGGGACCGGCTTTCAACAATCAGTTAGTCTCAGCACTTTGATCAATTATGAGTCTCTGCAGTAACTGCTGTCTGCTGCAAAAACAAGCCTCCATTCCGACCAAAGCTGGCAATAATACTATGGATATACACAAAAACATTTATAAGAGAGTTTGACATGCTCATCGTGTAAAGCAGACGAAACAGCAGTAGGAGGTCCTCTCTCAGGTCTGTGACTTCCCCAACATGAGGCTTTTGGCTGAGCTTGCTGTACCAGATACGTTTGCCTTTCTAGGGGGCAGTTCTCACATCCAAGCAGAAAGCCTTTCCCCTATAATGGTACTGTTGTACCAGTAGGCCGTCTTGCCTAACTGTTCACCAATGCAACCTGTGGGATCTACAAGGAAGCAAGGTTGGTAAGACTTTTCCTTCAGCAGCCTGTGTAGCAATTTTGGTGCTATGAAGGCAGACTGGAAGCTTCTGGCTCAGTTCCAGCTTGATCTTTTTCTATGTCTTGAAACCAGTGTGTGGTGTGTTTAGCAATAGTCGTAGCAGTCTACATGGCAGCTAGCAGCCATGGCAATAGCTTGCATTGTTGTTGGAGCCTCAGGAGTCGCCCTGACCGATAGTTCATAGGCAGTTCATGAGGAAGTCTTAGTTCTCCAACAGACTATTTTCTAAGAATCACTCCCACCCTTTAATCCCAGCACTTGGGAGGCAGAGACAGAGGCAGGCGGATCTCTGTGAGTTTGAGGCCAGGCTGGTCTCCAGAGCGAGTGCCAGAATAGGCTCCAAAGCTACACAGAGAACCCCCCCCCCAAAAAAAAAAAGAATCACTCCCACCTTTGCACTGGCCTCTGGCATGTCTGTAGGAGATCATCTTAAGTTAACTGCCCTAGAAAGACCCAGGGCACTGTGGGTGGCATTGTTCCCTAGGCAGGGGCAGGGGCCCTGAACTGTAAGATTGGAGAAATGATGCTGTGTAGTAAGTAAGCAAGTAAGCATGTTTGGATCCATTTCTTTCTGCTCTTGACTGTGAATGTAATGTAGCTCCTGCTGCTGCCTGTGACTTCCAGCAACAACGGGCACATTATTGTGAGTTAAAAAAAAAAAAAAAAAAAGCAAAAAGCCTTGTCTCCCTAAAAGCTGTTCTTTGTTGGGATATTTTATCACAGCAACAGAAACAAACTAGAACAGATGGATTACTTCAATAAGGAAAATTCTTCCTTATCAGATATGTGAGCAGTTTATTTAGCAAAGACAGGAAAAAGGCTTGTTTTTTTTTTTTTCTCTTTGCAGTCTCAAAAATTAAAAAAAAAAACAGACTCCCTTATCTTTTCCAGTGGTGACTGAGTTTCTTTATCTTACTATTATTATGAACCCATATTTTAATGCCTGTTAGCACTTCATGATACTCAAAAGGAGTCACCCTTTGCTGGTCAGAGCCCCTTCTGCTGGCTCCTAAATCCTTTGCAATGTTCCCTTATTTGTGTATTGGCTGCATTGCTCTGAGGATCAACCATGTTTTCAAAGAGCCCTCATTCCTCGTAGAGGGAGGTGGTGTTTTGTGGTTACAGTCCCCATGGAAGGGTACTCACTGCTCCTGGGCAGCAGTGTATAGGTCTTTTTAGTGAACAGTACTACAAATAACTTTTCAAAAGATAAAATACCACATGGATCCTAATCATACAGCTCTCTTGTATGCCCTGTATCCCAAATCTTTTTTAAAATTTATTTATTTTTATTTTATGTGCTTTGGTGTTTTGCCATGGGTGTAGGGTTCCCTGGAACTGAGTCACAGAGAGCCATGGCTGCCATGTGGGTGCTGGGAATTGAACCCAGGTCCTCTGGAAGAGTAGTCAGTGCTCTTAACTACTGAGGTATCTCTCTTGTGCCCCATCTTAATTATAGCTACAAAACGACTTATATTTATGCAGTAATAGACAGCCATAGAATACAGTAGAAGTTCAACATAAGATACTTTAAAATGCTTCATACTCTTTGGGAGAACCAGTGGATTTCACTTTAGCAAGTTATTTAATCAAATCATTTGAGATCATTTCTCTGCATGGTTGTTATATCATCTGCCATGTACTTACTGAGTTCATTTGTTTCATGTCACTTTTACATTGAGGGAATTATTTGAGAACTTACATTTATAATGATGTAGAATGATTACTATATATATTTACAGAATTCCAAGACAATAACAATTGTATTAAAAAGAGACCTGTTTCTTACCCTGATCCCTCTCTTATGGGTGACTTTTAGATGGTGGAGAATTCCGTATAGAGTTGGATTGTGACTAGCATTGAGGGTGAAACAGGAAGTATTTTCTGAAATGTTGGATACAAGGCATGAGAATAGGATCAAGGTTGATACCTAGTGGTGAGTACTGATTGATTTCGAGAATGGAACAACCTGGCCTGCCTCTCCACCCTTACATTTCCATTCATCTGTCCCTGTCCTCAGGTGCCCTCTGCTGAGCTCCTCTGATATGCTGTGCACAGCACTGGCCTTCCTATAGGGCACTATGCACCTTTCTCAGGCAATAGGTTATGCAACACTTGAAGGTAGCCACCAGGCATCCTCCTGTTTTCCCACTGCCTACCAAAGAGCCCCCCACACTGGAGGGGCTCAGTGACACTCACAAATGAATAGCAGGCAGGCACAACAGTGGGTTCTTTTTCTTTGTTTTATGTGTATGTGAATGTGCACATTTGTGTGACCACATTTGTGCATGTGTCCATGGATCTAGAGGCCAATGGTCAACCTTGGATGTCATTCTTCATTGTTTCCACTTGTTTTTTGAGACAGGGTCTGTCTTAGGGTTTCTATTGCTGCAAAGAGACCCTGTGACAATGACAACTCTTACAAAGGAAAACATTTAATTGTGGCTGGCATACAGTTCAGATGTCCATTGTCATCATGGTGGGAAGCATGGCAGCACACAGGCAGACATGATGCTGGAGAGATAGTTAAGATTTCTGTGTCTGGATCAGCAGGCAGCAGGAAGAGAGTGAGACACACTGAGCCTAGCTTGAGCACCTGAAACCACAAAGTCTTCTCCCAGTGCCACACTTCCTCCAACAAGGCTAGACTTCCTAATAGTGTCACTCCCTATGGGCCCGTGGGGGCCACTTTCTTTCAAGCCAACATGGAGTCTCTCATTAGCCTGGTGCTTATTCAGTAGGCTAGCCTCCTGTTTCTACCTCTCCAGAACTGGTACTACAGGACTGTGCCAGCACCATGGCTTTTTCATATGGGCCTTAGGAATGGAGCTCAGGTCTTCATGGTGCACAGGAGTGACGTCACCCACTGAGTTACCTTCCCAGCCCAATACTCGTCTCATTGACAAGTGCTATCTCTAATCCTCAGAATGGCTCCATGAGGTAGATAGTGTTATCCCATCTTTCAGGCCATGTAATGAGCCCAAAAAGATTTATGCAGTTTATTTAAAGAAACAGCTAGCTGAAATGAGAAACAGACATGTGCCCCCATCTGTGTCTGTGAAGCCATCTCCAATAATCACTTGCAAATGAAAATTTAGTTTCCTCCAAGGAAGTCTCACTAAGGGCAGGCTACACACCCCATAGTAGATAGCCAACAAAACAAACTCAATGGCATCTTTATAGGCTCCTTGTCTCATAATGTCATGTCAGGGCTTTTCATTTAAAAAATTACTTATTTTTATTATATATTATATTAAACACATACTTTATGTATATTATTCTCTCTTTTTATCCAGCAGGTCCTTTGCATGTATATTATGACTTCCAATTTCGTGTTCTTATGGGATTTCTGATTCTTTTGGGCTCTTTTCCTTCTGTTTGTTTTGTCCAATTCCAATGTGTCAGCTTTTATTTTGTCATTATTATCATCATCCCTTAGTATCCTTTTTATTTTCTACTGAGAGACAGAAAGGAGGTGGATCTGGATGGGAGAGGAGGTGGGGAGGAACTAAGGGAAGAGAAACCATAATCAGGATATATTATGTGAGGGGGAAAGACTATTTTTCAAAAAAAAAGTGGGAGGGGGCGGCAGGGATGGGGAGAAACAGCAAAGTGCTGACCTGAATTTTGGGCACACACTGCCTGATGCTGGCTGCTCAGCCCTGACTGCTTCCCATGTGCTTCCATTCAGGGGGCTGGGTGGGACTGTGTCCATTTGCCTGTCTCCTCCCCCCCCCCCCCCCCCCGTGCACACACCCTGCACTATGTTCATCCTATCCATCTTCTGAGAGTTCCAGGCAAAATGTTTGTGGTTAAAGGTTACAAGCAGGGCCATTGGGCAGAGGCCAGTGAGCAGGCAGTCAGCTGAGGTCAATGCCAAGCACGGAGAAAGGACAGGAGGCATTTGCAGCTGGCCAACCATTATAGAATAGTTATCACCAGGGCTTCCAGAGCAGAGAGAACAAAAACCACGATGGAGTCATCCATGTTCTTGTTTCACAGACAATGCTGCCATTAGTGGCAATTCCAGCCAACCCCCCACACCCTTCGCTGTTGATTAAGTCACATTTTCCTTGGGTTATATAGTCTAAGAATCACAGGGTGACTGGGCATTAGGGGGATCATGGTAAGCAGATAATTCAATCCTCCTTTCAGCCAAGGAGTCATTTTCTTCAGAGTACACTGGCTTTTGGGATTTGGATCTGTGCATTACTCTCAGGGGTCAGAGGGTGGATACCCCCAGTGTCTGGACTCAGGCCTGGGAGTAGTGGGCATCTAATGTGGAAGTGTCGGAAGGAAGGTTGGGGATGCCCTGGTGTGCTGACCCTGGGCTACTAGGTGAAGCCAGCCTTCTATCAGAATAGCAATGGTGACTGCCGAAGGGAGAGATGGATCCCTCTAGTACTTGGCCGTTTCTGCTTTGTGATTCATTTTGTACAGTCCTCTCTGCAGCCATTCATACATAGCTGATGACTACAGTGGTCCATATCATTCTCTACCAAACAGTAAGATAGCAAAAGGGGGTGTGGCTTTAGAGCTGGGCAGACCTGGGTCTTTTCTGACCCTGTATTTCTTAACTGTGCGACCTATGATCTAATTATTTAGCTTTACTAAACCTCAGTTTCCTCCTCATCTATCAGATGTGAGAAGATCTGGCTCAGCAGTATGTTGTAAGGACTAAATGTGACTTAATGCACCCGGCAGATGAAAAGTGCTGAGTAAATGGTAGTTCCTCTGTAGCTCTTCCTCGTTCCCACTGGACCTTCACCTAGGGCTGGCTATTCTTGGTAAGTAAGAAGACAGAGTTGAGGCTGTGTAATCATGCTTCTCCAGTCAGCAGCAGCAGACATTGTTTTAATTCAGAATACACACACACACACACACACACACACACACACACACACACACACACACACACTCAACACACACTTTACTTAGAAACAAAATTTCTCTATGTAATACAGGTTGGCCTTGAACTTACTCTGTAGCCTCAACTGACCCCTTTTGGCCCCAGCCTTTTGAATGCTGTAATTACAGTGCAATCCCCCCAGCCCCACATGTTTAGCTGGAACTCTGGTTGCTTGGATATAGTGGCCCGGCTTTATCAAAGTCAGGCTGTCTCGAGTCAGGTGTGATCCTTGATCTGGACAACTCCTGTCCTTTGCTTGTAGACCTCTTAGCTTAACCAGGCTGTGTAACCCCCTGAAAGTTCATCTTCACACCTGTGAATTGAGACTGATGTGACCTTTGCTCCCAAGCCTTTGAAAGGGTGGAGGAAGATGCTATGTGTGCGGCTTTTTGTCCTACCTGACACTCAGTGGGAGCCCAGGGAAGGTTAGCTTCCCGAGGCCACCATACTTGACTGTGTACAGTGATATTCATACATAGGCTTGGCCCAGGCATTGAATAGAACTGATCCTAGATGTACTGGCTGAGTCACCCTCACCCAGTGTGCACAAAGGTTCTGTAGAAGCCTTGATTCCTCCTGTTGAAGGGCACCAAGCCTTACAAAGCACTTGGCAACCCACGGTTGCCTTTCTTTGCAGAGGACATTCTGTACAGAATGGAAAGGCACAGGCTTTCAACTGTGCCCACTGTCTACCTTTTACCCAGACCCCTGTTGTGATTGTCAGTGTTGGCCTTTGAAATCCCAGAGCCTACAAATCCTGGTCATGTTGCCTGGGATCTAAAGGACACAGAGGAAGATCAGTTTCCTCTAATGGCTTGGGAATTTTTTCGATCACAGCCGCCTCCCTTTGAGAGGGCTTTGACCTTGGGTTTGACAGTGAGAATGTGCTTTTCTATCTCAAAGAGACTTGACAGTGAGCAGTCTCCGAATCCTGCTTGTGGAGAGAGCAAATCATGCATTGTGGCTTGCTCTCTGAGTCCTTGCTCTCCCCATCCTGTGCTCTGTTGCCACACTGACAGTGTCTATGCTTGCATCTGGTGAACATAAGACTGAAAGTCTGAATAGATGGAGACTCTAAAGACAATGTGCTGTGTGTGTGTGTGTGTGTGTGTGTGTGTGTGTGTGTGTGTGTGTGTGTATGCATGTGCACACACATGCAAACATCTACAGGGCAAGCCTAGGCATCTCAAGGAGACTCATTAGGAAAAACTTCCTGCCCTGCCCTCTATCCCTTTGTGAATCAGAAGAAGGGACATGATTAGAGCTCCACTATTTTCTTCTCCTGCCTACTAAAGTTATAGCTGGTAGTTTTCATTAATTTGTGTCTTCCTTGATAGCCACGACTGCTCAGGAGCTCACCCCTGCTGGGTGTCTGGTCTTGAAAATATCCTTAGATGGCTCACAGGGCAGACATCAGGCTGTATCTGATTCTCCCCTTGCTGGCAGACTATTCGGGTTGCCTATTTCCCTTTGTGTTTTAGGCTTTTAGCAAATACAGAGGAAGCAGTGGTGTCATGAGAACACAGGTTTAAGGTGAGACAGACAGGGAGAAGAGGCTTGGCTGTGTGACCTGGATTTCTATTTCATGTCATGCTTGCTAGGGACTAAATATTTGTGCTCCTTGACCCAAAAGTTGCACATTGGAATTGATAGGATGTGGTGATGGGACATCTGGAAGGTGATTGGATCACGACAGCAAAGATGTGGAATTAGTTTCTTGGGGCTGGAGATGGCTCAGTAGTTAAGAGCACTGGCTGCTTTTCCCAGATCCTGGGTTTAATTGCCTGCACCCATATAATGGCTCATAGGTACCTGAAACTCCAGTCCTAGGAAATCAGATTCCCTCTTCTGGCCTTTGAGGGTGCAGCATGCTTGTGGCTTTCAGACACACACATAAAAAGAAACTCCATAGAGCTCATTCATCGTGTAAGGACACAGGGAAAAGGCCCTCACTGTCTCCCAATATGTTCCCACTGGATTTTAGACTTCCCAGCCTCCAGAACTGAGGAGGATATAGTTCTGTTGTTTGTAAGACACCTAGTTTATGGCAGTTTGTTATAGTAGCTCAACTAGACCAAGGCAGGTCCTCAGTTTGCTCTTCTGTAAAATGGAACGATGGAACTTAACCTGACAATGTTTTTGGATGATGGATATAGTGCCCTGCCCTGAGAATGTGGGTAATAAACAATGGCTAATATTGTCAGCACACAGTCAGTCATACTTCAGCATGATTGCAGTTGGTTTGAAAATGAATTGAGGGGTGAGGAAGATGGTTCAGTTAATAGTGCCTGCCAGGCAAACACAAGGACCGGAGTTCAGATCCTCCGCTCCTATATAATAGTGTCAACATCTGGAACCCCAGTTCTGCAAAATGTGGAGACGGGGATCCCTAGAGCTCACTGGCCAGCCAGCCTAGCCAATCAACAAGCTTCATGTTCAGTGAGGGATCCTGTTTCAACAAGGAAGGCAAGGCTGATGAGATGGCTCAGCAGGTAAAGCTGTTTGTCACCAAGCTTGGTGACTTGTTTGATATTCAGGTCCTACATGATGGAAGAGAGAACCGATTCTTCCAAGTTGTCCTGTAACCTCTACATGTGTGCTGTCGCAATACGTGCCCACCTCACATAGACAAACAAATAAATAAGTGCAATAAAAATTAACAATAGTGGAGAGTGACTGGGAAAGATACCCAGTGTCCCCTCTGGACTTCAAGTGCAAGTACACAGAGTTGCACAGGGTATATTTCCATGGACATATACCATAGACACATACACTCACAAAAGAAAGGAATGAAGGAAGGAAGGGGGAAGGAGCAAGGGAGGGAGAGAGGGAGAATGAAGTGGAGCTTTTGGATTCTTGACAGGTTCAGTTTCAGATCCTTTAGACCACTCATGCTGGGAAGCATTGTGCTGAATGCTTTGTATACATCAGGCCTTCACTGGTCCTTCTTGTTCATTCTCAAGTTTGTCTTAAAGCCATCAGCAGAGTCATCTCCACATCTTCCCCAGTGGTTGCAAACACTGTCTCCTTTGAAGGTCAGTTTAGCCTTGGAGCCTCTGGGGCTGAGAACCTTTAAGTTTCCCAGTCTCAGCTCTGCATGTTTGATGTGCCCACTTCGGAAAAGCAATACAGTGATGTCTGAGCTTTAGTACGTGCTGTAGACAACATCTTATAATGTGATGCACCCCTAGAGAGCAGAGCCTCCAGCCTTCCTCCTCGTTACTCACTTCTCTGTGTTGGCAAGTGCGCCTTTGACTCAAAACCAGGCACAAGCTCCCAGGCAGATGGCAGGAAACAGAAGAGACATATTGGCATCAAGTCAAATGTCAAACAGAGACAGATGAAGCCTTGAGCTCAAGAAGGTGCTGGGTAGGACTGACTTTTCTATTCTATTGGTGGCATCATTTTTTGTAGCCAAACAGGGTACAGCTTGTAGCAAAGAAGGCACATAACTATTTCCCCCATTAAAAAAAAGGAAGATTGGTGATAATGGCCCTGCTCGTTGAGCCCTCTCTCCTCTCTCTCTCTCTCTCTCTCTCTCTCTCTCTCTCTCTCTCTCTCTCTGTGTGTGTGTGTGTGTGTGTGTGTGTGTTTGTGGTGTGTGTGTTTCATTCTTTTAATACCTGTTATCTCAAAACAAAAGTTCAGAGAGGTTACATTACATGGTTGAGTATATAGAAAACAGAAAGGTCCAAGTGATGGTGATGGCTCCTTCAAAGCGTGACTTCAGACTGATCTGATTGTTGGGTAACTAGCATGCCAGGGAAGTAATCAATTACCTGTCTTCCTCTGCAGGGCTCAGTATTTGGCTTAGTTGTCATTGGCACATGTCAGTTATCTTGATAGAGGTGAAGAAACAGGTTTCAGAAAATTTAATCCAGATGGCAATGCTATGCCTGGAATTCAATTAAGGCCATGATTTCCAATTAATGGACCTTCACGTCAAGATTGAGGTCACGTCGTTAATCTTGCTTTTATTTTAGGATTTCTACTGTCATGATTTACAGCGAGGCTCAGCCAGCCTTGTCAGGGTTATTTGAGCATAATTAAACGAGGAAGAAAGCCAGATGAACTAGCTGACAGTTGGAGCAGGGAAAGCGACTCAGTTCTTGATTTGTAAGGGGGCTGGCAGGATGAGGCACACACGAGGATTCCTTCTTCAAGACTGTTTTCTGAGTGTGTGGGCTTTCTACTCCTCAAATCCACACAGCATAACAACTCTGTCCTCTCTCTTTGTATCTCTTCCCTCCCTCCCTCCCTCCCTCCCTCCTCCTTCCTCCCTCCCTCCCTCCTCCCTCCCTCCTCCCTCCCTCCTCTCCCTCCCCTCCCTCCCTCCCTCCCTCCTCCTCCCTCCTCCCTCTTTCTTTCTTTCGTTCAACACAAGGTCTCACTTTCAATTCCTCAATGGCCCCGGCATCTCAGGTGCTTGGCTAGCTGCCATGGGCTACCAAGCCTAGCTGGCCTAGACCCTCTTAATCATACTATCCTTGAAGCAAACACCTTTTTTCTTTTCCTGGTTCTCAGGCAGTTGTCACTGGAGCTGAGACTCTTTGGGAAAAGTGGCACACAGAATGTCATTTTTGTATGGGAGGGGCCTGGAGAGGAAGTAGAAACCATCCTTCTGTGCCAGCAGGTGAGGGTGTGTCATTGGCTGCTGTGAGTAGAGTGTAGACCTGGATGTCTACTCAGGCTGGCAAATCACAGAAGCCCACCAGCCTGCTCACTGACGGAATCTGCTGAGCTATTGGTGTGTCCACATAGAGGAGAAGAGGTTTCACTTATCAGAGTGTCTCCATAAACCACACCCACGCAGAAGTTGGTTCACAGATAATGGTAGTTTTCGTTGTCATTGAGACCCATGAAATGGTTCTTAAAACCCATTTATCTTAAAACCCAGTTATCTTAAAACATATTTTAGTTACATTTATTTATGTAAGTGGGTGCATATGTCATGGGGTGCACAACAGGACAATTTGAAGTAGTCACTTCTCACCTTCTATCACGTGGGTCCCTAGGATGGAACTCTGGTTGTCAGGCTGGGTGGCCAGTGCCTTTATCTGCTATGTAGCCAGTTCTGTTTGTAGTTAAGTAGCAGATTTTCTTTCAGGTGCTTGCTGTGGCAGTTTTTCTGTCCACAGATTCATCTTCTAGCTTCTCACCTTCCCTGTTTAGTCAGCATATGGATGTGTTTTCCTGCAACTCCCTGAGCCTCCTTGAACAATTTTATGCACCATATGAATTACTGCAGACTATTACTGGGTCCCACTTATACATTCATCTGAACGTTAGATGCTTAAAAAAACTGCCTTGAAATTTCCTTCAGATGCCTTGGGGTGGGATTCTGGCTCTTGAAATATACAGTAAATGATGTGCTATCCCTGCAGAAATCCCCTTGACAGAACTGTAACAACCTGCTCTGTGAACAGCTCTTTGGAAATCTGCTGGTCCCTGTAGTTTTGCCATTGGCATGTGAGTGCGAGGACCGAGCTCTGTAAAGCAGTTACACAGAGAGCTTGGTAAAATGTTCACACTCTTCAGCTTGACCTCCAAGTGTTCTGGAACCACAGGGAAACTCATTCACCCTCCCAGTTTAGGTCACCCTCTCTACCATCCTCTCAATCCCTGGGGAAATAGCAGGAGGTGCTGGGTGTATCGCCAAGCATGTGATTTGCCATCTCAGAACCGCCGCTGCCTTCTTCCGAATCTGTTCACTAGGGACCAGAACACCCACTCTTCAGTGTTGGCTGAGCTTGGCAGGGTCCCTGGTGTGATGATGACAGCAGGTGCTTAGCTATGGTGGCTCTCACCTTGATGTACTGTTCTCTTGACCTTTGCTTGTTTTCTGGGCTTGGCTTGAAAAGCTTTCCAGCCCATCCCCACTCAGGCTGCAATTCAGATATCCTCTCTTAGATATAGCTCTCTTCTCTCGTCCTTCCTATAGTAACATTAGTGCATCTGGTGATTAGAACACCCTGGAATAACCTAATGATTATGGTGAAGCCCAGTGAGGGACATTAGAGGAAAAGCACCAGTGATTGTGTGTGTTTGTGTATGTGCCACTGTGCACTTGTGGAGGTCAGAAGACAGCCTTTGGGTATCAGCTCCCACCTCCCCTCTCCTTTTGAGACAGGGTTTCTTTTTGCGTTATCAGCTTTTGCTTACACCAGGGCTAGCTTACCCCCATGTGTTCTGGGAACTCTCCTGTCTCCACCTCCCATTTTACTGTCGGAGCACTGTGAAGATGTACACCACTGCATCCGTCTTCAAGTCAGTTCCCACACGGGTGTGACAAGCTCTTTACCCATTGAGACATCACCCCAGCGTGGCATCTTTTCTTTCATTAGATAGGTCTCACGAGGTGGAGCAGGCTGGCTTCAGACTGTCAGTCTCCTTGTCTTGATCTCCCTGAGTTTCAGAGAACAGGAATGCACAACCATGCTTGAGTACTAATAACTTCTGATACTAACTTTTACTGTTGAGTAGGAAAATTGGCAGGCTCAAGGCAGTATAATATGACTTTTTTGTATGTGTGTATAGGAGCCCAAATGCCAAATATTTGTCTGTGCTTGTATATAAAAACAAAGAACCAAGAATGGAAGGATATATTGTTTCTAAAATACCAACAGAGATTTTTTTTTTAAAGTAAAAACCTAGAGTTAGAGTCAGGAGGATCTCTGTGAATTCTAGGCCAGCCTGGTCTACATGATGAGATCCTATCTTAAACAGCAAAGGAAAAGAAACAAACAAGCAAACAAACAAACCAACTCAAAATCAACCCTGGAGTTTACATTTCTGCCTTGTACCTCCTTTCTTTTCTTCCCCTCAACTCCATGGTCACATGTGCACACACATGTGTGTACTCACATGCCTGTACTAACCCAAGTGGAGGTTTGCTTAACCAGTCACGCTCCCATCTCCCAAGCACCATAATTCTAGATTGCACACATATACAATCCCTCCTTTGAGCTCAGTGACACAGACATACATGACATTCCCTCTGGCTTGCCTCAAGCCACTGGGCGTCGGCTCCGGGTTCTCAGCATGGCACATTCTTAACAGAGAATGGCCAGGCAGGACAGATGGGATTATGGGACAAAGAATGGTATTTATGTGTTTGTCTAACTTGCCAGTCTAGGCTCTAGTTAAGGGTATGGTAAAAGGGTCATGACCTTTAGAAGTAAAGCCATTCATCTCCCTGCTCTGCCTGTGACTTCACATTGGGCAACATGGCTTCCTTATTATGCAATCAGATATTTAATTGAGCCTGGGCTGACCCCAGGAAATATGTATTGTTTTGAACTTTCAAAACTTGTAAAACTTAATGCCCCCTACCACAGGTAAGCACTTGACAAGACAGTTTGTTCTTTTTCTTTACTGTATTTTGCAAATGTCAAGTTGGGTTGTGTAGCTGGTTCTTGTGGTTTGAACATGTGAAAGTTTATTTAAAAACCTAAAACTAGAATTGCCATATGACTTACTATTACTGAGGTACCTACATGTCTGTGTTTAGAGCCTCACTATTGAGAATAGCCAGGAGATAGAATCAGTCCACCATCCATGAACGGATAAAGAAAATGTGGCATATTCTACATAATGGAATTTACAATGGCAACAAAAAAAGCCAGACCCTCGAAGAAAAATAACATGTGTAGACCCTAGCTTTAAAATTACATATGTGTGAGTAGTATTAATATGTGTGCATACATGGGCCACAAAATTAAAGGTGAGCAGCCGGGCGGTGGTGGTGCATGCCTTTAATTGCAGCACTTGGGAGGCAGAGGCAGGTGGATCTCTGTGAGTTTGAGGCCAGCCTGATCTACAAGAGTTAGTTCCAGGACAGCCTCCAAAGCCACAGAGAAACCCTATCTCAGAAAAAAAAAAAAAAGATGAGCATGAAAGGGGAGGAAGAGATCTTAAAGGGGGAAAGGTGGTAGAGAGAGTCAAGGGACACATGTGACATGAAAACATGTCGGAAACTAACTGGAGTAGGAAGGCAACCAGCCAGAGTGGGGCGGGGGCCCTGGGAAGGCTGTGGGAAAGGTGAAGAATTAGAACAAAGCATGGTGACACATATGTATAAAAACGCCATAATGAAATCTATTACTTTCTTCTAACTGAAAAACTTATTAAAAAGGGCTGGAGAGATGGCTCAAAGGTTAAGAGCACTGACTGCTCTTCCAGAGGTCCTGAGTTCAATTCCCAGCAACCACATGGTGGCTCACAACCATCTGCTATGAGATCTGGTGCCCTCTTCTGGTGTGCAGATATACATGGAAGCAGAATGTTGTATACATTATAAATAAAATCTTTTTAAAAAGAACACAAATTCCTTCTTTCCTAAAAAAAAAAAAAAAACTTATAAAAAACTCCCTATATTCTGAGGCTATTGTGTAGATACAAATTAATTGACTAAAATAGTACCAAAGAAGAGTAGCAAGTGTACCAAATCCTGCTATAACATTTTTATTTTACATACTTAAAATATGCAATGATTAGTGAAAATGTCTATTGTAACCCAATGAAGAAACTATCTTTCAAAATAGAAAATTAAATTGACAAAAAGCCAGTGAAAGAATTGAAATTTCACCCTAAAATGATATGATTAATCCTAATAAGGTTGAAGATGAAGAAAAGAGAAACAAATGGATAGAAAGAACAATGAAAAAGAAATAGCAAGACCTCTAACTACACTTATAGCTGTTCTGTGAATAAGGGGACTATGTACCATTATTAAAAGGTAGCAATTACTAGACAATATTATGATGGAATCTAAAATGGCATCAAGGCACTACAGACTGGCTGCCAGCTAATGAGACTTTGGGATATGATTGGATCACAAGGGCTCTGATAACCAATAGATTAGTCTATAGGAAGGTCATAGTGACTGTGGAAGTTGGAGGAAGAAAGTCACAGGCCCCAGGAGACCATGACGTTCCCTCTGCCTTAGGAGCCAGCCTAAGGCATAAAACTTTCCTCCATTGAAATACTCATGTTTCCTTGCCAAATTGCACACCATCTGTAATGAACGCAGTTTAGGTGCAAAGTCACAGTCGGAGAGGACAGCCCACATCCTTAGAGCGACTGAAGAGCCACAGAGTACACGAAGATGAGCTGGCAACTTTCTCCTGGAGAAGGTCTTTGCTGGGAATGAAAGTGGTGCTTTGGTAATCTTACTTTCCCTGAAACAATTGTCTTTCAGAATGGATTGAGATAGGAAAAATAATCCTTTATGTTAGGCACACATCATTTTGGAATGGTGACTTGTTTCCAGGCAAACAAGTTCCCATCTGGTAATACATCCCATATGTCATGGAGATCCTGCAGCTTTGGGTCTGTGGGACTTGCCCTTCATGTGCTCCAGCAGATCATAGATAGGGTGGATGTTGGGGTGGGCCAACTCCTAACCCTAGTTCTGGGCCTGGGTAGTGCCAGGGAACTTTAGGAATCATCTAATCCATTCCCATGTTTTTGAATTCTTTGAGACCGTGAGTTTATAATCTTCCCATGGCCATGTAGAATGGGGAAAGAAAGAGCCAGCTGAGGACACAGACCTGCAATCCAGAGCAGTTTTAGCCAGCAACCTGACAATGAGAGCAGAAATAGTGTATTTGTGGATATTATGGTGTTTGTAGTGATACAAATATTTAATAGTTGATACAACATATGCATTATAAAGTATAGTCTCCCCTTCAGTCTATAAAAAAAAAACAAAAAATAAACACGTACACATTATAACTACTTACCAGGTACCATGAATTATTTGTCATGTTGAATTTTGGAAGTTTTCAAGACCGAGCTCCCTGTTTGCTAAATTGTCTCTATTTTGAGGTTGTGGTTGAAGAAAGGGAACAGAAGGAGACCCTTGTAGCAACGTTCTTGTTAAACTGAATTCTAGCTAGTTTCAGCCTAAGGCAGGCTGGACTAAGCTGACATACAGGCACCATCACGCACTAGCATACCCACGCTTTCTACACAGCCCGAACCCATAAAACCTGAGTTGGCACCAGTGCTCTGGGCCCTTGCCAACCTGGGCTCAATGTACCACTAGACCTGTCAGGGCTGCTGTTGAGCAGTGTGACATAATAGCTCACACTATGGGCCAAATAGCCCAGAAATCACATAGTATTTAAAAATGGTGACATAAAATCCATGTGTGCCTTAATAATAGTTCTGCCAATAGCTAATCACCAGAGCTCCACGAGATGGAAAGTAGGGCCTCTGAGATATGGAGAGTGCTGCCTCCATTAAGTGGTTTTGATTCTGAATCCCCACAGTGAAAGCTTTCCAGGCAGAACGTACAGAAGCACTGGAAAGGGATCCCTCCTTTGCTCTAGCCCTCTCCAGTCTGGCTGGGTCAACTATGAACCAGAACAATGCGGTCCTCTGTGATGCAGGCTGCATTGGTCATGGCTTTCTCCACACCCCCTGCTAACTGTCACTTACCAAGTGTTCACAATATGCCGGGCATTTGCTAAGAGCCTTTAGAACCTTTAGTTCTCTCAGCCCTCCTACAACTGCGTGTGATACTCTGTGGGTGCTTCTCTCCTGCAGGCCAGGAGACTGTTGGAGGGCAGCTGTAGGCTGTGTGCCCTTCTAGTAGCAGAAGCAGGATCCAAACCCATTCTGACTAAGCAGCAGTCTGCATTTTAATACTCCCAGCTTTGTTTATTCCCTACCTCCTTGTTTGGCATAGAGTGTTGGCTACCTTTTGCTTAATTTTATTTATTTATTTTTGCGTGTGTTAAACCTTCATTTTGTGCACTTGGATACCTGTGCTCGCTGTTGTGGGCCATCCCTGGAATCATTTACTAAGAGAGCTGAATTTCTAAGGCTTCAAGTTAAAGTTCTTGCTTATTTAAAAAAAAAAGTCTTATTATTTAAAAAAAAAATCATCACACATGGTCCCCTTTGATCCTGTTGATGCTATGAGGCAAGCTGCTGGAAAGCTTTTGTTCCTAACTGGTTCCTTTTTAAGAGAAGAAGGAGCCACAGAGGAATAGAACTATATGCTCAAGCTTACATAGGTTTTAAGTATGAAAACCAACCCTTGGGTGTAAGACATCTTTCTCCAGAGTCCATCTTCTCTCCTTGAATGTTCCCTGGAGTAGACTGAGTGGGGAAAGATGATTCTGGAAGCCAAGGCAGTGGGCTCTGTAACAAGGAAGCTAGTTATTACACCTATGTAATTTATTTGTTTAGTTGATGAGAAATCAAGAGCTGAAAATCTGTTACCTTGGGATGAGGAAGCCTTTTGTGGCAATGACATCACTTTCTTTGCCCTTTGCAAGCTTTGGGCAAAGTCTTGTTCTTGGGGCAGGAGGTGCTGATGCATGCCAAGTCCTACAACCATCAACTTTGTAGATGCCAGGCAACATGGGTATCATGGTGACGTTTAAAAAACAAACACAAGGGAAAATGTCCTTTGGTGAAGGAGAATGTGAGCATGACCAGGACCTATTTGCAAAGTTAGTTTTATCAGTCTTGCCATAAGCTGGCTGGCCCTGAATGCTAACTGTTATTAGGACCAGGGATAGAGGCTTTCTGGAAAGAGGACAGATGGAAGACTCTGTGGAGGTGTCTTTGTGCAGGCATAGAAGACCCGCTGAGAAAGGCTGATGGCCCCAGACATGTGATGTGATTGTTGCCAAGTGTTCTCTGCCATCACTTCTCTATCCTCGAGGTCCTGGATCCAGGTCTTAGATGGAGTCTCAGCCAGAAGGATGCCCAGCTTGCTTGCAGTTAGAGACCCATAGAATGCTGTATCAAGCATGGCTGCTTCTCAAAGGCCATCCAAGAAACTTTTGTGTTGGAACTGTTATGTGTAGAAGAGGGACAACCCCACAGCCATTCAGTAAGCATGTATTGGCCTGTAATCACGCAGCACTTGGCTGTTGTCCTTACTTCACATGTGTTTTTTAACTGTGAAGTTGTGAGGTGTAGAAAATATAGAAAATGCAGTCATATAAAGAAATGAAAAAATCACTTATTTTATAATTCAACGTTATTGCTATAACTAATTTGAAAATGTAGTGGATAAAAGCCTAGGCTCTGGAACAATTTGACTGGCTGCACACACTAGCATTTCTGCTGTGAGAGCTTGAGCGAATTCCTGGTAGGCCTGTGAGTCTTCATTTTCCTGAGCAAATGGGAAGAACAGTGGGACTGCCTTTGTAGTGATGGAGTGATTCACTATCACTGTGAAGGAGGTGTTTAGATCAGTGTCTGGTATGCAAGAAGCATCCCATAAGTCTGGTTAGTGTCATTATTCTTTTATTTTAATTATAATTTTCTGAGCTAACTGTGGTTAGCTGTAATGCCTGTAATGCCTGTAATCTCAGCAACTGGGAAGGTGTATCCTTCAGGAAGCAGTTCAAAGTCATCTTCAGTTATACATAGAGCCCAAGGACTCCCTGTATTACATGACATCCTGTCCCCCAAACACAAAAATATACAACACTTCTGAATCCTTTCTCTACTTGTCAATGTTTTTCTCTTACAAGTTGTGCTTATAATGTTTATATTTTAATTTTCATTTTGTCCTTAGTCATAAGTATCTCTATTCTTCTACAAGGTAATTTAATGGATATATATATATATATATATATATATATATATATATATATATATATGAGCCAATTATAATCACTACACAACATTGTTGAGAATATTCAACTGATTCCTTTACCATTAAAAATACATCATTTGGGGCTAGAAAAATGGATCAGCAATTAAGATCAGTGGCTGTTCTTCCAGAGGACTTGGGTTTGAGTCCCAGCACCCACGTGATGGCTCACAATCATCTGTAACTACAGTACCAGGAGAGCTAATGTCTGCTGCTAGCTTCCTTGGCACTGGGTATGCACATGACACTCTGTGGTAGATTAAATGAGAATGGCCCCTAGAGGTTCATATATTCGAATGCTTGGTCTGTAGTTGGTGGAACTGTTTGGGAAAGATTAGGAGGTGTAGCTTTGTTGGAGGAGTTGTGTCACTGGGATTGGAACTTTAAGGTTTCAAAAACTCACACCATTCCCAGTTAGATCTCTCTCTGCCTCATGGTTGCTGTCTTAACATGTGAGCTCTGAGCTACTATACCAGGGCCATGCCTGCCTACCTGCTGCCATGCTTCCCTACCTTAATGGTCATAGACTGTACTACACTCTGGAACTGGAGCTCCAACTTAAATGCTTCCTTTTATAAGTTGCCTTGGTTATGGTGTCTCTTCACAGCAATAGAAAAGTAACTAAAGCACGCCCATGCACATACAATTAAAAATAAGGTAAAGTACACCATCTGTACTTGCTTGTCATTCAAAACAATACCATGGTCAATATCTCAATTTCTTCTTCTTCTTCTTCTTCTTCTTCTTCTTCTTCTTCTTCTTCTTCTTCTTCTTCTTCTTCTTCTTCTTCTTCTTCTTCGAGTATTCGATTTCAGAGTCACCAAGTGAAACTGCATTCAGTCCAGGGTGCCCTTGACAGGTGCCCTCTGTGAGCCATGGGAGCATGTGTGGGATGACAATGTTCACAATGCCCTTGTCAATATTTCCATCTCCTGAATTGCCTCCAGTCCTCCTGGAAAAGAAGCTGGTGCCTGCAGGTGAACAGACAGCAACAGTTCAGTGGGGAGACAGATACTCTCCTAGCAGTCAATAGTGTTCTGAGAACAAGTCGGGCAATCCTTGTGCTGGTCTCATAACGAGAGGGACATGATGCTCTTCTGAGTGCTAATGATCCCCAAGGAAACTCATTTCTGACATTTTTGGGGATTACATGGGGTTGGTTAGTGGAAAGGCAGGGTATGGTTCTGACATTTGCCTTCTGTGGGCTTAAGTTTTAAAATGATGAAATGTCATAGATAAGTGGCTTGGAGCCTGAAGCACAGACCCAGACCTTTCTCTTTCTATGGTACTCGGATACATACACTTTCAGTCTTGACCTTGACACACCCTTAGATCCTTGGATCCCCAAGGACTCTGGCCAGCACTGTTCCACAGGTAGCATTTAAGGTGGACAATCTAGTGCAAAGGTTGGGAAACTTTCCTTAAAGGGCTAGCTGGTAAATACTTAGGCTCTGTGGGCTGTCAGGTGTGTCTATTTCTGCCATAGCATCATGGAAGCAGCCACAGATCAGACATTAACACAAAAGTCTCATTCTACTCTTGTTTTCTGTTCATTCCAGGCAAGTGATACACCACTGAGCTATACCTTTTGCCCTGTGTTCCCATAACATTTTACTTGTAGACATTGAAAGTCAGCTTTTATGTAATTATCATATAGGATGAACTCAAGTGCTTTTTGATATTTTCCCCCAGCAGTTAATACATAGGGAACTCATTGAGATCTCATAGACTATATAAAGACAGGCAAATGACTGGATTTGGCTTACAGGCTAGAATTCAGTTCCACTGAACTATGGCCACTGCTCTGTCAGGTTTTGAAACTTCTCTCCCTTTCTTTCCACCAGCTGAGGCAAGAATACCCTTTGCAGAATCCGTTCTCGACACCTAATGTTGCTCACCAAGAAAAGTTGCCCCCCAAATGTGCCATTAGTATAACATCACACAGTGCCCCCCCAATTCTCTTTCTGTGTCATAGCTTATGTGACATAGTTTGGATGCATGGGTGTTATAAATGGCTCTGGAAAGTCATCCTGGTTTGTGCAGCATTTTTAATGAGCAGAGTGAGAACTGAGTGATGCTGAGACTGAGTTTCAGATGATCAAAGACAGTCACATCTTTTAATTGGCCTGTGCCTCAGGGTGCTGCTCCAGCATGAAACTGAGAGTCAGCGAGATGTCTAGATAATCAACTTGATGTCCTCTCTGAGAAGTGGTATACAGGAGGGTGTTCAGACAGAGCACTTTTGGAGTGTAAACGGGGGGAGCATTTTATGCTTCTCTCTCCTCAGTATATTTAAAATGAAAACAGGATATCACTTTTTCTATATGCATGTTCTTAAAGGGAAATATCTGCCCTCTTTCATAGATGTAATGGTTTGCATGAGATGTTCCTCATAACTCTCAGGCATTTGAATACTCGATCTCCAGTTGTTGGCTGTTTGTGGAAGATTAAGAGGTGTGTCCTTGCTGAAGGACGTATGTCACTGTGGGCAGGCTTTGAGGTTTCCAACAATCCGTGCCATTTCGAGTTAGCTCTCTCTATTTCCTCTTTTCAATTTGAGGTGTAAGCTCTCTGCTGATGGGCCAGCCAACATACCTGCTGCTTGCTGCCCCATGCCCCATCATGATGGAGTCATATCCCTCTGGAACCATAAGCCCGGATACACCCTTCCTTCTATAAGTTGCTTTTTTTTTTTTTTTTTAATCACAGCGATAGAAAACTAACCAACACCATAGGACACAGAACGTAAGAGAGCCTTCTTATGCTTATCTTTACTAGTCCAGCATTTCACTCAAGCTGTGGAGAAGAGGGGCCACCAGAGCTCAGGCTGCCTACACAGTGCTTTAGTTTGTCTGGTGTCTTAGTTTGGGTTTTTATTGCTGTGAAGGGACACCATGACCCTGGCAACTCTTATAGATGAAAATGTTTAACTGAGGGGACTTGCTTACAGTTTCAGAGGTTCAGTCCGTTTTCATCATGGAGGGGAGCATGTGGCATGCAGGCAGATGTGGTGCTGGAGTTGAGAGTCCTACATCTTGACTCAGAGGCAACAGGAAGTTGACTGACACACTGGGGGAAGCTTGAGCAAAAGAGACTTCAAAGCCCACCCCCACAGTGACACACTTCCTCCAACAAGGCCACACCTCCTAATAGTGCCTCTCCCTTTGGGGAACACTTTCTTTCAAGCCACCACAGTTGGTTTGACAGATGTAGAGATTTGGTGGTGCTGGTCATGGGATATTAGTACTGAGCTGACAGGTGGAATGCACACAGTAGGAGGATGAGAGGATCACGTGGCAGTTAAGGGGCTGGATATGAGGCAGAATTGCTAGAATTCCTTCTCAGGGGGCATAAGCAATACCCTTCCCCCACCTAAGGCCCCAATAACAAATTGAAGCATGGTTCCTCCAGAGTTCACTCTAGGGAACCAATGAGTTTATTGAGCTTCCTCACAGTGTGTAGGTGGGTGTGAGTGCTCTTCCCCCAGCAAGCCACACCTGGAAAGCCATTACTCAGCAGGGATGAGGGCTTCCTTCTAGTTGTATAGAGGGACGCTCCTCTCCTAGTCTTCCCTGCCTGTATACTCTATCCCCTACCCAAGGCAGAGGTGCTATAACAAGTAGGAGGGGCTGGGTACATAGGTGGGGGTCTCTACCCTGACCCTCTAAGACAGAGTCTAAACAGTCCACAGACTCAGCTGGGATGATCATTTGGAATGAGGAGCAACTGAAACTCCCCAAGATGGTTATTTCTTGGCTCAGAGGAGATCTTACACAGACAGACAGACAGACAGACAGACAGACAGACAGACACACACACACACACACACACACACACACACAGAGAGAGAGAGAGAGAGAGAGAGAGAGAGAGAGAGAGAGAGAGAGAGAGAGAGCGCCAAGAAGGACTGTCTTAACCACAATTGGCAGAATCATGGGCTGGTGTGGGCCTGGGGCATAGTGGGATATGGCTGGGTTTCATTTAGACTTTAGAACTGCACACATGGGTGTGAACATCTAGCTGGATCTTCTAGTTAACTGAGGCTGTTGATGAGCTGCTGCCTTCTTTGAGACTCCAGTTGTCCTACTGTAAAAATAGGAATAATAGACCTGGCATGGGCTTTCTTGGTCCTTCTTGGCGGTAGGATGAGGCCCTGCCTCACTGCCTCTCAGTAGGATTAATAAACCATTTCCAACTGTTAGGAACTGTGCCACCATGAAAGGTCCAAGAAGAGCTCCTATCCTCCAGGAAGTAGACGACACTGTTGCCATTTGCTCGTGTGTCCATTTCTTTAGTCATTAGCATTCACTGTTCTTTGCAATTTCCGATGGAGCTCCACTTGGAAATCAATGCTAAATGATGCCTAAGGCACCCATGACTTTTGGGATCAGGACAGAAGAGTGGCAGTAAAAATGTATTAATAAGCATATGCCAATAGCATGTAGGAGTATAGTAGGTACTTGAAATAAAAAAAAAAAGACTTTCTGGTTAGTAAACACAAAGATAATTACCTTATTTTAATCAGAGTTCAAAATAGAACCCTCTTCCTTGCATCTGCAGAGGCTGAGTTCCAAGTCCCCAGAGCATGCCTGGAGCTCTAGGTAGTACCAGACTCTATGATGGCTAGGGATTCTCAGCACCCTGTGATGCAGGTGGTACCTCAAAAAAGAAGTATTTGACCCAAATATCAATAGTGCTGACAAGAGCTAGCCACAGGGGGTACAATGTCACTTGGTCACAAGGGAAGAGATGCCAGGGTGTCTGATAAGTCACAGCAGTGGCCACTGCAGTTCTTAGCCCTGATGGAAGGGATCTGTAGCTGTGAGGGATGGTGTGTAATGGAGCTCTAGCAGTTAGCTCCACTGGAGGCCAGAGTAGGCCCCAGACGAATGAACTTAAGCCACATGCTTCTTTTTTCCTGGAGTCTCTCTGTGTCAGCCCCAAACAATAAACTACAGACTATGTAGGTGATTTAAACTTTTTAACTTTTCCTAACCAAGTGTGATGGTGCACACCTGTAATCCCAGATGCCGGAGGCTAAGGTGGGGAGGTATTAAGATGGAGGCTAGTCTACTCTCTATAGCAACACTTTGTTTCAAAAATTAGATGAAATATAATAAATACAATAAAAATAGTTCTAGTTTTCACATTAAAAAGAGACAGGTGAAATTACATATTATTTAAATATTTCTAAAATGTAATTCTTTTTTTCTTTTTTCTTTTTGGTTTTTCGAGACAGGGTTTCTTTGTGGAGCCCTGGCTGTCCTGGAACTCTGTAGACCACCTCAAACTCATAGAAATCTGCCTGCCTTTGCCTCCCAAGCGCTGGGATTAAAGGTGTACATTACCACTCCCAGCACATGGGAATTATTCCAAAATGTAATCAGTATAAACATATGGATGTACTTTGTTCTTTTTTGTGGCAAGTTTTTAGAATTTGCTGTGTATTCTTACAAGACAGGTCAGTGTGGCCAGTTATATTTCAAGTGCTCGATTGCTACCTATGCATCGTGGCTGTGGTACTGGGCAGTGTGACTCTGGCGGTCCCTGTTCCTATGACTCCGTGTAGTCTCTGGGAAGAAGGAGCATTGCTAAAACTCATGAATTCTGAGAGCAGTAAATAGTTGCTGGGGCAATCCCGGCCTCTTAGAGACAATGTACATGTTGTGGGATGAAGAGAGCTGGGGTTCAGTGTTGTCTGTATGCTAACCTTTTGCTTCTCCTTTACAGGTGCCTCATCTCCAGACATGGAGCCCAGCTATGGGGGAGGCCTTTTTGACATGGTAAAAGGTGGTGCAGGGAGACTGTTCAGTAACCTGAAGGACAACCTGAAGGACACCCTCAAAGACACATCCTCACGAGTCATCCAGTCGGTTAGCAGGTGTGTGCATCCTTCCAGGAGAGGCTGGTGGAACCCAGGCTTGCAAGGGATCTGGCTACTTGCCAACTCCTTATGGGACTCACATAGTGTCAACTTGGTGACATAATGGCAGACTCTTATCAGCTGAGAAATGCCACTGAAATACCATAATGTTAAGTCCTTTTGAAGCTATAAGCACAGTCTGGGGGAACTCAGATCATTGGTATGTTGGCGTGGGATGGTTACCATCTTTGGCTTTACAAACACTGTGGGTTCTGATGCCATAGCTGAACTTATAAACTATGTGGTGTGACGCAAGGTAATACTTCTCTGATAGCATTCATGTGTTTGAGTCAGATCATGCACAGGCAGTCTGTGGATTGCAATTGAAACAGGACTCTTGTATCCTGCTAGTTCTTCAACATTTATTTAGTGGGTGAAGTTAATCTCTCTTCCCCTATATGAAAATTCTTACATACATAATGTAGTAGTGTACTTAGATTTTCTTTTACTCTAGCCCCACATTGGAACACCAAAATGTTGTTGGTGTTGTTTACTCTTACTACTCTGCTCTTTCTCTTTTGGTTCTTTGCTCTTTTGGGGGGAGGGGTGCCACCCAGCTCCCAAATAAATCACACGGAGGCTTATTGTTACTTACAAACAAACACCTGGCCTTATCTTGGCTTGTTTCTTGCAAGCTTTTCTTAAATTATCCGGGCTACTTTTTGCCTCTGGGCTTTTACCTTTCTCTATTTCTGTATATCTTTTCTTTCCTTCTTACTCTGTGTGGCTGGTGGTGTTGCTGGCTGGCTGGCCCCTGGTGTCCCCCGCTCCTTGTTCTATCTTGCTCCTTCCTACCCTCCAGATTTCTCCTATTCTCTCTGTCTGTCAGCCCCATCTATTCTTTCTCCTGCCTCAATATTAGCTGTTCAGTTCTTTATTAGACATTCAGGTATTTTAGACAGGCAGAGTAACACAGCTTCCCAGAGCTAAACAAATGCAACATAAAAGAATGGAACACCTCTTTGCATCATTAAAACAAATGTTCTACAGCATAAACAAATGTAACACACCTTAAAATAGTTTTCCACAATTTAGTAATTTTTTATTTTTTTTAATATTTTAATTTATTTTTTAAATTTCATTTTACATTCCAACCACAATTCTCCCTCTCACCTTTCCTCCCACCCCCCTCACTTCCTCCCTAGCCCACCCCCCATTCACTCCTCCCAACAGGTAAAGGCTCCCACGGGAAGTCAACAAAGTCTGGCACATTGAGTTGGGGCAGGACCAAGCCTCTCCCCCCTGCATTAAGGCTAAGCACGCATCCCATCATAAGAATGGGCTAGCTCACTCACCAGGGATAGATCCTGGACCTACTGTCAGGTGCCTTTCAGATAGTCCAAGCTTCACAACTGTCTCCTACATATGGAGGGCCTAGCTGGGTCCTATGGAGGCTCCACAGCTGTCGGTTTAGAGTTTATGGGTTTCCATGAGCTTGGTTCAGCTGTCTCTATAGATTTCTCCATCATGATCTTGACCTCCCTTGCTCATCTATTCCCTCTTCCTTCTCTTCAACTGGATTCCAAGAGCTCAGCCTGGAGCTTGATTGTGGATCTCTGTATCTGGATGAAGGCTCTATGGTGATAGTTGGGTTATTCACCAATCTCATTACAGGGGTAGTCCAGCTAGGGTAACCTTTCCTCTATTTCGAGGAGTCTTAGCTGGGGTCATCCTTTTGGATTCTTGGGAATTTTCCTAGCACCAGGTTTCTCCCTAAGTGGCTCTCTCTATTAAGATATCTCTTTCATTGCTCTCCCACTTTGTCCCTCCCCACCCTCAACCATCCCATTCTCTCATGTTCTCATCTCCCATCCCCTCCCCTTTACTGTCTCCCCCACCCCTAGTTTACCCAGTAGATCTCATCTTTATACTCTTTTTTTCTTTTCTTTTCTTTTTTTTTTTTTTTTTTTTTTTTTTTTTTTGGTTTTTCTGAGACAGGGTTTCTCTGTGTAGCTTTGGAGCCTATCCTGGCACTCGCTCTGGAGACCAGGCTGACCTCGAACTCACAGAGATCCTCCTGCCTTTGCCTCCCAACTGCTGGGATTAAAGGCGTGTGCCACCAACTCCCAGCTTCATCTTTATATTCTTAAGAATTAGAAAATTATTCATTAATTTTCAGTTACAAAGTGCAGTTTTGAATCAAAATCAAATGTGAAATCCAATATATTTATTGGCATTTTAATCTAGTTTCAAAGGCAAAATTTCCTGTATCTTCTGCTGTTTAGCCAAGAGCTCAGTAGGAACTTCTTCTTTCTCTCCCCAAAGCAGTTCACAATTAGGAAAGAGAGTTCCAGGGGCGTCAGACACTTTGGAACTGTCGGGGTTAGGAAAGACACAGCAGTTCTATTCTGAGGTTGACACTGCTCATCAAGGGTCACGTGTAGGATTGTTGCATGCACAGCCGGGTGGTGTAGACAGAGGATATGGGCTGCATCCTCTCAATGATGCCCCCTTATTAGAAGAAAGAGTGAGGAGAGTTAAAATACACTTGCTAGACACAAGTGCTCCAGCTCACAATGTTTACGTGAAGAGAGAAATCTTCACATGTTTGGATTGCTCTAATGAGTGCCTTCTCCTGCCTTACTTTTAGCTACACAAAGGGAGACCTAGACTTCACTTATGTCACCTCCAGAATTATCGGTAAGTTTCTCATGTGTGTTAGCTGCTCTTCAAGTACCTTTCATCCTGACAGCAAATCGGCTGAACCTATTCTCTTTGTGTGCGGCCTCTCCTAGTGATGTCCTTTCCTCTGGACAACGTTGACATAGGATTCAGGAATCAGGTTGACGACATCCGTAGCTTTTTGGATTCCAGACATCTCGACCACTACACAGTATACAACCTGTCACCCAAGTCTTACCGAACTGCCAAGTTTCACAGCCGGGTAAGGAATTTCCACCCTGGGGAAGGATTCTTGAGGACACTGTAGCTTCACTATTTGCATGCTTGAGAGTATTTTTTGTTCTTGGGAGATGTCCTTGGGCCCTTGTCATAGGCACATGAGCATAGGAACTATGAACTCTGGCTGCTTCTAGCCAAAAACTCTTGCTATGAAATATTCTAAATGTAAAATACAAGAGCATGTGCCTACCAGAGAAATACCATTGGAGCTGGGGGCTCAAAGCATTTAGTGGTTGCTTATGAAGCTCCACTTAGAAACTGAACTGCACAGGATAATTAGCTACTGTTTTGCTGTAACACTAATGATGCCTTTGATCTTCCTCAATAAGTCTACATGGCTATCAGTTTGAGGTAGTTAGACCAGTATAGACAGGCTGCTTTTAAGAATAGTATATTTCTGGGACTGGCAAGATGGCTCAGAGGCTAAGAGCATTGTCTGCTCTTCCAGAGGACCCAAGTTCAATTTCTGTCACCCACATAGTGGCTCACAATTGCCTGTAATCTCAGGTCCTAGGGATCCAGTACCCTCTTCTGGCCTTAAAGAGCACTGCATATACACAGTATACAGATATACATGTAGGCAAAATACTCATAAAATTAAAATAGTAATATACTTGTGACATCCTATAAATGAAGGATAACATGCAGACATCTTGACTGTACAATTGGTGATACCATCTATTTTATTTTGTAAATTATTTTTTTAAGAGATAAAACCTTGCTACATATCCCTGGCTGGCTTGGAATTCTCAATATAGACCATACTAGTCTTGAACTTGCTGAGATCCTGTTGCTTCTGCCTCCTAAGTTCTGGTATTATACACCTGTCCTTCCACACCTCACCTTGGTAATATGATTTCAAATACTGATAGTGGAAAGAACAGAAACCAACATTTATAAAGTATTTACATGGCATGGAGAAGTTTACATGCAACACCATACATAACAGAAAAAAACAAACAAACAAGCAAACAAACAAAAAAACCACCCAGAGAAATGAGGGAACTTGCCCGAAACACACAACTAACAAGTGGCTTTCTGCTTCTGTTTTTAACCATCAGCCTGGGCTGACAGCTGACATTGGAAAATCTAGGTTATCCTTTTTAATTTTAATTAGCCTTTTAAAGAAGGTTTTTTTTTTTTTTGAACAAGGTAGAGGAATATTCTTGGTTTCTGGCTGGGTGGAGAACTGTGTGAGCCAGCTTAGGTTTGAGTCTGATGTCATGACTGACTCACTAAAGTAAGGCTTTGCTGCTCTCATGTGCTGTCTGTCTGTCTGTCTGTCTGTCTGTCTGTCTGTCTGTCTGCCTGCCTGCCTGCCTGCCTGCCTGCCTGCCTCGTTTGTCTTCAAATAGCTGTGGCTTATCCTTTAGATATGATTGGTTCTATAGCTTCATCTGGGTCTATTGATTAATAGGAATGACTTTTTTGCATGGACATTTAGGAAGTGGAAATTTGGGGCTGGTGAAATGGTTCAGTGGGTAAAGGTGCTTGCTGCCAAACTTGATGATCTAAGTTCAATACTTGAAACCCACAGAAGAAGGGAACTGACTTTCACAAGTTAAGTGAAGTCTGATTTTGGGTATGCAAAAGTGGACCCTCACTTTTATGCTAGAACACAGTTTTGTTTAAGGTTCTGGTTGCTCTTAAAAATCTCTGGTTTAGTCTCCATCTGTCCAAAACACAAAAGCATTGCTCCATGACTCCTCCCCAAAGCTCTTCCTGTCCTAACAGTTAACAAGACAGGGAAGTTTTACTAAGGATCTTTTCAACATGATCTTAGAAACGTCTTGAGCTTCAGTGCGCATCAGAATCACGTGGAAGTCTTGTTAGGCACCAACTTCAGCTTCAGTCAGATGGGACTGGAACAAGGAAGCGGCATTCCTAACAACTTCCTGGATGCTTCTCCTACCCTTGCTGTGGGGAAGCCTCTTTGAGAAGTACTCACAAGACCATTTTGAAGCTGGTATGACCTGTAGGTCTCAGCACTTTGGAGGCAGGTGTAGGAGGATAACAAATTCATGGCTAGCCTGGGCTACATATCAAGTTCAAGGACAGCCTGGGCTAGCTAGCAAGACCCTATCTCAGACAGACAGACAACAGACAGGCATGCATGTAGGCATACAGACACAGACCGATAAATAGATAAAACCCAATTTTGAAGTGGTTGGATTGAAATTGTCATTCTGTGATAAGGGTTTTACATGTAATTCTTTAAAATCTATCACAATAAGCTAACCTTCCAATTTTTATTTCCTCTACTATATAATTCCAAGCAAGTGAATTTAAAACATTGATGGAGCCTGATGTTCTCATGGAACTGTCTTTTTGCTTATTGAGGCAGGTTCTTGCCACATAGCCCAGGCTGGTCTTGAATTTTCATTCTTCTTGCTTTAGCTCCCAGGTACTAGGATTACAGGTATGCAGCACTATGCTTAAAATATTTGAGACTGAGTTTTCTCACTTGGAGACAAGTGAGTGCCATTGTTTTCAAAACTGAAGAACAAGGGAATATCCTGAACATTATTTCATTGAAATTTCATTTGCTTTTGGTATATTTGTGACAGCCTCAGTTTCCTACTGAAAGTAAATTTGTAAGATTGACAGAAGCATTACATATGAAGATAAGCTTGAGTAGCATTTTTTTCAAAAGCCCCCCTGCTCCACTGTGTTGTGTGTGTGTGTGTGTGTGTGTGTGTGTGTGTGTGTGTGTGTGTGTGTGCAGGAACATGTGGAAACCAGAGGCTGACATTAGGGCATCTGATGGGGAATTCACTGTGTATGTTTATCTTATTGATTGTTAAATAAAATACTGTTTGGCCAATGAGACAGGAAGTTAGACAGACTAGGAGTCAAAGAGGATTCTGGGAAATGTAGTAGAGAAGTGCTGATCCAGGCAGGAAGTAACATAGCAAGGAGACTCATATTTAAGCGAAGGAGAAACAGGAAGGGCCCTCTTTTTTCCCCTTCCTCCTCCAGCGGCAGGATGTGAGCCACTGGCAAGGAGGGACGCCAATAAGGCGTCCGATAAGATAAGTCTTATAAAATATATAGATTTATGATAATTAAGACTGAGCTAACAGATGAGGAATCCTAGTCATTGGCCAAGCAGCTTTGAACCTAATACAAGTTTCTGTGTATTCATTTGGGCCCTGACTCGGGCAGGTGGCTGTCGTAAAGCGCACATGTGGCGGTGGGGCTCAGGCAGCTTATGGTGGAAAGATTTATGGTAACAGGCATCTTCTCTAATTGCTTTTGTGTTTTTTTTTTTTTTTTGTTCTTGAGACATGGTCTTTCACTGGACCCAGAGCTTGAGGTCTCAGCTAGACTGGATGGCCAGTGAGCCCCTGAGACCTGTCATCCCCTCTCCTCAGTGCTGGGGTTATAGCTGCATACCAAAGTGCTTGGCTTTTATATGGACCCAAACTCAAGTTCTCATTCTTGCACGATACTTAACTCACTGAACCCTATAAAGGTATTTACAAGGAAAGGCAACTAATAGTATAACTAAAGCTCTTGCTGCTGGTCTTAATTGGCAAAAGAGAGCAAAGACTACATACTGAGCATCTACCCTGGGCTGCTTTCACTTGTCCTAAGAGAGCAGGGGCCTTGTTTATTTTACTTGATATACAGAACAGTACCCAGCATGGCTAATAAATGTTTCCAAAAATAACAGATGTGCCAGGAATTCTTAAACATTGTAGCTATAATAGAACTGTTTGGTTCTTGCTGTCAAAGCACTTAAGCCTAGTTGGAGAGAGAATGCAGGGGGTTCTAAAAGGTGGATGTAAATAATAACTGTGGAGCCTGCGGAGGCTGAGGTGCTCAGTGCTGAGAGACAGGCATGTGGCTGGTCCTGAGAGTGGGACACACAGTGTAAGTGGGAGAAGTGGTGTCATTTCTCTTCTAAGCAGAGGTAGAATATCCTGTCCTGTCCAGAGGACTTGCTTCTCTGTCTTCATCATTCACTGTCCTTCATTACTAGAGTCTGTGTGCTAATCAGGAATGCACAAATGGTGTATACACACACTCACTCACACACTCTCTCTCTCACACACACACAAACACATACACACTCACACACCGTACTTTTGCATGAACTATACATTCTCCCTAAAAAGCCATCTGAGCTACAGGCCCTCCACCATTTCCTTTGCTCGTCTTTTTCACTAAAGGGAGAGTTCACACACCCCAGGCTTATGCAATTCTCTCCTGCATTATAGATGACATGGCATCCATATCCCCTCTCTGAGAGTCCCAGCAGAGTTGGTCAAAATGGAACTGGACCTACTGACTTGCATCTCTCAACCCTTAGTTACAGGAAGATGGTCCCCAAACCTGAGTGTTCCACTTAGCCCTGGTTTTGATTTGGTTCATCTCTTTCCAAAGTCGTTGCCCATCTCTCCCAGCACTGACTCTGTGAACTAATTGGCATCTCATTGTCACTTACATAGACAATCTGTCTTCCTAGTTCTCATCCTCTGGGCAATGGGGACTAGAGCCACACCTTCTGATTCCAGTTTAGTGAAGGGCTAGGTCTGCTCCTAAACCTCATTTTAATAAATGTAGATATGTTTTTCCATAAAGGACCATTGGAAATGACATATCATAGGATTGATGTTACTAACAGATTCATGGACTCCAGCTCTGTCTGTGTGAAACCTGAACACTATCACATCCCCTTTAATTATGTGGTTGAATTTTGGGGTAGAGGTCATAGTGGAGATGGGTGTAGCAGGAAGACTTTAACTTTTCAGAGGGTTTTCTTTCTGTGGTTTGATGAACTTCCATGGTTTAAGGAAGGGAATATAAACTGAAGGGAATCGTATGAGAAAATCACATAGCAATTCTGTAGTATTTGCATGTGTGGCAGGATATAGCTCCACAAGAAAGGAATTTTGTAGTTTCAGGTTAGTAAAGGATTCACTCAAAACACGATTGGACTAATAAACTCACACCAAAATCAAGGCACAAGAATGCCCTTTCAGGATTTCCAAGGAGGTATAGTCTTTTTAATTATTATTTATAGAAGATATCTAGCCTTGGGGATGAGAAGTATCAGTGCTGTCGATGACATTTGAGAGAATATAGGATGAGTAGGCTAAGCCAAATATTTTTCTTGAAAATTATTTATTTTGTTATATTCATTCACATGCCTATGTAGGTTTTTATATACCATGTGCATAGGTGCCTGTGGAAGCCAAAAGATGGCATTGGATCCCCTGGAACTGTTGTTACATATGGTTGTGAGCTGCCCAATATATGTGCTGGGAACTGTGCCTGGATCACCACCTGCAAGAGCAAAATATGCTCTTATGTTGAGCCAACTCTAGCCCCAAGAGAAATAGTCTTAACATGAATGACAAACTAATAGATACACCATATATTTACATCAATTTGTGGGCTGCAGAGAACTTCAACCAGGTATCTGCACCTTTAAAACATTATGGGAAAATGTATATAGTAATGATGCCATTTTAGCCACTTGAAGTATGTAATCCGGTTCCACTAATTGTACTCAGGGATGTTGTATAGCTAGATCCAAACCATTTTTTTTTTATCATCCTCAGTTAACACTGTATGCCCCTCCATGTGTGTGTCGGGGGGGCTTCTGCACAGGTTTGTACCTATGCCCTTTAATATCAAGAATCTTTACATCATTCATTTCTTCGTGATACTGTTGGAAAAAAATAAAAATCTCAGGTCTAACTTTGCTTAGTGTTCTGAAGTTCTGAGGATGCCATCCAGTGCTGCCCTGGCCCACCCTGCTCTGTCCACCTATGAAGCACAGTACTGGGAAAACCTTGTTAGTAGTGTAGAAACCAGTCACTCAGCTGGTTCTTGTTTTGTTTTGTTTTGTTTTGTTTTGTTTTGTTTTGTTTTTTGAGATAGGGTTTCTCTGTGTAGCTTTGGAGCCTATCCTGGCACTTGCTCTGGAGACCAGGCTGGCCTCGAACTCACAGAGATCCGCCTGCCTCTTCAGCTGGTTCTTTTAAACTCTTCCGTCATGCAGATTATTTCCAAATATTTTTCTGCCTTTGAAAACAGTTCAGTTTGGGGAAGGTGTGCTAATGACTTGGATTACCATATGACTGCAAGCCAGGGTCTTCCCTCCTTTCTTCTAGAGTCCACTGTAGAAGTTATTGTAGCTCCTGGTTGTTTCTGCTTTGGTTTGAGGTTGCCGAGGAGATGGCTGCAGAGGAGAGAACTTACCACTGTCTGTCTTTGGCTCCATACATTAGTGTCTGGACAGGAAATAGGAAGGTGGAAGCAGAGAGTGGGCTGGGAGCCAGCGGCTCACATGGTGCAGTTATGCAGCCTTTTGTGAACTGAATGTCTCTCCTTAGGGAAAGTGCAGCTACCACCTTACAAGTGCTATTGGAGCTATTGTTAATAACTATAGGCAGGGCATCACGGTAGAATTTATAATTTTTATTGGGATGAAATCCTATACAATACACAAATTATAAGCTTTAAAAATGACCTTAAGCTCTCATCTCAACTGTTTTTTGTTTGTTTGTTTGTTTACTAAACAAGACATTCCACTGCTACGTGGACTCAGTTCTTTTCTTGTATAATTATGACAGTCAAGTGGTGTAGTGTTTGCCTTCAATTCCAGCGGCAGAAGCAGGCAGATCTCCATGAGTTCGAGGCCAGCCTGTCTAGTTCCAGAGATAGTTCCAGGACAGCTAGGGCTATAGAGAGAAACCCTGTCTCAAAACCTTCCTGTATGAAAACAGATAATTATGACAATAATAGTACCCATCTTACAAGCACCCTGCTTCCTTCCTCCCCCTTTCCTCCTCCTCTTGTTTCTCCTCCTTCCTCTTCTTCTCCTTATAGTGCTGGGGATCAAACCCAGGGCCTCGTGTATGGAAGGCAAACATGGTACCAACTGAACACCACCCCTATCCTGCACAAGTACTTTCTTACCATGTGCTTATTGTAAGAAACTAATTTGATTAGTAGTGCCTGGCTTGGAGTGAGCACCCTCTAAGTGGTGACCAAGATTAACACTGGTAATAATAGAATATCACAATTGGTGACCGAAATACCCATGTCTTCCATACGTGATGAACTTAATCAGGAAACACGAGGCAGGGTGTGCCAGTCTGATGCTCTACTTCACTGTTGGCTCTTATACTAAGCATACCATTTAGGTGTGACACCCAGCTCCAGCTCTGAAGTTGTCCTGGCCTCTTCTTCCAGTACCATGGTGGGCCTGTAACTACCAAGGAATTCTCTGATGCTCAGGGACTACAGGAGTGTTCAGAAAGGTTGGAGATGATGTAAGGAAGTGTCGCACAGCCTAGGATCACACTTATTGTATTGAGTGTGATCTAGAGAATCACAGAAAAGCTGGCACTGATCAAATTCCTCATTTGGGGCGAGGAGGTGTTTATGCCTTAATGTTTTTACTCCTTTAGACAGAGAACATGTTTTGTTTTTTTAATTCTAATTATGTGTTTGCCTAGTGCTATGTAATTATATATCAAGTAAAGATATAATTATGGAGCACTTTAAATTAATATTATTTGCTTGATTGATTTAATGATTCTAGAGCTGTTAGCCTATTGTTCTAAGAACAATTTAGCCAGCTTTCAGCTGAGATTCATTTCAGATATTGACATGTAGTGTGTGGGTGGCTAGCATACAGTTTTTAAAATCTTTAAAAATATTGCCTCGAGGGGAAAAGATCTTATATTTTCACTCTGTTGTAATCTAAAAAAATCTCCAACAATTTTGATTTATCTGCTCTTTCTCAAGACATACATGTAGAGACTGGAGAGATGGCTCAGTGTTTAAGAGCTTAGTGCTAAAGAGCACTTGCTGTTTTTGTAGAGGAGCAGAGTTCATCTTCCAGCATCCATGTGGGACAGCTTACGACCTCTTGCAAACCCAGGTCCAGGGGATCCTATGCCTTCTTCTGGCCTCTATGTGTACCCACACACATGTACATATAACATAAGTAAAAATGGAATAAATCTGTTAAAAAGATATTAGACAAATCCTATTACAAAAAAAGAGATTGCCAAGTGGGATTTACTCTTTTAGTTTTTATTCATTCATTCACCCAGCAGCAACCTACCTAAAACACAGACATCCAACAGTGAGGTTACAAAAAGAAGTCATGCTTTCTTTTTTCATGGAACTCAGTAGCTAGGGAGGGAGACAATACATGCCAATACAGCTGGCAACCCACATGCCCTAATCCCCACAACAATCCTCAAATACTCACTTGGCACTCAACACCCAAGAGAATGGAAGCTTGGGACGGTTAGTACAGGTGGTCAGTGGTAACTGCAACATGAAAACCCATCATGAATCTATAACTATGCTGTTTTTCTAATGAAAACTGGAAGAGATGAAAACAGGCCAGGGCATGGATTCAACTGTCATTGGCTCTATCAGTGAGGGTCAGCGATAAGAGAACATTGAACTTGGGCTTTGAAGGGGTAATAAAGTTTTCCAAGGGAGAGAAACACCACAGAGAGAAAGCGGCGTCAACAGATCTATATTTTATAATCCCCCTGACAGCAAGATCCATTCTTCTAATTTTTCAACTCTTTTATTCAGTAAGTCATTTCTATTCCTGGAGAAAACATTGATGAAGAGCACACTTGGGAAGTAAGCAGTGGATCAGATAGCTCCGAATTGTGTTGGTTAGAAGGGGTTAGCCACTGTGGAGTTTAAACTGACAGCTCTGAGCTGGCACCTCCTGGACCCTTGGGTAGATATGTGAAGTGTTTCACACAATTTGTTTAACATGTCACATCTGTTATTCCCAAGGGTGTAGAAAAGTGGGTAACCTGGAAGTTCCTTTTCACCCACAGTTATTGTATACTAAAAGAGCTACAGAATAACAAGAAAGATCAAGCTGCCTTGGCAGACCAGAAAGGGAATTTCTACCTTTGCTTTTTGAGGTCGGCACACAGATAATTTCTCGTTTACATTTTTATTAGTGTTATCTGGTGACCAGGGAAGGGCCAGTCAATGAGATTCCTCCCACCTCCCTTCCCAGTGTCGAGCACAGGGAGTTGGAGGGTTTGAATTTTCTTAGGCCGGGTCTTTCCGTACCACATAGCACACCTTGTTGGCGTCATCCCTTTGCTTCCATCCCTCTATCTGGCCACTTAAGCCACAAACATGGGTGTCACCCTTAACACCTCTCTTAAGTGCACTCCCGTGCACAGTCACTGCAGCCACAGGAACACTTACTAAGACTTCCTTTTTGTGCCCTGAGTTGCTGAGCTGTGTTTGTACGCCACTGCCATTGAGCTAAGTCACCATCATGCCTTCCTTCACCTCCCCACAATCTTCCTGGCCCCCTGACTGGTTCCATCACCTCCTTCTGTTGGGAAATGCAGATCCTAGAGTGAGTCTCTTCAAATAACCTCCTTCTTCTCTTCTTCCTCCTCCTGGCGTGTGTGTGTGTGTGTGTGTGTGTGTGTGTGTGTGTGTGTGTGTGTGATTGAGTGTCTATCTTGATTACTCTCCACTCTATTTACTGGTGGCGGGTCTCTTGGTAGACCTACAGCTCATTAGCTAGCTGGCTCTGACTTTGCCTTCTGACTGAGTGCTGCAATGCCTGAGCAATAGTTTTGTGGGTTGTGGGGAATCAGATCCAGTTCTGGTCTTCATTCTTGCCCACAAGCACTTTATCAATTGAGCCCTGTCCCCAGTCCTCCTCTTTAGGCCTCCTGTGGTGTGCCCTTCACCCACACTCTTACCACAGGGGCTCAATGTGTTCAGTCTGACCTCAGAGCTTTGCACTGGCAATGGCTCGGTAAAAGAATGATAATTGCTAACATTTATTGATCAACTTGTGTGTGTCAGATACACACTAAACCCTGGCAGTTGATTCTCCTGTAATACCGACAGCTGTGGTTGTAGTCCCATCCACCACATTTTATGAGGAAAGAAAGGGCTAAAGATATAAAGTTTACCCACGTCTAAACTTCTTAAGAGTAGATAGACTACTAAATATGTAGTCAGTCAGGGCATGTACCCCATACAGTGAGGTCATCCAGCCAGTACTGCCAAAGCTAATGGCTAATGCCCAGAAGACCTGGGCTTAACAGTGGGACTGTAGACAACTCACCTCTGAGAGTCAATTTTCTCATCAACAAACTGTCATCTAATCAATACTTGTCCTCCTTGATTGTCATACAGATCAGACCAAGCAATGTCATGGCGGGATTCTAACACATCCAATATGTATGCTAAATGAAGATAGGAAATAGTTCCCCTGTGGAGAAAACTAAGACACACAAGCCACCCTAGCTCACTCTGAAGGACTTTTCATGTCATAAGGCAAGCTTAGATGAATGTAGAGACCACAGTATCTAAGAGAAACATCTAGAAGAAGGGTGCTAGAAACTGAATTCTGTGCTACATAAGGCAATAAAAAAATCAAAGCATTAGCACAAACTGTCTTGCTAACTTAAAATGTATTTTTAAATGTGTTTTAAGATCTCCAGTGAAAGAGTTATTTAATTAAAAACAAAAGCAACAACAAAAAGCTGTTGTATTAAGTAAAGTTATCCCACCTGTAATCTTATTACTCAGGAGGCTGAGGCAGGAGGATGGTGGATTTGAGGTCATCCGGACTATATACTGAGACCCTGTATTACAAAAATGACTGTGTGAAGCTTTTTTTTGTTTGTTTGTTTTGGTTTTTTGTTTGTTTTTTTTTTTGGTTTTTTCGAGACAGGGTTTCTCTGTGGCTTTGGAGGCTGTCCTGGAACTAGCTCTTGTAGACCAGGCTGGTCTCGAACTCACAGAGATCCACCTGCCTCTACCTCCCGAGTGCTGGGATTAAAGGCGTGCGCCACCAACACCCGGTCTGTGTGAAGCTTTTATTTATGCTTTTAGATTCTTTTTCCAACTCTGCTTGTCCACATTGAAAGATGCCACAATGTTACTTCCAGGGGTGTAAGTCATGACTATGGAGATCTTAACAAATTATTGCATTAAACTTGTCTTTCTGCATTTAGACCCTGTTCCATACATGGCGAGAGGACAGGATGGCACTTCCAAATGTTCCATGTGATGCATGCTTATGGGGATGAATTGATGGGAGAATTCATTTCCTTTCTACATTTCTCTAGGTCTCAGAATGCAGCTGGCCTATCAGGCAGGCCCCAAGTCTACACAACCTGTTTGCTGTGTGTCGGAATATGTATAACTGGTTGCTACAGAATCCCAAAAATGTCTGCGTTGTCCACTGCTTGGTGAGTGTTTTTTGGTCCTTTTGCTGGTGGGCTTTGGTGAAGTATGGATTGCTATATCCAGAAGGATGGCATCTGAGCTCAACATCATTAACTGAACCTATACTTAGAGGTGGAGCAATGCCAGGCAGGTAAAGATGAGAGAAGAGAAGAAAGATGTATTACTGTCAAAACCACTTTTCTTATTTGCGGCCTTTCCCCAGCCCCCTAAAGGAAAAACAATGCGGGGAAGAATCTGTTATTCTTGGTGGTGTTTTATTTTGTTTTGAGATGAATTCCTTCTGTGTAGTCCAGGTAGGTCCTGAATTTGTGGTGATCCTCCTGCCTCAGTTTCCCAAGTGATGGGATTGCAGGTGTTTGCCATAGAACCTGGCTTTATTCTTGGCTTGATGTTTGAGAATGAAGGTCTGTGTTCACAGTCTCCATAATGCAGTGGTTCTAAAATGTGCCTAGTATCTTAAAAGAGGTAGGAAAAGAGTTGTGGATACATGGGTAAAAGAAGCACTGAGCTTTGTATGGATAAAATGGATATAAACATAATTAGTTTTCTCAACTAGTTGTGTTAAAATAAAACTAAGAGAAAGTGACATTTATGCCCTTGTGACCAACTGTATTGCCAAATAACCCCCAAAAGGGATGGAAAGATCATCTGGCTTGGGTTTCCTACCTCCCCTTTCCCCAGCCCTTCCTCTCAGGCTTCTTAACTATATCTTAAAACTCAACTTCCAGCAACATCTTTCTAACTCTTGGGTGTTTTCACAACACAGACATTCTCACTGTGCATCTATGTGTTTAATACATAGTGTCACCCCAGGCTGTTCCCTGTCCATTTCCCACTGAACTGTCTGTCCTCTTGTAGGAAGACATTTTCTCTGAACTTTGACACAAAGGATCTGAGCAAGTGGCTGTGTATATGAACACACTGAGCCTGAGCATAAGTGCTGGAAATGGTCTGTCCCTTCTACAAACATCAGTCAGTTTGTGTTGCTGCTGTTTTGTTTTGCTGAAGTGACTGGACAACTTCCCCCTCCTTAAGAGCCAGCTGGCTGAAAAAGAGAGGCCAGTTGAAGAACCTCTTTATATTTCTGTTTTAACTAACCAGTACTTGTCAAGCAACACAAAACACCCGGTGTCTGTAAGCATTTCATGGGAGAGGCTGCAGGGCTTCCCTTTTAGAGGCACAATGGATCACTCAAAGAGCAGGTTACTTTTAGGTCCTAGGCAACCTTAAGTGCATTGGGGATTTTCACTTAAACTTTTTCTAAAAGTTTAAGGAAGCTAGAAGAAGCTCCATAGTGAATTAAAAAATCCAAGGTTTTGTGGATTCATATGGGGGATTTGATTGTCATGGTCAGTATAGTGACCAAAATAAAGAAGAGACTTTACATGCAGGTGGAGATGTTTGTTACAATGGTGATCATACTTACCATGAACTGTTGGTCACCCTAAACCACCATTTTGTGGCTAGTGATTGGAACAAGTTAAAGAAGGTGACGAAAGAGGGCTGAAGAGGTGTCTCGGTGGTTAAGAGTGCTTGCTCTTCTTACAGAGGACCCATGTATAGTTCTCAGAGTCAATGCCTGGTGGCTTACAACTGCTTGTTGTATAGCTCTGTGATCCAATGTCCTATTCTGACCTTAGGTACCAAGCATGCATGTAGTACACAAAATATATTCAGACAAAACACCCGTGCACATAAAAAAAAATTGAAAAAGAAAGATGACATGAAACAAGGCTGTCGAGATGGCTCATCGGATATCCTCTCTAAGGTGGACTTGGGTGCAGCTTCAGGCTCCAAGCATCCTACCTGTGTGATCATGGTGAAGCCCCATGAAGAATGTCAGAGGCCTATGATGAGTGCCTGAAGGCCAGCTGCCACCTTTGTGCAAGTCTCGGGCAGCAGTCTGGCACCTGTTACAGAAACTGCTGGATGGCTAAGGGTGCCTACAATGCTCAGAATATCTCCCCGACTTCTTGAGGCACAGATTCTTCCCTAGGCAGCATCCGCAGCTGTTCTTAGAGGCAGAGCAATCATCTTTTCCGTCAATGTCATTTCTGGTTGAGCTTAAATGAAGACAGTTCTAAGAATGTGGGGTATGAGTAAATACTAAGGGCAGGGGGGGAAAAACTCTATGAAGAGGAAGAAAGAGAGGTTGACAAAGGACTGTTGACTGGCAGGACATCCTTAGCATCACTTATAAAGACATGCAAAATGAGTCAGGAGGACTTGACTAGTCTGGGGAAAGGAATAGAAGCTGTGCACTAGCACTCCTGTGAATGTCATCGATTTATTTAAACCAATAGCATATACTAGTCCTTTAATAAAAAATAAAACTTAATAAAAGACCTGTGTGATAGATAAAATGAGTAGACATACGTCTAAGAGCTATGATCCATTAAGAGTGGCGGGGGGGGGGGGGGGCAGGAGAGATGGCTCAGCGGTTAAGAGCACTGCCTGTTCTTCCAAAGGTCCTGAGTTCAATTCCCAGCAACCACATGGTGGTTCACAACCATCTGTAATGAGATTTGGTGCCCTCTACTGGTCTGCAGATGTACATGCAGGCTGAACACTGTACACATAATAAATAAATAAATCTTAAAAAAAAAAAAAAAGAGTGACAGGGAGGCTACGTTCTTGAAGGAATGATGAGTAAGAAAAGTGTTGCTCATCCCTCACCCCCTTTCTATGTTCAGAACAAAGGTTAACAAATTCTTGAGGCATGAGGTATAACTCTAACCCCTTCACTGTGTCTTTTCTGCAGGGGGACACATGTCAGGCTGGCAGGGTCAGCTGATGAGATAAAGTTGGCAGGTATTGGGGTGGTAGGATATGTAGCCTTGCAGTGCCCCAAATTAGCCCATTTTTCAGGACTTAAATACTGTGACAAATCGCTGACAGCGCGTGCAGAAACAACTATGGATTCCCTGTATTCTATGAGAAAACATGAAGAAGAGGTCCTTGGGAAGCAAAGAGAATCCCCCTCCCAAAAGATGGAGGTAGTTGATCCTGCAGGACTGTGGGTCCTCAGGAATAAGTCAAATGAACCTTCCCGTATAACTTAAAACTGTTAGAAAAAAAAAGAGAAGCCTATAGGCTCAGCTGATATAAGGATCAAACCAACTAAACATTTTTCAATGAGACAAATAGACTAATTGGGAAAGTTAATGGAGTTTTAGCTTGAAATTACCAAATTTCTTTGGGTTAAGATGAAGTAATCTGAGATGGGTTATTTGATTTTCAGTTGGGTTATGGCAGATGCTTGGAGTGGCAGGTGATTAATACACCAACATCCTCATGGGTGAAAGCTTTGTTTGATTATGTTTAAAAAAAATCAGCAGTGGGGATGAAGACATGGAAAGTAAGCTTGACCACTTCTCTCAGAATGGGGATGGTCCCAGGATGAACCTGGATTTTAAATGTTCTTCTAGTGAGCTAGATAACTGGCTGAGTAAGAAGGTATGTTCTTATAGAGCACCGGAGTTTGGTTCTCAGCACCCACATCCAGCAGCTCACAACTGTCTATAACTACCTCCAAGCACCTCTTGGGGCATCTGTATACATGCATTCATGCATGCATGCATCATGGGAGATTTCCTTCTGAAAGGATTGAGCTGGCCTTCATCTGGAATCAGAAGTGCTGATGGAATGGAAAGGCATTTCAGCTAGGTGAAGGGTGGCCCAAGGAAAAGGAGTGAGTTTCTTCCTTCATGGGCTGAAGAATAAAGATAGTTGACTAGAAGCTGTGGAGGAAAATTATGTGTGGTGGTCCACACCTTTAGTTCCTAGAACTTGGTGGGCAAAGGCGAGTGGATCTCTGAGTTGAGGCTAACCTGTTCTGTTTACACACTGAGTTCCAATCAGGGCTACATAGTGAGACTGTCTGGAAAAACAACAACAAAAAAAAAAATTGTGGAGGAGCAGACTTTAACTCAACACACATAACAGGAAACAGTTTGTAAATTGGTGAGTGATACTTCATGTAGAAGCAATTTCCTTTTTGCTTATTCTAGGAGAGGCTTAGTTACCATCCATCAGCCAGGTGACAGGATGCTGTAACAAGGAATTCACAGGTTGTAAGCCCAGCTCAGGCTGTTTGCTGATCTAGTAGATCTGTCTGTTTCCCAGGTGGCACATAACTGTCCTCTCCCGAGGAGAGGAGAGAACAAAGAAAGAGAAAGAATTCATAAGGGTCTGTCTGATATGACCTGATTATACCAGAACCCCAATCTTTGGTTCTAGTACCCTTACATTAGGAATTAGTATTTCAATACATGCATTTCAGTAGGAGATAATCATTGCATAATACATTGATTTGTACAATGAATGAAGCTGTTTGCATTAATGAGCACACAGGATGGGTGGAGTGCATATATAGCATGTTCTAAAGGTACCATCTAATCCTGGGCTCTTTACTTCCATTATAATGCCTCTAGTCCAGAGTTGTTCTAGTTCTCAGAAAATATATGCAAGTGTGGAATTTGTTTGCTGAGCTTCTTGGATGAGCTAGAGTCAATTTTATCCTAAGAAAAGTCTTTTCTTGCTACTCTCTGATTTCGCAGCAGGGACAGATTTTTGGTCTTGAACAATTACCAAGTGATATACAAGTACCCATTAGTCATTAGGAGGTGCCTCTGTTTTCTCTGCAAGCTGGCTTTCCTGGGATTTGATGTTTCTGATGAGTTTGTGGGTCTTCTTTGACAGGACGGACGGGCTGCATCGTCAATTCTGGTTGGTGCTATGTTCATTTTCTGTAATCTCTACTCTACTCCTGGCCCCGCTGTTCGATTGCTCTACGCAAAGCGACCGGGAATTGGACTGTCTCCATCCCACAGGAGGTACAGTAATGGAAGTGCAGGGTGTGGGTTAAGTGATGCCCGGGTACTGCAGAAGGTTGGCTTCCTGGGAGCTCTTGTTTAATTTTTTTCTAATTGATCTGGTGTTATTCTGAACTATAATGACAATTAAAATGGATGATAATATTGGGTTTTCATGCAGGTCCATGAACCCTTATTTGAAAGTCTGTGATTTTTAAAATGCTAAGAAAACTTTTAAATTTGCCAATGTTTACTGAATGAAAAAAAAAAAAGAAATAAAAAGGCAAGGTCAAGACTGCTCCTAGGTAAGGTGGAAGAGAAAGTTTGTTGTAGATGTGAGGGAGAGCATAGCCAGAAGCAAAGATATCTGGGAGAATCCAGAGTGGACATGGCCAGACTGAGCTGGACCACGTCGGGAGGAGAGGGAAATGGAAAGGGGAGAGAAGCAGCCAGAAGCAGCAGTCAAGAGGGCAGAGGTACAAAAAAAAGAGGTGAGTGACCAAAATGGCTGAGTTATATAGGGAAGAGCCTCTGGCTGGAGAGTTCAGGGGGCAGAGGGCGGGGTATACCAGCCATGCCCTGGTAACAGGTAGGGACTGAAGAATCCTGGGAGAACCTGGTAGCCAGGTCTGCTTTTGAAATGCTGCATAGGCACCTTAGCCGCTTGTCCTAGGGTCTGATACTTAGCATTTACTGTCCTCCTTTAAGAGGAGAGGAAGCATGAGTGAGAACTGGACGAGAAGGCTGTGCTAGGCACCACTCTAAAAATACCCACTGAACATAGCTTGACTGCTCTCTCCTGTCTGAGCTCCCAGTGCCTTCCAGTTTATGCTTTAGGTCTTTATTAAGACACACTGGTGATCACTGCATGAAAATGCAAAACTATAGAAAGAGTATGTATGTATTTTAGAGCTTAATTTTTCTTATGGCTGAGATACAGGGTGTAATAGATAGATATTGGTTATAATAGATAATAGGAAAGTGGCTTTAAAATGGAAGCCCATTTATAGACAGCTGATATATTTTCTTCCCTGGAGTTGGAATTACTTTCTCTGTTCTTATTTAAATTTCATCTTCTTATTTCTTTGGATAAAATTCCTGATAATAAATTCAAAAGTTTATCCAAATCTGCCTGTGGCTGACATGCTTAGCAGGCTAGCATAACACCGCCACAAGCTTCTGACTGAGTAAACACTCTGCTTTCGGCTCAGCATGTCAGTGGAGACAAGGTTTCTCTCATTTAAAGAAGATTTATTTATGTTTCTGTTATGTATACGGGTGTTTCGCCCACATGTATGTATGTACTACACATACATGCTTGGTGCCTGTGAAGCCGGAAGAGGGTGGCAGATCCTCTTGGACCTGAAGTTACAGAGTGGGTGAGCAACCATATGGGTGCTGGAACCCAAACCTGGGTCCTCTGCAAGAGTAGCAAGTGCTCTTAACCACTGAGCCATGGCTCCAACTCTGATCTACAAGCTTTCTTAACTGTCCCAATTCCTCTTTGGTGGTTAATGTTAAGGAATGTGCAGAGTACATTTTTCCTGTAATTTGATTTACAAATGCAAACTTCACAGCAGAAATTGTCTAATTCTTCTGCTACAATGGGCTCATAGAATGGCCATCTTCTGTCTCAGGTACTTGGGCTACATGTGCGACCTACTTGCAGACAAGCCCTACCGCCCCCACTTCAAGCCACTCACAATCAAGGCAGTCACTGTCAGCCCAATTCCCTTCTTCAATAAGCAGAGAAATGGGTGTCGCCCATACTGTGATGTACTGATTGGAGAAACCAAAATATATTCAACATGCACAGACTTTGAGCGAATGAAGTAAGTCACCATGCTGTCTCTTCTTGCATGCTTAATTCCTGTGTAAGTTGGATTCTTCCTGCTTATTGCTGTGATGAGTTGTTTTTTTTTTTTTTTTTAAGCCCAACTGGTGTAATCAAAGATAAGCACAGCTGAATCCAAGGATTTTCCTCCTTTATCCAGTGGTATCATGTAGGAGTCCAGATGATAGAGATGGGTAGGCATAGAGGACCTGGACATTTGAAAAGGAAACTCAGTGATTTGGGTAGATGACTTTCCTAGTTACTTTTAAATTAATGTGCTAAGATACCATGACCAAGGCAACTTATAGAAAAAAAGAGTTTATTGGGGGTGTATGGTCTCAGACGGTGAGTTCATGACCATCATGTGGGGAGGATGGCAGCAGACAGGCAGGCATGGTGCTGGTGCAGTAGCTAAGAGCTCACATTTTAACACAACTATCAGGAGGCAGATAGAGCTAGCTGGGAGTAGGGTGGATTTTTGAATCCTCAAGTCCTCTCCCAGGGATGCACCTCCTCCAATAAGTCCACACCTCCTAATCCTTCCCAAACAGTTCCACCAACCGGGACCAACTATTCAAATATATGAGCCAATGGGGACCATTCTCATTCAAACCACCATACTGATGATGTACTTAAAGTACATATATAGTCTAAAAAGAAGAACAGGCACCAGCGGGAGGGATTTAGGAGACAAGGGAGTGGCTGGTAACACAGCATAGACTTAGTTGGCAATAGGTTAATTTAGGAGTCAGAATTCTAGACCCTGGGAGAGTATGACATTTCTCTCTCTATTCTGACCTTGGTTGATTTTTACTGTATGAAGCATGGTGATTTGAGGAAAACAGGATCTGTCTAGAAGTCCAGATGAGATGGAGAGAGAAGACCTGTATCTGGTCAGTGCTCTACCAGCTCAGAAACAGTCTACATTCAGTCAATGCTGGCTACATTCCTACCTTTGCACAAAACAGGAAGTAGTTTCTTGGTCCAAGCCTTGGTAAACAGGTCCCTTAGAGCCATAAAGGAACATTCCTGTGTCTGTGATGGTACCACACTGGACGCTTTCATGGTCTCTTCTGATCTCCATTTAAAGAGAATACCGTGTCCAAGATGGGAAAATCTTCATCCCCCTGAACATTACAGTCCAAGGCGATGTCATCGTTTCCATGTATCACCTGCGGTCAACCATCGGTAGCCGACTGCAGGCTAAGGTAAGCTTTTAGGAAGACTCAGACTATAACCCACCTGAATTTGTAATATGAATACTACTGGGTCTTTTCTCTATCATTTTGGGCTTGGTTGACTTGGGAGTTTAGAGTGATAAAGACTCTTAAAACCTGCTGATGTCTGTCTTCTTCATCATGGTGGGAGGGAATGGAGATTGAGGCAGGTTGTGACTTATACACCATCATGGGTAGACAGTCCCAGAACCTCAACAAACTACATTCTTGAGAAGCCAAGTCTTTCTTTTAGTGCTGTGTTTAGGGGATCACTATAAACTATAAACATGTATAGTTAAAAAATTCTCCATGAGAGATGGCTCAACAGGTAAACCGCCTCGCAACCAAGCCTAATTACCTGAGTTGGATTCCTAGGATTCCTCCCCCAAATGCAGTGATTTTTAGTGTATTCAAAAGGTGTTGCTGCTGTTAGAATTCTCTTATTTAAGAATCTTTTCTTTACCCCTAAAAGAAACCTTGACCCATTAGTAGTCACAAACCATCCCTCCTTCCCTGCTTGCCTTCTAACCACTGTGAATCTTTTTTTTTTTTTTTCCTGTTTCTGTAGACTTTATTTGGGAACATTTCATATAAATGGAATCATATAGTATGCAGTCTATTGTGGCTAACTTTTTTTACTCAGTGTGATATGTTGGAGGTTCATTTGTGTTTTAACATGTATCAGTATTTCATGCTTTTACATAGTTAAGTAATGTTCCATTGAATGGATACACCAAATTTATTGATTCTCCATGTTTGAATTATTTCTAATCTTTGGATATTAGGAAAGATGGTGCAAGTAATTATATCTTAATTGATCACATATTCCATCCATTGCCTAGTGTTTTGGATTAACAAAAGTAATATTATATTCTTAGTTTTGCAAAACTGATCTGAGGAGGGGGCAAGTCAAGCATATATGAATATCCACTCTTCTGCATCAGAGGACAGATGTGGCACTGTCATTGGAACAGTTTGTTTTACCTAGTGGTGGCCAGGCAGACTGTGGAGGTGGGCCTTAAAGGATGAGTTTGTTTTGGAGAAGGACACTCTAGGAAGAAAGACTATATAAGAACATGGGATATCAGTGGGTATTGGCTTGCTCTGGAGAAGAGAAACTAGCAATTAAGCTGGGGGTTCATTTAATATTCATATTCCACAAAGAATCAGATAAAGAAGCAATGGAAAGTACTGGCTCCTCAAATCCAGTTTTTTGGTGCAGACTCTCTTTTCTCTTACTGATCATGCTTCTTGCACATATTTTTAGGTGACCAACACACAGATATTCCAGCTCCAGTTCCATTCTGGATTCATACCACTGGACACAACAGTTTTAAAGTTTACCAAGTAAGTGCTGTAGGGACCTGAGGTCTTTACCAGCATAGCCAGGAGCCCTGAGTATCTGTACCAGCATGCTGCCACCTCCAAAGTCCCACACTGAGTGTGGTTGGTCTTAAGAAATGCATAGGTATCACAGAGTTAACAGAAGGTCCCTGTTAGGGAACAAGGAATCGTGACTTCTCTCCTTTGTGTTTGTGGATGCTTATGCCCAACAGGAATGGCAGTAATTTCTGGGATGGCATAAGCAGTGGCCCCTCATAAGGGGTGTCTGGCTAGGGCACTGTGAAAGAGGTGCTGGGGAACCCAGCTGCACCACATATTGACCCGAGGTTGCTATAGCATAATGTGACTATGCATCTCAGGGTGTGGCTGAATCTGGGGTAGCGGGGATTGCTGGAGCCAGGAAACAGGGAGCTATGAAAGATTCAGGGGTTCAGGCTGAGAAGATAGCTTTGGGTCCGTCTCATTGTTTTGGTGACCTATTTATTTATCCATGCCAGGGCATACTGGCCAGATGTCTGAACCCTGCTTCTCACAGTGCTTTTGTTAGTGTGCTTGGTAGTAGTCAAAGGACTTGAGCAAGTATTGCTCTGCTTTGTCTACATGAGGAAACTGAAGCATCCCGAAATAAAGTGACACCGGGTTAGTGACTTAGTCCACCTAGAAGTGACTTTAGAGCTGAACTCGTCAGCTTGAGCTGAGCCTCGTGTTGAGCATCCTGCTGATGGCACTGCTGGTGCTGTGTTTTTCTTTCCATTAGGCCTGAGTTAGATGCATGTGATGTACCAGAAAAATATCCTCAGCTGTTCCAAGTGACACTGGATATAGAAGTACAGCCCCAAGACAAAGTGATCGATTTAACTCCACCATGGGAGCACTACTGCACAAAAGATGTGAACCCCAGCATCCTCTTCTCCTCTCAGCAGGAGCATCAGGATACTCTGGCCTTAGGAGGTATGCGTGAGTCATGGCCGGTTTGGGTTTTTGGGATGCAGCCTCTGTGTTTTTTACTGCTTTGCTTTGTTCCCTATGTTCTGGTGACCCTGTGTGGGCTTTTGTCTTGCAGGCCAGGCTCCTGCAGATCTCCCTCCAGACCATCCCAGAAATCTTGGGCAAGGTGGCTTCTTTGCCTCCCTCTGTTGGCAAGGTATGGTAAACCTCTAAATTAGGATGATGGGGTGATTAAGTGACTAAGTTGTCTAGTGGTTTTATTAAGACATTTCTTGAAGCAATCTCACTAAAGTTTCCTTTCTCCATTATTTCAGACCCTTCCCTTCATTTTTTGTTTTTGTTTTGTTTTTTTGTTTTTTGGGTTTTGTTTGTTTGTTTGTTTTTGTTTTTTCGAGACAGGGTTTCTCTCTGTAGCTTTGGAGCCTATCCTAGCACTCGCTCTGGAGACCAGGCTGGCCTCGAACTCACAGAGATCCGCCTGCCTCTGCCTCCCGGGTGCTGGGATTAAAGGCATATGCCACCAACGCCGGGCCCCTTCATTTGTTTTTTAAATCAGGCAACTTGCCTGCTTTCAAGGCATGAGTGCTCAGACTGACCAGAAAGCCAGTGTAGGCTAAATTCTACCTTCTTTGTTTGCTCAATGTTTCCAAGCCACATCCTCCAAGACTGATGAACTGTGATATATTCCAGGATCTCTCCTTAGGCTGCTGACAACTCAGAACGACTAAAAAGAGTTCAGTTTCCTACCTTCAGGCACATATTCTAAAGACATAAAGTTGAGTATTGTCTCAAGCACTGTACCTCTAGTAAGACAGGAGGGGTCTTGCCCTGGCATGGTGAAAGGAGTCACGTGTCCTGTATCTCTGCTAGTTGCTTTAGCAATCATTAACCTAGGCAAGGCCCTACCACTGTGCTATTTTCTCCCACACCGGGAGGCATTTCCAGGCCCTTTCTCAACCTTGCACTTGGCATTATTATGTTGAGGAGGAGACAGCCATGGGCATTCTAGTTATGTACACTGGCCATTCTTGCTTTGCAGTTTGCAGAGGTTAACTACTAAGTGTTGTATAGAATCAAACAGTCAAGACTTTTTATGTGAAAGGAGTGGGAATTTAGCTTCAGAGATGGCCTAGCCAACATTTTCTTGACTGACCTTCCTCTGATGTGTGAATGTAACATAGTATTCCTACAGGCTGTAGCCATTTTCAGTGTTAAGTTAAAAAATACTTATCTGATGCCTTTGGATGAAAAGGTTTGCTTACAAATTTTTCTTTTGTACAATGCAATGGAAGCATCTCTGTCCTAGAAACCCAGCTGGATATGACTTGCAGATGGATCGTCAGCCTCTCCTTGGTCCTTACCTTGCATCTTTCTCATAGGAATGGCTTCTCATAAAACATTGCTCTCACCTTCCCATTGCCATGTTAATATGTAGAAATAATTTTGTGGCACTGGAGAGATGGCTTAGTGGTTAAGAACACTTGATGCTTTTACAGAGGACCAATTGTAACTACAATTTCTGGGGATCTTATGTTCTCTTCTGACCTCCAGAGGCACACGCATGGTACATAGACATAGACGCAGGCACTCACACGTAAAATCTCTTTAAAAAGAATGAATCTCTGTTTTAGCACAGGTGCATTCTCTTATTTGGTTGGGGCTTTTACATGATGTAAAATTATCTAAAACTACTACCGGTGGCATCTTAGATGACAGCCTGCAATCAAACATTAATGTTTCTACAGTGGGACAAATCAGTAGTAACTTGTGGGAGGCAGCAGAAGCCCACAGGTAGTCATAGATCCTCCTGATACTCTTCTGATGAGCTCACACCAGCAAACCCAGACCAGCCTTGTCCTTCCCACAGATCTTCGCGTTTCAGAGTTGGGGCTCACAAGTGTGAACCTGCCCCCCATTTAGATTGTGGGCCTGTCTGGCATGAGATAACAAAGTGCCGTGGAAGATAAGTCTCACGAGCAGGGCCTGGACAGGTGCACAGAAGCCTTTCCTTTCTCCCCAGCGGAAGCATCTCACCTTAGCCCATTTTATGTGGAAAATATCTTTTCCAGATGTTGAGAAGATTGTGGGGAAGAACCATTGAATTTGCTTCTTAGGGTGGTTGCTTCTGCTTCAGGTCACGTGGAGAAAGAAATAAAGGGCGATGGACTGGGTGTTACTGTCATTTTCTGTAGCACCCCACATAGTGTCTGGGAATCAGCATTGAGGTGCTACTTGTTATTGATCCGAGTTCTTTTTTTTATTATCATCTCATGTAATTCTTATAGCAGCCTGTGCACTGTGTAGTATGTATCACCCCTGTTTAGCTGAGGTGGAAATCAAGATACAGAGAAGTAAAGTTACTTACTCAGTGTTACACGGCCAGTGAGGGATGGAGCTGGGTTCCAGATGGAGCCTGGACCCAGAATTTCGCCTCTTAGTCCTTAAGTTATACTGCTTTGCAGATGTTGAAAGCAGCTGAGAATGCTTTGAAATGAAAGCTTTTGCATTGGCAGGGGTCTGAAAACACTGTTTGCTCAGGGCTGGTGTGTCTTCTCTTTCCGGAACAAGGTACACATAACAAAACTCACCTGATCCAGCGGTCAGTCATCCAATTATTTATTTCCCATTGGCCTTTCTCAGATCAGAAATCAGAAAAGGCTTTCTGTGAGGAGGACCACGCTGCCCTGGTGAATCAGGAAAGTGAGCAGTCGGATGATGAACTACTGACCCTCTCAAGTCCGCATGGCAATGCCAACGGTGACAAGCCTCATGGAGCCAGGAAGCACGGCAAGGAGCAGGAGCCAGCGGCCCCTCCTCCCCCGGAAGAGGTGGACCTTCTGGGCCTGGAAGGGTCTGATGTGAGCACGAACTTCTCTCCCCTGGCAGCTCCTCCCAGCAATTCTGAACTGCTGAGTGACCTGTTTGGGGGTGGAGGTGCCACAGGTCCTGCCCAGGCAGGACAGGCTGGGGTAGAAGATGTGTTTCATCCCAGTGGACCTGCGTCTGCGCACTCCACACCACGCCGCGCCGCCACCTCCGCCTCCGCGTCACCCACCCTACGAGTGGGAGAAGGTAATCTTCCCATAATTCTCTTTTATCTCAGATTTTAGAAGTAACTCTTGGGCCAAGCGGGTAGAACTCAAATATTTTAGTTAGCTGAACTTTTCTGGTTTCTTTGAGAGTTCTTTGGAAGAACATAAGGAAAATACAAATATTGTCATTTTGGTAAAAAGGTGTGGGGATATATTTGAACTCCATACTCTTTTTTTAATTTAAAGTTTTTATTTATTTTGTGAATTTCATACCAGTACTGTATTTGCATCATTTCACCCTTTTCCTCCTCCCTCCTCCAGCTCCTATATCCCCCCTCCCCTCTCAAATACATAATCTCTCGTTTCTTAATTATTATCATTACATCTCTATCAACCCACTGAATCCCTTGAGTGTTGCTCATATATCTTTAGGACTGACTACTTGGGATTGGGTATCCTATCAGGGAGCTCATCCCTTGGAAAAAGGTAGTCTCCTTTGCTCCACAGCCATTGACTTTCTGTAACTCTTTGTCTAGGAGTGGAACCTAGTAGGTTTCCTCTGTCTGTGTTGGCATGTCCACTGGCACTGACACTGTTTAGCCAGCCGTATGGTTGAGATGTCATGGGTGCAGCTTCTCTGTAGCATCCAGAAGACACTGTATGGCAGCAGGCATCTCGGTCCCTAGGCTGAACTCCATGCTCTTAATTTCCTTTTCTCAGGGCTGGAGCCTTGAGTCTGCTTTGGTTGTTTCTGCTTGGAGACGGAGATGGATGAGCTGTTATTTACTACAGCAGCTGATATTTGTGTGATACTCGCCACTTGCCAGATAAAGAATAATACATGATTAAACATGACTCGGTTCTTATAAAAATCAGGAGGCAGATGTTATCATTATCTCCACTTCATAGTTGACGAAATAGAAACTTACAGTTTAATTAGCAGCATTTGTTCAAGCAGCTGAGAATTGATGGAGCAGGGGTCCCAACTTGACCTGTGGACTCGGAGCTTTCCCTCAGACCTCCTGTAACGCTTTGAATTCTAGTTTTCTGGATATACCCTGGCTGTACAGAGAAGTGTCTGGTTATATCAGAATATGCTTGAGGGGCTCAAGCCAGCAGCATGGTTGGGGAGAGAATTGTGGCTGGTCTTTGTAAGGAGTCTGAGCCATACATACTCAGCTAGTTTCAGTAGACACATCACCACAGACTTGGCCCTTCCTTTTCTGGGTGAGCCACAGCATTAACATTTGCAAGATGATGTAGCTGGGTACAAGAGATTCTTTACAGCCTCAGAATAACCAGCACAAGCCAGCTACCCATGTGACTGTCACCATTAAGATGATACTGCATCAGGAAGGGTAAAAGAGATGAATCTCAACCATCTAGGCTTGGGGGATGCTATCGGAACCCTCACTCACACTAGGCCTTAATCTTCTCTGAAGGCTCCGGTCTGGTCTTGGCTTGTGAAGCTCTGGATGCCTCTTTTGTGAGAAGGGTAACTAGAATCACAGAGCTCATGTGAAGAGTTTCCATTGGTGATGGCTGGATGGGAATCTGGGATCTCACATCCTACATCGTGGCTCTTCTGTGTTTTGCTTTCTCCCATCCAATTTTGATTTATCAGGAAGAATAAAAGGTTCGTCAGGAAAGCAAAATCCCAAGATAGAAAACAGCAGTGTTCGGGGGCTGGAGAGATGGCTCAGTGGTTAAGAGTACTGCCTGGGCTTCCAAAGGCCCTGAGTTCAATTCCCAGCAACCACATGGTGGCTCACAACCATTTGTATTCTGGTGCCCTCTTCTGGCCTGCAGACATACATGCAGGCAGAACACTGTGTACATAATAAATAAATAAATCTTTAAAAAAGAAAGAAAGAAAGAAAGAAAGAAAGAAAGAAAGAAAGAAGGAAAGAAAGAAAGAAAACAGCAGTGTTCCATGGCCAAGTTTTAAGACAAACCATCCTAAGGACATTTGATAATTTAACTCTTCGTAGTCCTATGCTGCTAGGTGTATTCATGTCGGAGCTATAAGACACCATCAACACCAGTTAGTTCTGTCTGTAAAATCATAGAGATGCTGTCTAAGCATACCAGCTATTAATGGCAGACATAGATGTAAGGCTCAAGTATTCTGTCCCTCCAAAAAGAAACAATACCAAGTTTAGAATTAATAGCTGCATTTGGATCACAGGACTAACACTTAATTATCTGGGTAGCCTTGTTAAAAGTTTAATTTGAGTTGGGTGGTGGTAACACATGCCTTTAATCCCACACTTGGGAGGCAGAGGCAGGTGGATCTTTGACAGTTTCAGCCCAGCCTTGTCTACATAGGGAGTTTCAGGCCAGCCAGGGCTATATAGTAAGACCCTGTCTCAAAAATAAGACAAAACAATAAACACCCTCTTACTTTGCTTGGTTGGGGATAATGCCAGTGAGCATATGGTAAAGAGTAACTCTTGAGATTTCATCTGTAGTATGCACATTTCATCTTTGGTTCTTGGAGAATTTCTAAAACGAGGTGATATTAAAAGTGCTCCAGTAATCTTAGAAGTCTTTAGTGTCTTCTCCACTGGTTAGCTTCGACTAGAAACAGGTGGCTTACCCTTTGTCCTCTGACGGTCACAGTCACCCTGCTAACCCCAGTGTTCCCATAGAGGTGAGGTCAAGGGATGTGCGTCCTGGACTGCATTGCCCGAAACAGTGTAGGTACTGCTGATCTGCTGCCTCACAGGTGTGGGAGAGCATTGTGCCAGTGACGTCATAGCTGTAAACTTGTGAGCCACATGCCCCGCTGCATCGTGACAGTGGGAAGTGCTGGTTCACTGCTTTGGTTCTCAGGCTCTATTTCTAGAATGGGTCAGCCCCACCCCAGGAAGCAGGCTGTCGTCAGCTTGGTGTGTGCAGCTTTGGAAGTGGCATCTCACTTTAGGGAAGCTCAAGGAGGTTTTCGTCCTTGCTCATTAGTGAGAAATCCAAGGGCAGTTGTCTCCATACAGCTCAGTGATTGGCAGGCATCACGTTCATTTTATAATTGATTTTTGTGATGATTATCTGGAGCCTGGAGCTGGGAGATTTGAACTGGAGTCTAGTGTAGCGTTTCCTGGACTCAAACAAGAGCAAGTTTCTGAATTTCAGTCTGCCCAGGGCTGAGTGAAGGTGACAGCACTTCTGTTTGCCAGGGAGAAATTGAGGACCACCCAAGGTCTTGTTGTATCACAGTAGAGCCCCAGGAAGCATCACTCTTGCTGGCAACCAGGGCCTTCAACCTTGCTAGTGTCCTCCCAGCTTTCTCTAGCTCCTGGTTGCTTGTTGAGTCAGTGTTTTAGAAATGCTTGAATCCCATGGACTCGAGAGAATGCAGCTTCACTCGCTGCTCTCATTTTGTTCTGTTTTTAGCTTTCAAGTGAGTTGAAGGTCACTTAAAAACAAAGTTTAAAAAGTCCTACTTAGTGCGGTTGTCCTTTTCTTTTGACATGTGTCTTACATAACTCAGGCTGAGCTTGAACTCACTGTGTAACCCAAGATGACCTTGAACATCTGATCTTCCCATTTCCACCTTCTAAATGCTGGGATTACAGGCATGTACCACCATGCCTAGTCTTATGTGTCACTGGGGCTCAAACCCAAGGCCTCATGTATGGTAGGCAAGCATTCTACCAATTGAGCTACATTCCTAGTCCTATCAATGGGGTTTTCCACTATTTGTCTTTATAGCAATGCCCCCTGCCTGGTGTTTTCTCATTAATTCCTTTTACATGAATGCTCATTAGTCACTGTACCCCCGTAGTCTATATGTAGTTTGGGCAGCTCACAGATTCATCTATGTTGACCTTGTTTTCTAGCTAGCCTCTAATTATGATTTGCTGGTTTTATGTTACTAAGATTTTCAAAAGCTGGCTTCGGGAGGTGACTCATTGATTAAAACAACTGGCCACACAAATGTCAGAACCCGAGTCTGAACCCCCAGAACCCACATAAAAACTGGATGTGTAATGTGAACATCTGTAATCCCAGCATTTCTACAAGGGGATGGGAAGTAAAGGGAGACAAGCCCAGAACCTCCAAGCTAGCTAGCCTGATGTATGCAGCAGAAAAACAAGACAGTCTCAAACAGGGCAGAAGATGAGGACAGATAACTTCACTCTGTGGTGTGCTGCACACACACACACACACACACACACACACACACACACACACACACACACACACACTATACGCACCCACAGGATTCATAAAAGCTACTTGAACCCTCATTTAGAGTTATGGCTTTTCTAATAAATCCAGACTCTTTCATCTACATGGGTGGGATGATTTCTGTCATGTTGGGACCCACTGTTAGTTCCAGAGGAAGTCTAAGTCTAGGAAGGTCAGGAGGTAAGCACCAGACTGGTCTTTCAGGCTTTTGGCAAGCTAACAGTGGCAACCCTTTGGTATCTATACAACAACTAACTGGCAGGATAAAGAAATACATCTTCCCTTTGTTTTCTAGGTGCCACCTTTGACCCTTTTGGAGCCCCCACTAAGCCATCAGGTCAGGATTTGCTGGGCTCCTTTCTGAATACATCCAGTGCTTCTAGCGACCCCTTTCTGCAGCCCACAAGAAGTCCTTCCCCTACAGTGCATGGTAAGAAAGTGTTTTCTATGACGAGTAATGCAATAATGGAGTGGTTTTCCACAAGACAATGCTGGGTACTGAGATATAAATGTCAAAGCGTGTGTGTGTGTGTGTGTGTGTGTGTGTGTGTGTGTGTGTGTGTGTGTTTACAAAGCCTTTGGAAATTGACAATTTATTAATATTTTAAAAACCCTGGAATATCTTACCGGAAAGAGACTCACATAACATCTCACTTGGTTTCACTGTGATTCTGAAAGCATTAGGCTGTGGATTTCTGCTTATTTTTACACCAGAGCTATATACCCAGAAGCATAAGGCATCATTGATTATAACACACATTATTACTTAATATACCAGTGAAAAAAAAGGAGCTATGTCCTAGTGGCAGAAATCTTTGAAATGTGAAAAAAAAAATAGGATTCTCAAGGTAGTAAAATATGATGTTAGCATTCCATAAAATTATCAGTTTTCATTGCAGAGTTTGGGACATGCTGCATGGATGTATGGGAACACGTCTGTCTAATGTGACAGCTACTAGTTGTGCGTGGCCACAGAGCACTCAAGATGTGGTTAGTCTGACTTGAAATGTGCTCCACACACATACAAGATTCCAAAGTTGACTGCACTATAAAAGAATGCAAGGCATCTTAATATTTTTATAGCAGTCACTCATTAGAATAATATCTGAGTTATCTGCTCAATAAATTAACATCATGTTTTACTGATTTAGGAATCCTGTTTTTCCACATTTCACATGCAGGGGTGATAATATTATCACAATTTTCTCTTTTACATGTAATCCAGGTCAGCTATGAATTCCTAATGGCTCCTTATTTCACCCAATGTAAGAGCCAACATTATGTACTCTGTGTAGACCCACCCCATTTACTCTTCCATCCTCATGCCTGGGACCTAATTTCCCAGTTTTACTCTTCACTATCTTCATTCCAGCCCTTTGGGGTTCTCTCTCTCTGTCTCCCTCTCTCTCTGCCTCATTTTTATCCTGATGGATATAAGACAAACATCAGAATGTAAAGGAAGCCAGATGGCAAATGTTGACAAAGCTGTCTACCTTTGACCTTTTTTTTTTTTTTATGGGTTACTGTGGAGCCAGAGCAGGGAAGAGCAGAAAGAGGTATTGTCCCTGATAATGGTGTGTACTTTTTAATTAATTACCTGATAGGAAGGTACATGATATGTTGACTGTAGGTAAATAAAACAGGTGACTATGAAGCCTAGAATGTTGATCCTGGTGCCTTGGGTCCTTTGTGTGTGTGTGTGTGTGTGTGTGTGTGTGTGTGTGTGTGTGTGTGTAGTATGGTGTGTGTGTATCTCTACGTGGTGTGTGTGGTGTGATGTGTGTGTGTCTATGTAGTATGGTGTGTGGTGTGTGTCTGTGTGTGTGGTGTGGGTGGTATGGTGTGTATGTGCATAGTATGGTGTGTATGTGTCTCTGTGGTGTGTGTAATGATGTGTGTGTGTCTGTGTGTAGTGTGTTGTGTGTCTATGTAGTGTGGTATGTGTGTGTAGTATGGTATGTGTGTCTATGTGTGTAGTGTGTTGTATGTGTGGTGTGTGTATGTTGTGTGTGTCTCTGTAATGTGTTGTGAGTGTTGTGTGTGTCTCTATTTGTGTCTATGTGTGTAGTGTGGTGTGTGTGTATGGAGTGGTGTGTGTGTAGTGTGTGTATGGGGTGGTGTGTGTAGTGTGGTGTGTGTGTGTGTATGGTGTAGTGTGTGTATAGTGTGTGTCTTTGTATAGTGTGAGTGTGTGTGGTCTGTGTGGTGTGTGAGTGTGGTATGGTGTGTGTTTTCAATCCCACTAGTAATACTAGCTTAGTGAGTTCTAATGCTGATTCTATGGACAAAGTGCTAGGGGGACTTTCTCCTGCAGTAGCACATTTCATTTCAGTTGTGCTCAGAACTTCTTGAGAGGTCAGACCGATCTCTTTTGAAGCTCTAATGGGTTTCTTTTTGAGTGACAGTAGACACATATCTGCCACCAGCATAGCGGGAGATACAGTTTTTGCCTAATTAGTGTTCTGAATGGCTCATCCTTCTTAATCCATGCCTCAGATGAGGAGAAAACAAGATCCCAGTTCTGAGTGGTTCATGCTTTGGTGCCCTTGTTGGTGTAAGTTAGCTGAACCAAGTTTAAGGATATTGTCCCTCTTTCTGCATGGCCCAGAATGTTAAGTGTATTAGTGGGGTGCAGAAAGATGAATAAGACAGTTCTTGCATTCAAGGAACTCAACATTAAATGAAGACAGACATGTGCACAATTATAATTCCAAGTGGGTGGCGATGGAGGTAACACAAAGGTGAGCCAAAGAATGAACCCAGATAACTTATGGTTTCTACCAAGCTCTTGTGAGCATGCACAGAAGCAAAACTATCCCCATTTCAGAGTGGGGTAAAAGCCCAGGAGGAGGAATGAATCCATTAGGTATTGAGAAGCCATGTGAAGCCATGCAGGCTAGAGAAGACAACTTGGTCCTATACAAACTCATTCATCTTCTCTCTATTTGCAGCTTCCAGCACACCTGCTGTCAACATCCAGCCAGATGTTGCTGGAGGATGGGACTGGCATACCAAACCAGGTAAAGACCAGCAGGTTATTTTTTGCACACCAGTGACCAGTGGCAAATGCATGGTCCTTCACACAAGATGAGGTGGATACTTAGAATATATAGTCCACTGTGAAGTTGGATCATTCTTATTGCAGCTGGATCTGCACTTTAGCAGCACTTTTCCCAATGCACCTGATGACATAATATATATATATATATATATATATATATATATATATATGTATATATATACATATATATATATCACATATTATATTTAAAATATATATGTTATATATTACTATATATAGTTATATATTTAACTTATAAAATTAAATAGCATATGTATACATATATGTATCTGTGGTTTAACTTTATGAGACTCACCTGCTGTGCATCTCTCTCAACAATAGAATTAGATAGATCTGAATTGGTTCCACCACTTTGACTGTCCTGGATTTTTTTCTTTTTGGATAATTCTCAGCTTCAGTTTTCTTATCTGAGAAACAGGACAAACAATGTTTGTTTATTCCACACAGCATAGTGAATGTAAAAGTAAAACAGTGTAGATGTACCTTCTCTCATTGTTCATGAATGAAATGCTACACCCACCAAAGCATAGCTCCCATGGCTTTCCTTCCCCAGCCCTGGATAATCAGCTCCCTATTTTCAATGAGTTTGACTGATCAAGTCCCCTACTAAGTGGAATGCCACAGCATCTGTGATTTTGTGAGTGGTTTATGTCATTTTACAAAATGTCCCAAGGTTAATCCACATTGTAATCCACAAGAACATTTCTTTCTTTTTAAGCCTAGCTCATATTTCACTGTCCATATATACAACACATTTTTTCTGCCTTCCATTTCCAGTGGACAGGGATAATGTGCAATGACCATGGCTGTGTAGTATCTTTTTAAGGTCCTTATTTTAATTAATACCTTGGATATATTCCCAGGAACATGGTTGCTGAAACATGGTAGTTCTACTTTTAGTTTGTGAAGAGCCTGTGTTCTATTTCCCACTGTAACTGATTCTGCATCCCTACCAGCAGTGAGTGTACAAGATTCCTTCCCATTCTTACAAACATTTATTTTTCTTTTCTTGTTTTCTTTTTTCTTTTCCCTTTTTTTTTCAATGCCAATCCTGGCAGGTGTAAGGCAATAATATCTCATTGTTTAATTGATCTGCATTTCCCCTAATAATTAGTGACTGTGCTGATTTGAATTCATAGGCTTATATATTTGAATAGTTGGTCCCAGTTGGTGGAACTGTTTGAGAAGGGGGTGGTGTGTCACAGGGAGTAGGCCTGAAGTTTCAAAACCCCACCCATTCCCAGTTAGCTCTCTGCTCCAGGCGTGTGGATAATATGTAAGCTCTCATGCCTGCCTGCTGCCATGCTCCCCACCACAATGGTCACGAACCCTAACCCTCTGAAACCATGAGCCCCAGTAAACTTTTCCTTCCATAAGTTGCCTTGGTCATGATGCCCATCGCAACAATAGAAAAGTAACAAGACAGCGATGTTGAGAATCTTTTTATGCCTTGTGATCATTTATAAATCTTCTGTTGAGAAATGTCCTTGGCCTATTTTTAAATCAAGTCACCTGTCAATTTATCAGTAAGTGGTAATTGCTTTATATATATTCTGGCTCAAACTACTTACCAGAATAATGGTTGACAAATATTGCTCCCCCCACCATTGCATACTTTACTTTTTAACCTCTGTTGGCTGTTTCCCTTATCATACAGGCTTTTCTAGTTGAATTTGTTTACTTTTTGCTTTTATTGCCTGTCGTTTTAATTTTTTTAAGTTAAGGGGCTGGAGAGGTTGTTCAGTGGTTAAGAACACTGTCTACTCTTGCAGTGGACCCAGGTTAGATTCCTGGCACCCAATGGCAGTTCACAACTGGGTGTAGTTCTAGTTCCAGGGGGTCTGAGGCCCTCTTATGGACTCTGTGGGTATTGCAAACATACATACATGCAGGCAAAACATCCATGCCCACGTAAAATAAGATACTCATCATTTTTCTAAGTTAAAAATGTTACAGTTGAAAGGTGGTAAGCAAGATCCCCAGGGTGGTGGTGGTGGGGGAGTTCAGATCCAGCCTGACTCCAGACCTCTGAAGAAAGAGGACGTTGGGATGGGAAAGGTAAATATGGGACATAACATGTATGGCCAGGGAGGAGCGGATGCCTGATCCATGTTTTGCCCTTGCTTTCGGTCACCACTCACATGAATCAGAGTCATAATATCTAGAGACTTCTCACATGTTTCTAAACCACATCCTAATTTGCTTTAGAGCAATTGAGCATTTGGCCCGACTTTCAGCATCCCACCTCAGGGAACTCACTCATTTTCAACTGTCTCCATTCCTTTTCAGGGGGCTTTGGAATGGGAAGCAAGTCAGCTGCCACCAGCCCAACAGGCTCAACGCATGGCACCCCTACCCATCAGAGCAAGCCCCAGACTCTGGATCCCTTCGCTGACCTGGGGACACTAGGTATAAACTTATCAGATTAAGATCTGAATAATACTTGATGCTAATGTCAACTGTGGCAGGGACAGAGGCCCAGCTCCACACTGTTCCTGTAATGGCGCAAGACTTCCCTTAATCTTTTCAGGACCTCAGGTCAGATAAAGCAGGATCCTTGGCCTCAATTGAAAGTGGAATTGGAGTTTAAACACTAGTATTAAGAGAAAGGGAGCCACTGGGAAAGAAATTAAGATGTGCTTGAGAGAGTGGGTGTGGGCTTCTCAAAGTCGAGTGTAACACAAAAAATAAGAACCCAGAGACTGATGTTAGAGTTCAAGCTTCAAGCTGAATATCAGAAAAGCAAAGTAGCCAAGCAAGTAGCTCTTACTTCTACCCAGGCTGAAACAATCCTGCTCTCAATGTGGCTGGAGACCAAAATGTCCCAGACTGAATATGAGCTCCTATCTTATATACCTCTCTAGAGCTGGAGCTAACGGCATGTGACCCCAAGTGCTGAGATCTCCTTTGTGTGAACTGTTTCTCTTTTAGACTGACTCAATCTTGTGTAGTGGCCTTGGACTCACAGAGATCCATCTGCCTTTGTCTCTTGAGAGCTGGGGTTAAAGGTGTGTGCCACGTCCATCTGGCTTCTATAGCTAACTAGCATGGCTGGCTTTGCATTTTGATCCTTCAGGCAATCTTTATTAAATTATAAATAATATATCACCACAGTAGAGCCGCATGTACCTTAGCATTAGCTGTACAGACTGTTTTCCTTTCTTTCAAGTTATATCTCAAAGCATTGGTAGAAGCTTTTTTGCTTCCTTTTCAATTAATGAAGTTATAGAGTGGTTCCAGAGGTGCCTTGGATGGGATTATAATTTGATAAAAACAACACCACACAACAAAAACAACAAAACCAGGAGCCATTAGGATTACACAAGGTGTTTAGGAAATGCACTTTTACTCTAAAGGGAATTTTTCTGGTAAGATTCATAGAAAAGTGAAGGTTTACCACTGGGAAGAGAAGAAGGCTTTGAGCAAATATTATATTAGAATTCTTTATTCTCAGCCCAAAACAAGCCAAATGCAAAAGCAGTGGATGGAAATAAACGATTAAGATTAGGGCATAAATTAATGAAAATAGAAATGAACAAAGCGATACAAGAAATAAACCAGTGAAGAGAAGGATTGATAAATAAGGTGGACAGACCTTTACCAAACTGAAGAAAGAGAAGATCCACATTGATAAAATTAGAGATGAAAAAGGAGAAATTGCAACAGATATCAGTGACATTCATAAATTCATGAGGACATACTTTAAAAACTAAAGTTTTTAGGAAACCCTAAAAGAAATGGTTGTATTCCCAGATGATGACCTAACAAAGTTAAATGAAGATGAAAAACAATTCAAGCAAAACAACAACAACAACAACAACAACAACAAAACTTCTCTTCAAAGTATCTGCAAAGATAAGGACTTTCTTCAGAGGACTGTGGTTTCTTGGAGAATATTACCCCAAATTAACAAATGGGATTTATGAGATTAAAAAGCTTATATCAACTTTAAGAAGTAGTTTTTTCTTTTAGGAGGATAGTATGAATTCAGTAATGGTGGAAAGCACTTGCTACTTAATAGAGGAAATGAATAGAAATTGTTGGCAGGTCACAAGGGAAGTTGAAGGACAGGGATTTTTAAGACTTGCTAGGAGGTCTTAGAGAAAGACCACCTCCATTTTGATCCAATAAACTTCAGTTTCCTTATTTGATAGGTATTTGTGATTATGTACCCTCTGTTAACCATTCCGGATGTAATAATGAATGAAGGTAGATAGCATTCTTGCCCAGTAGACCTTACAGTATGGTAGGAGAGAGAAACATTAACTAAATATAAAATACCCATTGTGTAGGTGCTATGGTAGGTAAGACATTGAATGAGTAGTTCCTTAGGTAATTCTGATGCACAGTCAAGGTTGAAAACTGGGGCTTCCTCAGCTTTTGCGGGGATGACTGTGATCTGGGCCTACCACCTATGCTGTCTTTGGGCCTCTTCACTGCTGCAATAGCATCAGCACTTAGTATTGTTGCATGCGAGTATGACATAATCTGAAAAGTTAGATGTTACAAAGCCATACAATGTTGACAGGTCCCAGAAGAGTTATGCCAGCACCTACAGTTTCATTGCTGGGTTCACAGCCAGAAGATGCTCAAAGTAGTTCCTAAATGACCAAACAAGTGATGGATATAGTGAGAATCTGGGAGATGCATTTAGTTCAAGAGGTTTTCTCCTATGAGTAGGAGATGAATCAAATGTTAAAATGACTAGTGATGTATTTAACATTCTTTTTTTTTCCCAACTTTTTTATTTGAATTAGAAACAGGATTGTTTTACATGACAATCCCATTTCTCTTCTCCCACCTGTCTTCCGCTACCTATCCACCCCCACTAAAACCTTATCTGTCACATATCTTCTCTGCTGCCCCTGGATGGTGAGGCCTTCCATAGGATGTCATCAGAGTCTTTCGTTTCCTTTGGGGTAGGGCCTAGACCCACCTCCGTGTGTCTTGGCTCAGGGAGTATTCCTCTATATAGACTGGGCTCCCAAAGTCCACACCTATGCTAGGGATAAATACTGGGCTTCTACGGGAGGTCCCATAGATTTCCGAGGTTTTCTCACAGAAACCCATGTTCCTTGGGTCTGGATCAGTCCCATGCTGGTATTCCAGCTATCTGCATCTGGGTTCCAGTTCAGATTGGTGATTAGTTATGGGTGTCTGCTTCTACTTCCACCAGCTGCTGGATGAGGGCATATAAGTCTGACATCAATCTCATAATCAGGGGAGGGCATTTGAGGTAGCCTCTCCTTCGTTGCTGAGATAGTTAGCTGATGTTATCTTTGTAGATCTACAGACATTTCCCTAGCGCCTGATTTCTCTGTAAACCAAAAGTGTCTCCCTCTATTATATCTCCATTCTTGTTATCGTGTATTCTTCCCCTGACTCATATTTTCTGCTCCCTCATGTCCTCGGCATCCCTCCTCTTCTCCCCTTCTCATTCTCCTAGCTCCCTATCCCCTCTTTCCATTTTGCTCCCAATTTGCTCAGGGGATCTTGACCTTTCTCCAGGGGACCATGTATGTCTCTCTTAGGGTCCTCCTTGTTTATTAGCTTCTTTGGCAGTGTGGATTGTAGGCTGGTAATCCTTACTCTATGTCTAAAATCTGCATATGAGTGAGTACATACCATGTTTGTCTTTTTGCAATTGGGTTACCTCGCTCAGAATGGTTTCTTCTAGATCCATCCATTTTCCTGCAAATTTCAAGATTCCATTGTTTTCTTCTGCTGAGTAGTACTCCATTGTGTACCAGCTGGGTGGCAATGAACTTGTCAATGAACCTTAGCTTTGAGTCCCTCTTCTTTAAACCAACCCAGTGATACTACTTACCTGCACTTGACAAGGAACATATAGCTCTATAAAGAGCTATATGCGTGTTAGTTGTTTTATTATCATCATTATTTAGGTTCTTTGAAGGTCCAATGGAGATCACACCAGCTTCTCATTTTACCTCCACAAATACTAGCCCTCCTGCAGAGAAATGCAAACACTATAAAATTGGAACCTATTTGTTAAAATTTAAAAACATTGATAGTTGCTCTTGTGTCCAAACCAGGATTTTCCTTCTAGCAAATGATAGTTAATCCTAATAATTGACATTTAAGCAGAACCTTAAAGAGCCCATTTGTTTTATCCTCTGTTCTTGTCACATGGTGATTTTGACTCTGGTAAAGAAATAAAACTTGCTTAGGACAGGGCAGGCTGGGAAAGGTGACACAGTCTGGCTCTTCTGGCTTGGACTCAAAGGTCTAGTTCAAGTGTTCTGCCATATGCTGGCTGAATGTTATAGAAAAAACAACACTAAAGTATTCTGAGTTACCGTTTGTTCATCTGAAGAAATCAATGAGGCAAGGGTACTACCTAAGAGTACTAATGGGCTCATTAAGGAAATAACAACTATGCAGACATGTCTTCAATTTCTTTACCTTGTAGGGAGGCAAGCAATGCCTTTTGACATGAGTTTGAAGCCATTCCAAACAGCCTTACCTCCTCTCTCCCTTTTCCTCCACAGGTAGCTCTTCATTTGCCAGCAAGCCCACCACACCAACTGGATTAGGTGGAGGATTTCCACCTCTCAGCTCACCACAGAAAGCATCCCCCCAGCCAATGGGTGGAGGGTGGCAGCAGCCAGCAGGCTACAACTGGCAGCAGGCACAGCCTAAGCCACCATCCAGTATGCCTCACTCCTCTCCCCAGAACCGGCCCAATTACAATGTGAGCTTCTCAGCTATGCCTGCTGGACAGAGCGAACGTGGGAAAGGATCTACTAATTTGGGTGAGGATGATGAGATGAGCCTGGTATAGGATGACCTATCTGTATTGTCACACTGCCTGGGATGTTATGTCTGAAGGAGACAAAAACCAATCACAGAGTTGATGAGACCATCTTAGAGTTGAAGAGACATCAGGTGATCCATACCCCCCTACCATGAGCCACACAGGTATCATGTGGCTATGGCTCACTCGGTCTTTCCTTCTCCATGCTGCAGTACAAAAGAAGTCATTTTTCATAGGTTTTTGAGCCTAGCATAGCACTTGTTGGATTGTAAGTCTTAATACATGTTGATTGGGTGGGTAGGTGAGACTGAAAACTATTTCTTTTGGAAGAAGGGAGGTATTCTTATGAGGAAAGGATGGGAACCTGTCTAAATGGCATTAGGTTTTCTTCTTGGATCACAGTGAGAAGGGTGGTTTGTGGATTCCTGAGTTTGGGGGCACCTGTTATAGATGGTTATGAACCACTATGTAGATGCTGGGAATGGAACCCAGGTCCTCTGCCGGAATATGAATCCCAGTCATTTGGCACCAGAACGTTTGCTTGTCACTGTCACTTCCAGCTGATCCTAATACTAGTGGTGTTCACAGCACAGCTGTGATGGAAATGCAAGTGCTGGGAATGTATGACATCATGTTTATTCTTTAGTTAGCAGGGGGACTCTTTGGGTAATTCTGTTGAGCCACATGGCATCCCCTTCATTTTTGTTTTGAGTAGAGGGTGTCTCATGGGATCACTTAATTTTGGTGTGCACACTTGTGAATGTGACTTCTTAAGAACAGAGATGGGAGCTGGGTGGTGGTGACACACACCTTTAATCCCAACACTTGGGGAACAGGCAGGCAGGTTTCTGTGAGTTCAAGGCCACCCTAGTCTACAAAGCTACACACAGAGAAACCCTGTCTCGAAAAAACAAAACAAAGAACAGAGGGGGTAAAACATTCCTAATCATGGAAAACCAAAAAACCAAAAAAACAAAAACTGGAGCTGATTACTACCGACTGCATGGGCTGTTGTGGTTTTGTTCTGTTTTGTTTTCAAATGAACACTGAGATAACCAGGCATGCTTTTATATAGTTAACATCATCCTCATTCTTTAGATTAAGAAACTGAGGTATAAACAAAGTCCCTATGGTCATAGCCTGATTTCAGACACAGAGCACTTGTTTCCAGGATCTGCCTCTTCAAAAAGACCTAGAGAGAGATTTAGTTCCCCACCAGGCTTGTGGGGGAAGGGCACTGTGATCCAGTGAACCCATCTGCTGAGTATAGACAGGGACGTGATAGCTGGGAGGATTTCAAGGACTTGCATCTAGGCTCTTGTCTAATCTCTGCCACTAGTTCAGTGTAATTGTGGTAGCATCCTGAGTATCTTTGTCTGCAGGGTTACACTGGAGATGAAATAGACTTTAATGATCCAGACCCCAGTCCTGTGCTTGCCATAGATACGTTGTGTGATCCTGGACAGGCCCTTTAGGTTCTCTAGCCTTCCGTTTTCCTCACTTGTTACAGAGAGGGTTTGCCGTTCTGTATAAGAATGAAAATTGTAATGGTTTCCAAACATTATGTTACAGAAGGGAAACAAAAGGCTGCTGACTTTGAAGACCTGCTTTCTAGTCAAGGTTTCAATGCTCACAAAGACAAGAAGGGCCCTCGAACAATAGCTGAGATGAGAAAGGAGGAAATGGCTAAGGAAATGGATCCCGAGAAATTAAAGGTGAGTGAGCCCCTTGATTATCCTATAGGGCAAAGATGTGTGACAAGGTCATGGATGTCCAATCACCTCTGCATTGATTACCTTTATGCTGGTCATGAGGGACTAAATGTTTGATAGATACAACTTGAGGAAGAAAAGCTTTATTTTTGGCTCATGATCTCAGGAGATTTCGGGTTATGGTGACAGGAAGGGCATGGCAATGGGAACACACAGGGTGGCTGTCCACTTGGAAGTAGACAGGAAGCACAGAGACGGGCACTGCAGTAAGAGGTGAATAGAAAGAGCCATCAAAGGCCCACTTCTGGGGAGCTGCTTCTACTAGCTAAGGGTCCGCAATCTCCCAAAAGACCACCCACTGGTGAACAAGTGCTCAAAACATGAGCCCTGGGGGACAGTTTAAATCTCAACACCCACTAAGGGCCCTACCTCCTAATGCCATGTGCCACCATGAGTGTCAAAACTCAACATTGACTCTAGGTTGGGACACAGACTGTGTCAACTATGGAAGGCATTTCACTCGGGCAATCACTGTATTAGAGTGGGTCTCTGAAGTTATGGTTTGAAGACAGTCATGCTCTTCAACAGCAAAGTAGCTTTGGCAAGGACTGTGCATGATGCTTAGTCTGTGGTATCTATCTATCTATCTATTTATCTATCTATCTATCTATCTATCTATCTATCTATCTATCTATCTATCTATTTATATCTGCCCACCAGATGAACAATGATATTTGATTTTGTAGTTTAGAAGCCTTTAGATTGTAGATATTAGTGATTAGAGTTTGGTGAAAATAATTCATCATTTGTATTTTTGCACCACCTTGAGAACTTTCTCTTGTTCTTGGTTGACTGAAACGAAGTTTCGGTTCTCTGTTGATCAAGAGAGAAACACTTATGCACCCAGGGTTTACCACTCTAGAGACATTAGGCGGGAGATTTGTATAGGTTGAAGAAAGGAAAGCTAATGATGGTGAGGACATTGGCCTCTACTCCACACCCCTTCTACTTTTTTGTTTTGTTTTGTTTTCGAGACAGGGTGTCTCTGTGTAGCTTTGGAGCCTATCCTGGCACTTGCTCTGGAGACCAGGCTGGCCTCGAACTCACAGAGATCCGCTTGCCTCTGCCTCCTGAGTGCTGGGATTAAAGGCGTGCACCACCAATGCCCGGCACCCCTTCTACTTCTTCTAAGCCAAAGAAGTTCTACTTTTTCTTAAAAAAAAAAAAACAAAAAAAACATCTGTTTTTGATTCTAAAGTTCTGGTGAGAATCAGTTTGGGGGGAAAGGGAAAATGGTTTTTTGCACTTTAAAAGAAAAAAGAAGTTTGTCACTCGGTGAATCCAAGTTCCTTGACTCGTAAATAAGGAAGAGAGTTCTTCACAGGGGAGTCGAGTGTGCAGTGGGGACAGCGGGACACAGAAAAGGAAGTGAGTTCTTCAGAGGTGAGGCTATGGATAGCCGAAAGCAGATCAGCCTGGAGGCAGAAGGTGTTTCTGAAGATGAATGGGGTGGGGTTGTTGGTTAGTACATAAAGATCAAAGAGTTATGTTGCAGGATATTTGATTACACCATGAGCCCCGAGATTGTGTTATTTCCTGGAAAAAACAAAACAAAACTGTTTCTAGTTGTGGTGTGGCTCAGCCCTAGCACACACCTTTAATTCAAGAGCTTTATACTTAAGTATTGTAAACAGGATTAAATAAAGACAACCATAGGTCAAGAGGCAAAGCAAGCAACCAGTTGACAGGAGGTGAACATGGGATTATTAAAAAACAAAAAACCTAAAAACATAGCAAGTAAGAGGAAGTCAGGAAGACATAGAGAGAGATGCATGGGAAGTAGAAGAGAGGGACATTCAGTTTGAAGTCTTGTTTGAGACAGTGTGGAGAAGGCGGGAGGCTTCTGGGATGTTGGGTTAGGAGAAAGGCCGGCTAGGTGCTTTCTCTACTTTTCTGACTAGTAGACTTTAACCCCAACATCTAGCTGCTAAGTCTTTATTGATACAATTGAATGATGGAGATTTTGTCAAAAACAACAAAGTTGCAAGCCTTATCCCAGTTGGGGAGGTTGAATCATTCATATTAAAAATTACAGTGTCTCTGGGTTAAGGCGTCTTTCAAGGCGACTATTCACATTACCTTAGAAACAACAGACATCAGTGCTTTTGCTTTATGTCTCAGCAAATTTAAATATCAGTTGTGCAGAAAAGGATCCTTCGAGACCTTCTTGAATGCAGTGAAGGATCTGTATTTTTGCTTGATTCTCATGCCACATAACATCACAGAAGCTTAGTGTTCTCAAACTGATGTTTACTTCCATTACCATTGCTCACTAGGCAAACTGCGACAGTTTTCCATAACAGGAAGTCATTTAGTTTGTAAATCCATGTTTGATTGTTTGATTGGCACAGGGTTTTAATTGCTGAGGCGGGTAGCTATCATTTGCCCACCAACACTCACTCACTGAAGCCTGGGTATGTGTCAAATGCTGATGCCATTTTGTGTCTTAGTTACTGTTCTATTGCTGTGAAGAGACACCATGACCAAGGCAGCTTATATAAGAGAAGATGTATCAGCCTCACAGTTTCAGAGGGTTAGAATCCATGATTGTCATGGCAGAGAGCCCGGCAGCAGGCAGGCATGGCTCCGGACAAGTAGCTGAGAGCTTACTTCTGATCCACAAGCATGAAATAAACAATGAGAGCTAACTGGGAATGGCATAGGCTCCATTCAAAAAAAAATTAGGACTCACCCCCAGTGACACACCTTCTCTATCAAGGCCATATTTCCTAATCCTTCCCAGACATTTCCACCAACTGGGGACCAAGAACTCAAAAATATGAGACTATGAGAGCCATTCTCATTCAAACCACCACACCTTCCATTTGATCACTTCTTTTATCACACCACGAAGGTTCTTAGTTTGAGTAAGTGACTCAGGGATCAATTCATTTAACTAACCTTTTGAGATCTACTCTGTGCCAGGTCTGTTTGGTTCCTGAGATACAGTGATAAGAAACAGTACCTTTCCATAAACAGCTCTATGTAATGACAGGGAAAGGTGGACATACAAGTTCAACAAAGTGTGGGAAATACGGCACATTTACAGTAGGGTAGGCAACATTTTTTTCCCCTTGTGTTGGGAATCAAACTCAGGGCAGGCATTCTATCACTGAGCTACATCCTAACACAACTTTGGCCCACATGAAAGGAATATTTATTTATTAGTTAATGGGACAAAGTAGATCCAGGTGTGATGTCACGAAGCACATATGTTAGGAGCATGTAATTAGCTGTAGGAAGTCATAGTGAAAGGAGTTCAAACCTCAGAGGTGTAGTCTGAAGTTCATATGCAGCTTTTGAACAACCATGTAGACTGGAAGGACGACGTGGGAAGTGGGGGAGTGTTCCAGCTAGTGGGGGCTGCTTATTAAGTTTCACTGAAACAGGATAGGTCTTCAGAGTCCCAGTAGATAGAAAGCATTGGGCTGTCTTATCCTTTTTGTCTATCCTGTTTGCAGATCCTGGAGTGGATTGAAGGCAAAGAGAGAAACATCAGAGCCCTGCTTTCCACGATGCACACTGTGCTGTGGGCCGGGGAGACCAAGTGGAAGCCTGTGGGCATGGCAGACCTGGTGACACCAGAGCAAGTGAAGAAAGTGTATAGGAGGGCTGTGTTGGTGGTGCACCCAGACAAGGTGGGTAGGACCTGGCCTGTCAGAGACTTGCCTGGTCCTTGTTTCAGAGTTGAGAAGCATAGGATAAAACAGCATGCTTTCAGTTTGCTGATTGGTTAAGACATTTGTTTAACAAAACTTACTCTGTGGGTCATTTAAATCACATATCTAAACAAATAGTCATGCTTTATGAGGTTGGCAGCATACTTCACAAAGAGTGGGGCAAGCATTTTATTCACTACGGAAGTGCAATGCTCATCAGTGACTTAGTTTTAGAGCTTACAGGTGATCTTGAACTACTATAATAAACAAAGCTGAGTACTTCAAAGGGAAATATGGTTCCTGTGGAGGGCAGTATCATGTTTAGCCAGAACTGCAGGAGACGCTTTAGGGTGCAATTATGGAATAAGTATAAAAGATAGATATACAGAAGTAAGAAAGATAAAAGCCCAGAGGCAAAAGGTAGACAGAATTAAAAAAAAAAGTCAGTGTGTGTTGCCATTGATGCTTATGGTTTGAATAAATTACGAGAGCATATAAAGGCTCCACAGAACTAGAACTTCAGCCCCCTCCTGGCTGAATTCATTGTAATTTGCCTGTCATGTGAATTGTAACAGACGTGCCACATGAAGTCATGATTGCAGTGCCTTTGGGAACCCCTTATGACTAAATAGGAAAATTAATGGGAAACAACATTAGTACTTGGACTTTGATGAGTCAAAAGAGAAATAGGAGCCAGAGAGTCCTTGTGAGTCTGCCCCCTTGTGAGTCTAAAAGACCTTAGCTTTATAGAAATTGGAAAAGGGAAGTCTGGAAATACAGTCAATTGGAGATGACGGGGCTTTCATTAGCAAAGAGATGCATCCTTTACTGCCCAACAAGCTCCCAGTTTTCTCCTTATCCATAGATTTCTATTAGTCTCTGGGAGTTTCCTGGACAGTGATTAGTAATTGATTTCATATAGGTAGGCTGTAAAAAGAAATGTCTTAATGGAAGAGCATTTTAATTACAATGCACATTCTCAGTGACTTTAATATGTTTAAGTTTAAACATCTAATTGTGTTTTGTGTTTTCTTTAGGCTACTGGGCAACCCTATGAACAATATGCAAAGATGATTTTCATGGAGCTAAATGATGCCTGGTCTGAATTTGAAAACCAAGGCCAGAAGCCCTTGTATTAATTTGTGAGCTTTTCTATGCTGGCTGCAGCCCTGTGTTAATGCTTAGTGTGTATCACAGTTGTGAGATTTTCACAGATGAACCAAAAATTCCAGTAATGTATTTCCAGTACTAAACTGTTAAGTTCCTCATAAATTCGTTTCTCATGGTAAGGAATGTGAATATTTGGTTTCTTGAAATGCATAGCACCGAGAGGAACTCTAGCAAGCTAACCTTGCAGAGTTATGAAATTCTAGCCTGCCCTCTGGGAAGCCTCCTCAGCATTTTGCCTGGAGAAATGGGACCAAGGCCACCCAAGGCGAAGGCATGACAGCCATCTTGTTGTCTGAGATTAAGATTTATGAGTAGACATTATGAACATTGGATTACATAATGGTTTTAAGGAATTGATTTAGGGTTTTTTGTGTTTTGTTTTTAAAAGATGTAATTTGAGCAATGGCTTTACACAAACTCCAAGAATATCACCCACCAAGTATTTTTTTTTTTAATGGAAATTTACTGGAGCCTTTAGCTCCTTTAGTGTGTGTCTTTTGATCAAGAGCGTTAACAATTATATAAGTGGCTAGATAGTGGGATGTGATTCTGCAGAAATCTAGGCATTACCCCTAACTTTTCCTGGATGAGCTGCAGGCTCAAGCACACAATAGCTAAAGAAACCAAGAGCCTTGAGATGTCAAATCTCAACTTCCATTGAGGAAGCTGGATTGCTGGCTCCCTTTCCCTTAAAAAAAGAAAGAAAAATATGGTTTATTAAAGAAAAACCTCTGAATACTACTACCACCACCACAACTCCAAACCTATTTGAAAGCCCCTTCTAATTGATGCTATGAGGAGGCTAAGTGCTCTTTCTTTTGCTAGTCAAGAAAACATTCTTCATGGGCGACAGTTTGTAAAGCAGTTTGGCCCATTCACAGTTGATATGGACCCGGTGTTCTGGTGTTTTGTAACAAACTATGGGAAAAACAGAGAAGACAACCCTGAGAACTAGTTTGGAGAAGGGTTCAGTTGGGGAGAGAGCTGTGTGTGCCTTCAGGTTCAGTAGGATAGCATGCCAGTTTGAGAAACCAGAGTCCCATACACCCAGTGAATCTGGACCCCCCTGGATGATTTCCGCTGGGTTTGCTGTTGGATGCCTGTGAAAAATATGCAAGAATGAAGCTTTCCCAGCCGGACAGCTGATTGGATTTTAGCCCAGTGTTCAGTGCTTCCCACTCTGCAGGGTAAGCAGCTTAGGCTGCTGGGACTTAGGTCTCCAGGCGAGCACATGTTCAACGTCTATCTATCCATATATGCATATGTACATGTATAATGTACACAGACATAATCACAAAGCAGGTGGTCAGGAGATTTTCATTCTAATACTCAAAGGTTCACACTATTGTGAAAGGCTTTCAAAAGTTGCTTTTCAAAGACAATCATTTTGTTTGTTTCTGTTTTAATATTCTTGTGACAAACTAAACCGGAAAAGCAGCATGTCAGAAATACTTTTGTTCTATATAGATCTCTCTCTTCTCTGTCTCTTTTTTTAAATTATAAAAGTTCATTTTTATTTTACCTTTTACTGATAATGTGAAACTCTCAAAAATGCTCTCTTTTAAGTATACAGCTGTAAACTGTTCAAAGTAAATATAACAACCTAGGTGTTATTTATTAACGTATTATACAATGATGTCTTACCCACTATGTGCTTGTCCTATTTAAGATTGGGATGTAAGACATGTTGCTGTGACCTGTTTTTGGTTTTTTTGGTTTTTTGTTTGTTTGTTTGTTTTTGGTTTTTGGTTTTTTTCCTCATTCACATTTGTAGATATTGTGTGAACTACAGTATATAATGACAACAATTAAGAGGATACTATGTGGCTGTCACGTACTTTTTGAAATGATAGAACTGTATTAGCTTTGTATCATGTTTGCATAGCTCATTAATGTTCATGGTTTAAACACCACTAAATGTTATGAGATTAGCAATGAGGAAGAACCCCTCCTTAAATCTGGGAGTTTCCCACCTCTCTTCCCCAGATGCATTATGATTCTGGACTCCTGTCTATCTCAAAACTTTTAACACATGCAAACCAATGGGTTCTGCATTCCTTTTAAATACCTGATTGTGACAGCTTGTTGTTGGTCAGATCCACTGTCTCATTCATATGTATTGTAATATATTTTTGTTTTGTAAATACGTTAAACACAACAAAATGTCATTGTTCTAAAATATTTGTAATGTATATTAAAATGGATAAAAATACTTTCAGAAATATACATTATTTTTGTACTTGTGGGATTATAAGGGGCTGGAGAGGTGGTTCTCAATCTTCTTAATGCTGTGACCTTTTAATATAGTTCCTCATGTTATGGTGACCCCCAACTTTAAAATTGCTACCATTATGAATCGTAACATACATACTTTTAGAGATAGAGGTTTGCCAAAGGGGCTGTGACCCCATAGGTTGAGAATCACTGGGCTAGAGCGATGACTCAGGACTCAGTGGTTAAAAGTGCATATTGTTCTTGCAGAGGCCTGACTTTGGCTTTCAGCACCCACATTGGGTGCCTTCCTGCCTGCCCTTCAGCTGTAGAGGGACCTGATGCCCTCTTTTGGTCTCCACAGGCATTTGCACTGGTGTGTACATTATCATCTCCCCCAAATACATGATTAAAAATAAATCTTAAAAACAAACAAATGAGATAAGGAGTACAATGACAAACTTGAAAGACACCTTCTGACCTGATTTGCTTTTAAGGAACAGTAAGGGGAAAGAATGTGAAAAGTGAAGAATACATTTGCATTGAAATGTAACCTGACAAGATTCTACAGTTATGCTTTCATCATGCCCTGAGACAAAATGACAGACAGACAGACGTACGCACACTGGTCATGCCTAATGAATACTGTGATGCAAAAGAAATCAGCATAGAAATCCTATTCTCACTGGAATGTTAATGCATTTTTAGTCGTGTGTGTGTGTGTGTGTGTGTGTGTGTGTGTGTGTGTGTGTGTGTGTGTGTGTGTGTTGAGTAACAGAGAGTCTGATCTATAGTCTGGGACTTTACCATAGCACAGGAATATTTGTAGAGCATTTGAGCCACTACTGTGCCTGTGTGTCTAGACTCAGATGCTCAAGTCAGTACCAACCCACTGGTGAGGTCCCACCTAGTAAGAAGTCAGCACAAAAGTTGAATTCCAGAGGAAGTTATCACAGCACAAGTCAGTTTCCCATACTGGAACCACCAGACCAGAAAATGTGAGTCAAATCAAGAGATTTTTATTTTTTTTCCTACTTAATATCAGTTACGTTGACAGATACCTTACACTCTCTGAGTCCTGGTTTTACCATGTGTAAAATAGATTCCTCACAGTTCTTCCACGGAAGAATTAGGGACCATGGGTGTACATTGTTATCCCATGGATACTGATTGATAACTATTGCTACTGTTAATGATAATAAATGAGACAGGAAGCCCTCCCGTTTGAGAAATGGGTGCAGGTGTAGGAAAGTCTTTATGGAAACACTCCTTTCCTTGGCACTTCTTCTGCCTCCTTGGGGTTGAGGGTGGGGTGAGATCTGGACATAGAAAATGGCAGATGTTGGTAGGGTCTGTGGATGGGGTAGCTGTGGGTAAAGAAGGGAAGTCTGTTTATGGATTTCTGTTAGTGTCATTGCACGCTTGTTCAACTGATGTGCTGACCTTAGAGCCTGCTCCGGGGCACGTATGATACCTTGTGGTGATCTTACATGTATGGCCATATAAGAGCTAGGGCTTGAGAAGGATATTTTCCATGGGATAGGGTGAGGCGACACTATTTATAGTTAACTTACTAATATTTGCTATGTCAGGGCTCAGAAAATGACTCCAAGCTGAAGACCTCAAAAACCAAATTTCTCCAGTCTCCCATCTTCCTTCCCTAGGTAGATCACAGAGACTAGCATTCATTTTTGCTTAGGCAGGTCATAGAACCCATGCCCTTAAAGCCAGACATAAAACCTAAAATCACCTTCATTTTCCTCCTTTTTGCCGTAAGAGTTGATCATTGGAAGTTCTTTCACCTTTAATTGTAGATTGTAAGCTCACTAGCCCAGGAAGGGTCCTGTGCCATCATATCTGGAAGGAGGAATGCTGCACAGACCACTTGAGAAGAATGTAAATAGACAGACCTCTCAGGTTTCCATCTGAGCCCATCACTATTAGGTTAAACTCTTTTGACCCATCATATTTCTATGTGGCTATCAGTGCTTCATCAAACCTAAACGTAAGAGTGCACAGTACACACAGACTCCATGAGTCTTCAACCTGTGGTCATTTAAAACCATATCAAATAAATTTGTTGTGATTTTTCTGTTGTAACCTGTCTTTTGGTATAGTGGTATTGGCCATGAAACTTGACTGGGATAGGGAATCACACTTTTTTTTTTTTTTTTTTTTTTTTTTTTTTTTTTTTTTTTTTTTGCTCCCACAGTTAATAGAACCAACTTTTGGTAAATGCCACAGGTAAGACACTAGTAAATATGCAGATTGATATGAAATCAGTGAATTGCTTTGAACACCCTCTTTCACATCAGGTATTACTGTTATTTCTCATCACTATCAACCCTGCCTCCCTGAGTATAAGATGTGCTGTGACACGTGAGTGGCTGAATTGAGTGTTTCAGGGCTTGATCTCAGCCTTCCTGTTCCCTGCTCACTATTTGGGCCTTGGTTTTACTGGCTGTAAAATGGAGATAATAAAATCTACTTCATAGTGTTTGAAACTTGAACTCAAGGAGGAAACATTAAGGTTCATCGTAAGTACTCTTACTCTAGTCATAGACAGAGGCCCAGATCTTATACAGTCAAGTAACATAGGAATGGCTGGTTGGGGTGAGATGCAGCTTTTGGCGGCTCTTCTTGTGGCATGTGGAATGGGTGAGTACCACAGTTTTTCAATGTAATGTCTGGCAAAAGAAAAGTCTGGCTGGGTGGTGGTGGCTCACGCCTTTAATCCCGGCACTTGTGAGGCAGAGGCAGGCGGATCTCTGTGAGTTCGAGACCAGCCTAGTCACCAAGAGCTAGTTCCAAAACCACAGAGAAACCTTGTCTCAAAAACAACAACAACCCCCCCAAAAAAACAAACAAAAAACAAAAACAAAAAAAGAAAAGTCTGATTTCTTGGGTGATGGTCCAAACTCTGAAAAGCCACAGAGAAACCTTGTCTCAAAAAAACAACAACCCCCCAAAAAACAAACAAAAAACAAAAACAAGAAAAGTCTGATTTCTTGGGTGATGGTCCAAACTCTGGCAAGTGACCACTTTAAAGTGCTCAGTGACCTGAAAGGACAGTGATGTGGCAGAAAGCAGTTGGAGATATACATTGTCTCAGAACTGTTGTGCTTCCAAACATGGCCCTGGGGCCAACAACTAAGTTACTTAATTCCTTCCTTCCTTCCTTCCTTCCTTCCTTCCTTCCTTCCTTCCTTCCTTCCTTCCTTCCTTTCTCCCCCCCACCCTTCTTCTTTCTCCTTCTTCTTACCATTTTTCAGTATTTTCTTGCGAAGCCTTGGGCATTCACACTACCCTGTGTCTCCTACGTCAGTTTCTTTTAAATCATGGGATTAGATGCAGGCTGACATAGAAGGCTCTAGCAAACCTCTCTACATGGCCTTTCAGGGACAAACTGGATGGTTGAGGATGGGAGGAGAATGTTTTACATCATGTATCCTAATCATTTAAAGTGGGAAAATATCCTAGCTCCTCACTAAAGTAGCCCAGTGGTTACAATCAAGGTATTAAAAACACAGGTTCCACTGAGCATTTCCTGAGTGCTTTTTCAGGTACCACAACGCCTCCTTTTCACCAGGTGTATTGTCCATGATGCTAGCAGGTGCCTGACACTGCAGATAGTACCAGACCCTATGGACACTGTTTTATCCTATACACACTTACAATGGTACAATGGCTTAAATTCTAACGGTTACACTATAATTGATATATTAGGAAGATTAGAAAATCTATTGTAATAACTTATGCAAATGCAGTGTTTCTCAAAACAAAAAACAAAACAACACAGACACACAGACACACAGACACACACACACACACACACACACACACACACACACACACACACACAAACCCAACAACCCAAAACGTGTTTCCTCGTGGTTTTTGTTTTCCGATCTTATCTAAGGACCTGTTAGGCACAGTTCCTATGCTTTCTGAACTCCTTTCTGTAGATGTTTTCGATTGTATGGTTTCTAAGATGAAGATTCCAGTGATGAAGGTAAGAAAAAAAAAATGGCTCTGGGCCTTAGTTACTTGCAGATCCATGTTACAAAAAATAATAGACTCAGGAAAACTTCGGACCCAAAGAGTCTGTATGGTACTTATCGCTACAAATAAACAAGAATGAAGGAGACAGAGGGACACACTAGTTCACACAAAATGTTAATGTAGCTACTAAGCATCTAGAATACCATGAGACAGCATCTGGGTCGGAAGTCACGACTGTGAGGGAGGTTTGGTTCCCAGATTGAGTGGCGGGGCTGGGACATCTCAGAATTTGTAGGATCCTTGAAGAGTTAAGATTCTGAGGTAGTGAAAGTGGGAGGGGCGCTAAGATTAGGAGCGGAGTTCTGGGCCAGGAGCTTGGAGACTTCGTGAACGATGTTTGAGTGGCAGGAATTAGGACCAGTAGAGTCTGGGTTCTGAGTGGCGGAGGCGGAACCAATCCAGCGGAGGCGGGGTTCTGCAAGACAGGCAGGATCCGTGCGGTAGGGGAGGGACTCTGAGAACTGGGGGAGGAGTTATAGGTCCGCGAAGTGTGCCTGGGGAGGGTCTCTGTGGGCTGGATCTGAACAGGAAGTGCTGAGAGCCTGTAGGAAAGGATCCGACCGAATTGGGCGTGAGGTTATTAATGGCAGAAACCAAAACCAATAGGAGTCAGGATCTGCTTGGTGGGGCGAGCTGTCTTCTGAGGGCGGGGCTCCACAAGCTGAGGGTGGAGCCCCAGGATCAGGGGGCGGGTCCTATTTCGAGGGGTGGGCTCGAGACTCGGAGGCGGTGCTCCGCGGACTGGGCGGGGGGATCTAAAACAACAGGAGGCGGGTCCTGTAGGAAGAGGCGTGGCCCTGTTGGCTAGGGGCGGGGACAATGTCATCAGGGGCCCACCCTGCGGGGCGGGGCGGGCTCCGGATTCGCACGCCATCCCTAAACTAGTCTGGGTGGGGGCGGCTTTTAGAGGAAGCCGGAAGCAGCGACGGCCTCAGGTCCAGGGACATGGCGGGCGTTAAAGGTACACCGCGACCCCCGCCCGCGGCTGGTGGTTGGGGTCGCTCCGGGTCCTAGCTGTGCCGCGAGCAGCTGGCTGAGCGTGCAGGCTCTTGCAGACCCCGGGCTCCCGCGTGCGCTGCAGCTGTGTCTCGCGGACCCTCTAAACGCTCGAGCCCACGCCCGCCAGACCCTTGGCGGGGGCTTCTCCTCTGGGATGTGCGTTCCACTGTCGCCTCCTGGGCTTCTCAGTTCCCCGTGGGTCCCACCAGGGTCCCACATCCCCACCTTCCTGCCTCTCCGCAGTTTCCTATGACTTATAGAGGAGCCTTTGTCTCCAGGCAGGGTGTTGGAAACTTGGTCCTGTTGTTCCTTAACGATTTTCTAGATGGGCAGAATCAATTCCTGGCATATGGCAGTGAAAAGTAACCAGAAATACTCTATTCGTCGCAACCTTGGGGCTCTGATTAGGTGGGATTTTTAACAAGACTTTCTTGAGTGTTTTCTTTGACTCGACTGTGAACAGACAACGCAGTGAGTGTGCTGTTTGTGTCTTTGAATGGTGATAAAAGGGGCACAGAGATCACCACCCTGATCTGTATGAATGAAGAGCAATAGGGGTCTGAGTGGGGAGGTTACTGGAAGGCTTCCTGTTATTTGGATTTCTGGTCATCTGCACAAAGTTGACTAACTTGTCTCTTGTGTTGGACCTCCTTTCCTTGAAAACTGTCCACCAAGACCTTCCTACTTACCAACATGTGTACAGATGGACAGCATGTGTGTGCTTGTGGGTGCACTATGAATGTATCTGTGTGAGCAGCTAGTAACAGACATACCTTACCGTTTCTGGAGAACTTTTATATTCTGTATCAGCTGAGTAAACGTGGTTTACTTGGGCAGTGTCCCCTATATAGTAATATATCCATTGAAGGCAGTGCAGAAAACAGAAAAATGGTGTCTCACCACTACAGAGTGTTTGGTCATGGCCAGAAAGTACAAAATGGTAACAGAAGTTTATGTGTGAACGTGCTAGAAATCATGTAGTGAAAAGGAACACGGGCTATAAGTGGACAAGAACTAAGCAAAGTAAAAAAAAAAAAAAATTGCCGGTAATTCAGTTGTTATTAAGAGACTACATTGGAGACAGACAAATGAGACATTTTTACCAAGTTGACAGCTGCAGATAATTATATTGCTGTGTAAGGAAATGAGGTGTGCTCAGAGACAGTTGGTAACATAGAGATAATATGTTGGGGTGAATCATGTCCCTCCAAAGATATGTTCAAGTTCTAAGTCCCCAGTGCCAAAAAAGGGTGTGAACTTATTTACAAACTGCAGTTGTTATCATGATATCCTTCAGATAAGAGGGAAATTCGTACTTGAAGACATACAGGGAAAGCCCATGTAAGCACAGAAGCAGAGTTCTACAAGAAGGCTTAGTACAGTGGTCCTTCCTAATGCTGTGACCCTTTGATAAGTACCTCATGTTGTGGTGACCCTCAACCCTAAAATTATTTTCATTGCTACTTTATAATTGTAATTTTGCTACTGTTATGAATTGTAAATATCTGTGCTTTCTGATGGTCTTAGTCAACCCCTGTGAAAGGGTGACCCAAAGGGGTCACTACTCACAGGTTGCAAATCACTGGCTTGGTAGGAAAGGCATTTGCTGCCAAGCCTTAAGACCTGAGTTTGATCCCTGGGATCTACATAGTAAAAGGAGGAATCCCAGAAACCCATGGGAAGGTGGAAGGAGAGAACTGACTTCACAAGGTTGTCTTTACATGTGCTATGGCTTATATACTCCCCTTACACACACACACACACACACACACACACACACTCACACAGCTTACAGAAATGCGGTTGTGAACTCTGAGATGGTTTTGGAACAGAAAGAAGAAGTAGGTCTTTTGTTCACATGTTCTAGGTTCCTGGAAGAGGTGGTCTGTCACTAAGGAGCAGGGCAAGGCTACAAGGAAAAGGTCAGGCAACTTCTAAACTCACAGACCTTTGTCCATTAAAAATACCTTATTAATAGAAAAAGAGAGAAATTAATATAGAAATTCCTTTCTCATCCCCTGACATCTGTTTTCATCTAGGTTTTCTGGGAGGCATCATGGTAACTTTCAGTTAAACAGTCTCTCTAAATCTGTTAATAAAAGAAGTCAATAAACAGTCTTCATTAGTTAGTGGCTAATTCTAGTAGGGATTTTAAGAAGAAAATTTGGATGATCCAGTACCCTGTGCTTTTGATTTATTATTTTATCAAATATCTATGTGAGTGGAGACCTTCGAGGTGAGTGAATGAGCTCCTTTTGTCAAGCACCCTATATAGATTATCTAATTTAATTTCCATAAGCCCAATGAAATGGGACCAGCATTGCCAGCTTACAGGTAAGAAACTAGGCTCAAGAGGTCCAGCTGCCCAAGGTCATGTAATCAGCTGGTTGCAGAATCGATGTCTGAACAACCCATTTGGTGACTAAGAGTTAGCCTGAGGGCTGTCACATAGCAAAATGGAAAGGGCAAACATGTTCTGATGTGAGTGTGTGAGTGTCCAGTGTGTGGGGGATTTATAGTGGCCATTAGTTGGGGACTGTTTTCTATGAAGGCATGTTGTGTGTTCCCCTCACTGGCGTTGACAAGCCTGGCTAACTATGCTTTGACAAATATAGAGAAAAGCCATGTGGTAGGTAGGGGCAAGTTGCTGGAATGGCTAGAGAACTTTCTACTTTTGGTTTTAAAGGTGGACAGAGGCAGTTGTCGTACTGACTTTGAGCTATTGTACCAACTGAACCACAAACTGGGTAGTTTAAGTGACTTAATCCTGAGAATTGGAGGCCAGAAAGTCCAAGATCCAGGGGGCAGACAGTGAAAAAAAAAAAGAACTCTAGTTTTTTTCTCTTGTGATAAGGACAGTGATCCTGTCAAAAGAACTCTGTCATCATGCTCTCATCTAAATATAATGATTTCCTAAATGTCTGGCTGTGCATGCCTGTTATCCCAGTTCTTGAGCTGTGGAGGCAGGATCTAAAGTGGGAAGCCAGCTTGGACTACATTGTTTTAAAGAAAACAAACCCAAAGGCCTCACTTCTTAAGACCATCTTACCAGGAGTTATGATTTCAAATATATATGAGTTTAAAAGGTACACAGACATTCAGTCACATTGTAGTACTCACTGGATGGTCAGGTGTAACATCAATTGATAATGTAAGTAAATTGCTACATTTGCTTAAATTTCTAAGCTCTCAAATTTCATTTAAAAATGTATGTGGGTATGCACATGTCATAGCACACCTGTGGAGGTGAAAAGATAGCCTGCAGGAGTTGGTTTTCTCCTTCCATAGTGAGGGTTCTGGAGATGGAACTCAGGCCATCAGGCTTGGCAGCAGTTGCCTTTATCTGCTGAGCCAACCTGCCAGCCCCCTGTGCCTCTTTTTAAGTGAGAATGTTTTATGGAGATATATTCAGATACCATAAACTCAGCCTTTTAAAATGTAAAATTCTGTTGACTTTATCGTATTTACAAGGTCATGCTGCCACCACTGCCATCTATTCCCATGACATTTTGCCATACCTTAAACAAATCTTTGTAGCTTTTAGTGGTTTCTGGACCCACCACCCCTAAACAACCACTGATTAGATCCTGAAACATTTACTTGTGTGTTTTCACAGCTCTGGTGGCACTATCCTTCAGCGGGGCTATTGGGCTGACTTTTCTTATGCTGGGATGTGCCTTGGAGGACTATGGGTAAGTTGTTTGAAAAAAAGAATTACAGTGTGTGTGTGTGTGTGTGTGTGTGTGTGTGTGTGTGTGTGTGTGTGTGTGTGCTCGCGAGAGTGAGCTTGTGCATGAGCATGCATGTATGCAGTTATTTGTGGAGGTGATTTGTCTTCCAGTCTCTTTCCCACCTTACTTTTTGGAAGACAGTCTCTAAGTGAACCTGGAGCTTGCTAGACTGGCCAACCAGCTATGCAGACCTCCTGTCTCTACCTCCACCCCACCCCCGACCCCAGTGCTGGGATTACATGAATGTTAGGGATTGAACTTGGCATTTGTTTGTACAGCAAGCACTTTACCTACTGAGCTGTTTCCCCGGCTCTCAAAGAAACGTCTTTTTGTGTCTCTGTTACTGTTACTGTCAAAGTCTAATCCGTGTGGCCCATGCTGTAATTCATGAGTTGGTGAAGTCTAGATTAGGAATTCAGTCCCTTCAGGCACCAGTGTATTTGTGTAGAAAAAAGCTCTTTTTAAAAAAACAGATGTATTCAATTGATAAACAGTTGTTAAGCCCTGAACCTGGAGCATCTGGGGATGTGAGAACAAGTCCTGGCCCCAGATGCTTTCAGGTAAAGTCTGGAGAGAGAGAGAGAGAGAGAGAGAGAGAGAGAGAGAGAGAGAGAGAGAGAGAGAGAGAGAGAGAGAGAGAGAGACAGAGAGAGACAGAGAGAATTAATCAAGGAAATAAGAATGTAGAGAGAGTGGGAGCTCAGAGAGCAGACCCGTGCATTTCTCCTGAGCCAAGACTTAGTGGATGAGCAAGAGTTGCTCTGCATCCCAGGCATAGGGAACAGTCAGAAGCCTTTATCCTAGAACCCACTAAAAAGTGATTAAGCCAGCTCTTTGGGGAGTTGTATGCCCAGTGGAGGAGGTTAGATTATGTGTCCCAGACAACAGGAGCTGGGAAGACATATAATGAGGCTAGGTAGGAATGTGCTGACAGACTCTGGGAGGATCCTAAGGGGCCACTGTCAGAGATGTAGCATAATTGGGGCCTAGAGCTGTGGAAATGGAAGGAAATGGACTGTGTAGGTGGAAGTAGCTTTTACTCACTGCTCCGGGCTCAAGCAAGTTCGTGCCCGCCTGAATGAGTGGTGAGTGACTTGAATGCCTTGACCCTGAAATGTGTGACTGAGACCAGCTGGAACCAGCTTTTGTGATCTTTGTCTTAGGTTTTCTATTGCTGGGATAAACAAACAAACAAACAAAAAAAACAAAAAAAACAAAAAAACCACCGTGGCTAAAAGCAGCTTAGGGAGAAAGGGTTTATTTCAGCTTACAGTTGTAGTTCATCATGAAGGGAAGTCAGGGCAAGAACTGAAGTAGAGGCCATTAGGAATGCTGCTTACTGGCTTGCTCCTCATTGCTTGCTTTCTTATACACCCCAGGACCACCTACTCAGAGTGGTACCACACATAGTGGGCTGGACCTTCCACATCAATCATAAATCAAGAAAACGCCCCACAGGCTAGCCTATAGGCCAATCCTATGGAGGTATTTTCCCAAGTGAGATTCCCTCTTCTCAAATGACTCTAGCTTGTATCAAGTTGGCAAAAAACTAATCAGGAAAACATTTCTGAGTTAAAATCTACCATGGAGTCAGAAATATTCACACACATCATTGAAACATGATATAAACAAAAAACATTTGTTCAGAGTGTTCATGGCCATGACTGAATTCTTGTTTAGGAATATTCTGTTCCCCTTCCTACCTGGGAAACCAGAGCCTGAATAGTAAAAACCTTGCTGGCTGTACAGTAGTAAATAGCAGCTGTGGATGTGGTACTCTGCTCTGCTCTTGGCCATGGCACTTTCTATCATTCCATGACTAATTGAATCCTGGTGTCTGGATTCTCTGTAATGTACCATGTCTCCATAAGAGGAGAACAGCCCACATTGCTGCCACCACAAAGAGACTCATTTTATGCCTTTGTGACAGTAACTTGGGACTTTCATCTGAATCAGAAGTTGGCAAACTGGCCAATGTAGCTGCTGCCCACTTCTGTGGGTTAGGCTTTGTTAGGTCCACCGTCATGGCTTTTGTACCACAGTGGCAGAGCGTAGAGGTGGCAGAGGCCTGTGATTGCCTAGCCACTTGTGTTCTCTGTGTGGGCTTTTTCAGAAAAGGGTTTGCCAATCTTTGGCCTTCCCATTTAATAAACTATTTTATGCTTAATGTTAAATTTTATGTATGAAAAGACCACTCCCACAATAGAAGTTCTTTTGACAGGCTCACGCTGCTTGGGGACAATCTCTTAGATTGTGCCTCAGAAAACTGTCAAAGTATTCCAGGGAGCTTGCAGGTGCCAGTTAGGTCCCTCCTCTGTAGCTTGCTCCTCGCTGTCTTTGTCCTGATACTACCCAGCAATACTTTCAGGTGATTTCTGGAATATATTCTAATAACCTCTGTAGTATGAAGTGAGGAGCTCACATTCATTGTTTCCAACCCGAGTCTGCTTGCTGAAGGACACTCCCTTCTTGCTTCCTGGTTATCACCCAACTTCCTAGGGCTTCACCCCAGGAGTGTTTGCTGTGTGGGTGGATCCGCATGATTACTGTTTGGTGATGGTGTGTGTTATTGTGCCATGTGCTTATGATAACGACCGGCTGGTATGTTTTTCTTCAGTGGGTGGCTAACCGAAGGAGACAAGGGTGATAGATTATTTTGAAAGTATTTATAGTGAAAACACAATTAGAAATTCAGTGGCTATTCTTAACAACTGGGGGTGTTTTTTTTTTTCCCCTTTATGTGAGATTATACTTGTAATTATCCACTGTAATAAAGGTGAGGTTGTGAACAAGTGAGCAAAAGTGCATTTTCATTCCTTCATTACTAAAATATTTTGTTTGTTTGTTTGTTTGTTTTCCCACCCATTTAACAAGTGCAAATGGCACGTCCCATTCCAGGCTCTGGAGATAAACAGAGATTGACTAAGACAAATGACATCTCTGTTCTAAGGAGCACAAAGTTACCAAATAGTGTTATTCAGAAAGCTAGACAGGGTGCTGTAGGCAAGGATCACCTTCAGGAAGGGCTCTCCCAGCTTAGGCTGAACTGCAAGTGAGAAGAGCCCAAAGCAAGCTTGAGACCAGAGCGTGCAAGGAGCAGGGAGAAGGCTGCTGTGGCTACAGGTTCAGAGAATGAGGGTGGAGTGGTCCAGAATGAATTGAAGACATGGAAAGCAGTAGATATGAGGCCTGATTTGTGTTTCATTTTAAATCATTGGACACTTTCGTGCCTGCATGCACTCAAAAATTTCTATGAAACTAGCATGTGTAAACCGCTGTACTGTGTTCTACAGGGGAAGCAGAGGTGGCTTTTTAAGATCCTGTCCTTGGAGTTGCTAGTCAGGGCCAGCTATATAGCTCAGTGGTGGAATTCTTGCTGAACTTAGACAAAGTCCTAGGTCTAGTCCCTACTACTGCAAAAAAAAAAAAAAAAAACAAAAACAAAAAAAACAAAAACCTGCAGATCTGTAATATAACATTCTATAGTTGTTTCTTAATGTAATATGTGTATATATTAGAAAATAAGTAATATTTTCTAACTGTATCTGTGCCTGGTAGAAATATTGTCATGTTATAATAGTCATAGTCGATTAATGTTTTTACTTAAGCATGTAAAATAATTATATTGAAACAACAATATGCCATTGAGTTAAAATGTAACATTTCTTTTGGGTGTCATCGTGGCTCCACTGATGACAGCGTTTACTGGCCTCTGTTCGTCTTGATCTTCTACGTCATTTCCCCCATCCCCTACTTCATTGCCAAAAGGGTCACCTATGACTCCGATGCGACCAGCAGTGCCTGTCGGGAACTGGCATATTTCTTCACTACTGGGATTGTTGTTTCTGCCTTTGGATTTCCTGTTATTCTTGCTCGTGTGGCTGTGGTGAGTTCTGTTGTCTATTGTTTTACTTGCAGTCAGGGTTTGTTTCAAAGGCCTGTGTCTGAGACCTCAAGTTCATTTTCATTGCTTCTACTTTCCTTGTAGCTGTAGAGTGAGTTTCTCTCTCCTGCCTGAGATTCATCAGTGTCTTGGTCATATTTTCAGAATGCTTTCTCTGTTTCTCTTAACATTTAGTCAGATCATATGACTTCTTGTTTTTTTCCATATTAAGCCATTCTTTCCAACCATTCTTAGAGTCCTGCCTCTTACGCCACAGGGCAATCCATAAAGACAATAGAAACGATGCTAAGACAATCAGAAAATGAAGATCATATTGAGTTGGAGCCAGGAACTTATTTCTCAGTACTCTGGGATATACTGAGGAGTATCTAGTGAGTGATGTCACCACAGCCATTGTAGGCTTTTTTTTTTTTTTTTTGCATGTAAATCAAACATTGTGGGTATAATTTATTCAGTTTCTTGATGTTCTCCAACTCTTCTACTCTTTGTTTTTTATTCTGCCAAACACATTGGCTATCAAACATGTACAAATATGTACAAATTGTTCATTCATTCAGCATTAAATACCATATATGAAATGCCAGGGTTAAAAATTCCATAGTGTCAGCATGCAAAGAACAAGATGATGTCCTGATGAAGAAGTATGCTAAAGTATACCAAGTATGGGGAAAGAAACAGATGAGAATACCATAGGAGTACCAAAAAGAGAGAAATGCCAGGTGCTGCTTGCTATGGGCCTCTAAAGCCAAATAGGATTTTGATTAAAGTAGACAAGGCTGTTGGAATGGCACCCAAGTGTGAAAACGCAGTGTGTGGAATAAAGAACAGTGCCATGTGATGAAGCATAAAGGAGGCACTGAGAGTAAGGCCAGAAATGTGTCTTTGAGACCTACTGAGCCAGAGTTCCTAATGCTGCTTCAGTTTTACTTAAGCCGTGAGGCTCTCTGAAGCTCTGAACACAAGGTGGCCTTGCCCTCGTTCTTCAGCCTTAAGTGTTCATATTTGCACTTTCAACACTGAGGTTGTGTTTGGGGAAGAAACTTCCATTGGTTTTTCTCTTGGTTATTTTGAAGCCAAAAGAAAAAAAAATGCCCACTAGAGGGTACTCTCGTCTCCAGCTGTGCCTCCATAAAACCACCTACCCAGCTGGGCTACCCCTTTCATTTGACTGCAGATTGTTGTTTAAAGCATGCCTTGCCTAGAAAAGAAGCAAATAGATGTGGAATTTTCCAACCCCTGTTCTCTGTGAAAGAGAGTGATGGCTGCAGAGAATTTGCACCCGATGTTGTAACTGGATCATGAGTTTTGCTTGAGGCAGTCGTTGTCAACTAAAACCAAGTAGAGACGTTTCTATAGGAACAATGTAAAGGATGATACTAGAATTAATGAACAAACATCATGGAAGTATTGATTCCAAGTTCACTGTCTTCCCTGTGTCACGTTTCAGTGGGGGTTTCTGGTGTAGAGAATCCGAGATTTACAAAGAGTACCATCTGAAGATGACTTACTCCTTCTCTTGTGTTTCAGATCAAGTGGGGAGCCTGTGGCCTTGTGCTGGCTGGCAATGCTGTCATTTTTCTCACAATTCAAGGCTTTTTCCTCGTCTTTGGAAGAGGAGATGACTTCAGTTGGGAACAGTGGTAGCCCTTTACTCTGATGGAAAGCATTGAGTTTTTTAGAATTTGTACTGTATGTATAAGTGTACACATATGGTGGTTTCTTACAGATTTTAATATGCTGAGTTTTTTATACCTTTATATCATGACCATCTTAGGGAAGATGTTGTAAACAAAAGATGAATTTTATTCCTAGCAAATAGATCACTCCATTGACTCAGATTTTACTTGGGATATGCTTGGGTTACCAGAGACCCTGGGACAGGTCTGTTATAGCCCAAGCAGAGTTGGCGTTCTCTCTATACACTGTAGCCTCTTCTCAGAGTGAGCCTCATCCACAAAAAGCATCAGCATCTGCTAGGCACTTATCGGGGATTTGGGGTCCAAAGCCCCCATTAGGTCAAATGCATTGGATGAGAGTTCATGTTTGTCATATGCATGTCGAACTTTGAGAAGCTTTGTCATAGAGGAAAAAGCATCATGTTTGCTCTCTTGTCTTCTCCTTAGCACAACCACTTAACCTCTCTGGGTGTTCCATGCTCATTTGCAAAAAACAAAACAAAACGAAAACCAAGAAAGCCCTGCCCCATGTTAAGAATAAGTTCATACTCTTGATGTTTCTAAAATGTTTAAACCTATAATATTTGTGATGTTCCTCAAATTTTGGGGTACCTGGGTAGAGTGTCGTGGAGTGTACCCCTTTAATCCCAGTACTCAGGAGGCATAAGTAGGTGGATCTCTGTGAGTTTGAGGCCAGCCTGATCTACAGAGTGAGTTCCAGGACAGCCAGGGCTACACAGAGAAATCCTGTCTCGAAAAACCAAACCAAACCAAAACAAAAACAAAAACAAAAAACCCCAAAACAACAACAAAGAAAACAAACAACAACAAACTGGAGAGTCCTGTTCTTGGGAGGAAATAGATGAATCCTCACATCATTTAAAGGGCAATGACTGCACAGAGTAAGTCACAAGATAACCCAAAAGCCCCTCTGGGTGCATGGAGGGAAGCTGGGCTGGAACCCATCCCTGCTTTAAGTGGAGGGAAGGACAGACAATTCTTTGAAAACTCCCTGTAAAACCTTGTACCTGTCCCTTCCCTCTGTCTCCTGCCCCCCACCCCAACCTTCCCATTTGCACTTGGTGGCCCCCGGCCTCTCCTGGAGGTGTGTGACAGTCAAGAGCAAGCAGCGGGTGAGGGCTTCTTGGGATTTACACAATGGTGCACTTTTTGTTCTTTGTACTAAATTTGATGTCACCTCCACAGGAAACACGGGGACCCATGTCACGGTGGTTCTAATAAACAGTTTTTCTAGCTTACCCTTTTTATCTGCTACCTATGAGGAGAAGGGAGTGAAAACAGCCACCTCATCAGGATGTTGTCGGCGGCGGCGGCGGTGGTTAAGCATTAATGTTGGTAGCTGGTGAGGGTCCAGAGCCCTCTTCTCTGAAGCTTGTGGTCTGAGGGACCAGCACACCCTCCCCAGGCTACAGTGACACTGCAACCGGCGGATGAATGGACAGTGGACAGCGTGCAATGTTACTTTTTGGCCTTGTGCATGATATTATGTTTTCAATATTTTGTGTACATATCGAGTTGTTGTCATTTCTAGTATTTACATTAGAAAAGTTATTTAGATACTTGACCATTTTAACCAGCATTTTTAATCATGGCACTTGCTATTGTAATAAATTTGGCTTTAAACCCCCAAGGAGAGTTGAGTTTCATGTCTTTCATCTTGTATTACTCTGCTTAAAAGATGAGTGAGTATTTCTTGAACTGGAATGGACAGTTTGAGCAATAATCCTGTCTCAGAATAACAGTGGTGACTTCGGGAATGCTGTCTGAGTGCCCAGTTGACTGTAATAACTTTTCTTTCCCTCAGATGGCAATAGCCACCCATCAATCTATCCTACTTTGTTCAGAAGTGTCTTGGTTGTTTGTTTATGCACATCTGAAGTAACCATGAAGGCTTTAATGTACACACTCCAAGTCTTACTTTTTCTCTCCCCTTTCTCCTTCTAAGCTGGGGTCTTACTCAGTAGTCCAGACTGCCCCTAAGCTCACCTGATTCCTCTCCTCACCCTCCCAAGTGAGTGTCATGATTACTAGCACGTACACCACACCTGGCTTAAGAATTATCTCTACATTTTATTTCCAGAATGATGAGAGGTACCTGGACAAAGCGTATTTGAGGGGCTGGAGAGATGGCTCAGTGGTTAAGAGTACTTGCTGGTTTTGCAGAGGACCTGGGTTCAGTTCCCCGCAGCCACATCAACTGACTGACAACAGTAATTCCAGAGGATCGAGTGCCTTCTGGCTCTGAGGGTACCTGCACACGAACACACGCAGACATACACACACACAAACACACACACACACACACACACACACACACACACACACACACACACACACACAAATCTTTAAGAAAGTATTTGAAGTGACAGATTATTAGATTTGCTGTGTGTCTGAAAGGAGACACGTTTATTCCATAGTGCCAATTAGCATAAGCAATAAATGTTAGCCATATAAGAATATTTAGTACTGGGTTTTTTTGGTCACAATGTTGTTTTTTTTTTTTTTTAAATCTTTCCAAGAAGTACCCATTCTTATGTTGTAGAATATATTTAAAAATTTGGAGTGTATCAATTACATTCTAAAATTGAGAATACACTTCAAAGATTTGTTCACAAGCAAGAATTCTCATGACAGGACTAACACATTCCAGCAACTAGCTTACTGGAGAATGGGAAACTCCCTTCCACAGCTGTGCTATTATGAATGGGTGGAGGCAGGTAGACTGTGTTGGCTCTAACCTGTAAGACTGAAGGCCCCTACCTGAGTTCAAACAGTAGTCCTATTTCAAAGGTGTGAGATTTTGGAGCAAGGACAGTGGGAGTTCCCACCTCTTTTATTCAGAACAAGGTCTTTCTTCATTAGTTTTTACTCCTTTCTGCCTCCAGGTACCCTTGGGGTCCAGGCACCTTCCAGTGAGTTTGACTACTCTTCCAACCAGGGATCTTCCTACATCAGCTTCACCCCCCTGGTCCCCATTAATCAGCTTTAGCTGATAATCCCATGCTGTTGAAAAGTCATCTGATTCAGTTTCTTCACAGAAGGAATAGGTGCTGTCTATTTTTCTCTCCCTTCTGAAACTGGTGTCAGTACCAGCAGGTCTCCCAGGTGCTGCAGCCAAGTGCTTGTGAGTACCTTCTGACCCACTTCTCAGTCACAGAAAAATGGACAAGCAGTCCAGCCTTGATTGTGTTTGGGATGGGTCAACTCATCCCCTCTTCAGTTTTCAGTTGTTTTCATGTTCACAGGTATTTTATCCGACCTCCACTCTTAGTTACCTCCCTGCCGAGGAGTTTTCTGGAAGCTGAAATGTTTTGTTATGTTAATAACACCTCTGATACTCTAGAGGAGTGCTCAGATGATGTCACAGATGTGCTTTCTCATAGTTCACTGAATTAAAATTTGCATCCTAATAGAACCAAAATGTTTGTAATGCCAGCATTTTCCAGGCATAGTAATTAATTATAGCCTGGACACATTATCCAGTAGATGAATGTAACTTACGTGTTTCTATTCTCTCCATTTTGTCTCGATAATTCCTTTATTTGCAAAAGTTCTAGCTTATGAATTATGATTTGCTTTCAAATGGTGAGGCTGCCAGGGTAGAGCAATGATGTGTGCAACCCAACTCTAAAGCCAGAGATCTCTGAGTCTGCCTTTGGGTACATGACATGATGAAAATGGTCACTTTTCAAGTAAAACTTGTTGTTGCTTAACTCTTCATTGGAGGCTTTAATGCACATTATTAAATTTAAAAAGATTCTGTTATACCCTGGGATGCATTGTGTCTGGAAAGGGGACCAGAAGGTTTGTTTTCCAGTGCTTTTGTCTGGATAACCTTAGTGTACATCTGACTGGTTGTGTTCTGCTCTTACTGTCGATGAAGAGAGGCAGTGCTGGTACTGGAAGCAATATCTGCCTGAAGGAATGCAGGCCTTCATTACAACTGTATTGGGGCAGTCTCCCTTGGGAGGTGGCAGACTTGGGTGCAGGTAGAGTAGCAAGGTTAATCCAGACATGCTGTACTGAAGGGGTGGAGCCATGCGTCAGTGGAGAAAGAGCTTGCTACCAAAGTGTGAGAACAGGGTTCCGATTCTTAACATTCACATAAAACGCATGGTGGCCCGCCAGTAATCCCAGCACTTGGGATCCTTGAGGCAAGTTGGCTAGCTAGACTAGCTGAATTGGAAAGTGGAGAGCAGTGGAGGAAAATGCATGACATAAATTTTGTCATGTAGACAAATCTATGTCTACATATATACAAACACACACATACACAAAGAGAAAGTATGCTGTATTGGAAAAGGGACAAAAATCTAACTACAGAAAAGGCACACAAGTGTGAAGTGATGCTGAAGAAACTGTGGATCCTCATGTTCTATCCATTAGGGAAGATCTGATCTGATGTTTACAAATGGGTGTAGGAACTAGATCACAAAGAAGTTGTGTTATCTCATTAGTTTCATAGTTCATTACTAGAAACAAATTTGGCAATGCTAATAGGAGTACAAAAAGTTCCACAAGAAAAAAACAAAACAAAACAGTTCTCAAAGAATTGTCCACCCTTTGTACCGGGAATACAGACAGGGTGGAAGTCTCAAGACTGACCCTCAGAACACAGCATACTTTAGAGACTGCGATGTGTCCCTTCAGTGTTGATTGTCAAAAATGGGTGTTAGAGCACTTCATATGCTTGCAATTAATGGATAATGAACTTAAGCATTAATTATTCCCAGAATAATTCAAACTTAGTGCTAATAATTATCATGCAATTGTTAATTCCCAATGCTTTGGCTAAAATCTGGTTATCCCTGATGGTCATTTGCTTTATAAGTTAAAGCATGAATGTAGCTGTGCTTCTGTCTCAATACTTTCATTTCCTCTGTATTACCATGTTCTGCCAGTTCCACAATTCTTAGAGCTTCCCCCAAACTGTGTGCTTGTTCCCTTAACACAACCACAGCTCTCTGGCCCTTTTGTTACAGAAAAGCTTGTACTCCAACAAGCCAGGTTTAGACACCTAACTTTTTTTTTTTTCTTCCCTCCTTGAGTTGTTTTGGGACATGGTCTCTCTGTGTAGCTGTGGATGTCCTGAATTCACTATGTAGACCAGATTGGCTTCCAACTCACAGAGATCCACCTGCCTCTGCCTCTGGAGTGCTGGGATTAAAGGTGTAAGCCACCACCGTGCCTAGTCTGGTCTCTCACCTTTAATAAACCAATTAAAAGAGCCAGATTAATAATGAAATAATGACATTACTCACTTGGTGATTTTATGCTGTCTCATTGTATTACTTTTCTGTTGCTGTGACAAAAAGAAAAACATGGCCTAGTCAATTTATAGAAGATTGATTTGGGTTCATAGTTCCTAATGGTGGGGACAATATGACATCAGGCAGCATGTATGGTGGCTGGAGCTAGAAACTAAGAGCTAGCTAGGATTTATCTCAGACTACAAGCATGAGGCAGAGGGAGTTAACTGGAAATGGCCCATGGCTTTAAAACCTCAAAACCCTGTCTCAGTGACACATTTCCTTCTGCAAAACTTCCCTGAACATCATCCCCAACTGGGGACCAAGTATCACACAGTTGAGCCTACGGGGGCTGTTCTCATTCCAAGCACCACACTGGCCTTTGCCTGTTGTAGGCAGATGACACACATTTCTATTTCTGGGGCAGACTCCTCTAACCCTCAGAATTGTCTACACAGGGACAGTGTGTCCTGTTCACTTGAGTCTCAATGTGCAACATGCAAAGTCAAGCTCGTGATTCTCCGTTATTTTCCAGTTTCTTGGGCCAAAAGACTTGAAATGTTTCAACACTTCTCCTTTTTTTGCCGTCCCACAAAATTCACCCTCTAAAAATATGCAGTCCATTAGTTTTTGGCTATTCCAAGAGCTGTGCAACCACCACCTCTAGTTTCAGAATGTGTTCATCATCCCGCCTGAAATCGCATGTGCATTAGCTGTCGCTCATTTTCCCTTCCCCCACCCTGACAACTCTAGAAAATGCTATAGTCCTGGAGCCTATTTCTTTAAGTAACAGACACACAGCAGACCCTGAAAGGCATACGTGTGCTGCAGCTCCATATTTAGGTGGGGTGGGAGGACTTAGCTCACTGTTTTCTCTTGTCTCTCACCACAGCAAAGTAGCTTGCATGTTTAGATAAATGGTTCTCAAAGTGGACATCCTCAAGGCCCTTCTACATTTATCTACACACTTCTCTCCAGAGGCTATGTAAAAAGCACCCCCAGTGACTGCTAATAGAATGTATGCTAGCATAGTCTGGTTATTTCGAAATTTCCAAAATTCACCAGCATGTTAAAATGTCCATTTTTTATAAATTGCCTTGTTTTTCACTTAGTTCTCCCTTCCTTGATTTTTTCCAGTTATATCTGTTATAATATCTGTAAACCCATTATCCTAATAAGTGGTTATTTAAAAATTCCCCAGACAAGTTAAAAAACAAAATAGCCCCTGAATTGCTGTTATGGTTTGAATATGAAGTGTTCTCACAGACTTGGATTGTGAACACTTTGTTCCCAGCTTGTGGTGCTATTTGGGGAGGCTGGGGAAACTTTGGGGTTGTGGGGAGGGTGTAGGATCAACCTGGAGGATACAGGTCACTGGATGTAGGTCCTTGGAGTATTTAATCCCAGGTCCCTTCCCTCTGCTTCCTGTCTATCATGGTGTGAATGGCTTCTGCGGTGCTCCTACCACCAGCAGGCCCAGAAATTCAGAGACAAGTCACCAAGGACTGACCTTGTGAGTCAAATAGCAACACAAGAAGTTAGGAACTGAAGGTGTGTGGTAGCTGGGACACTGGTTAGATTATGGTCACAATGAAAACGAGAGGTCTGAGAAACCACCAATGGTGGCGCATACCTGTCATTCAAACATTTGGGAAGCTGAGTCATGAAAATCATGCCCAGTGTGGGCGACATACTATTGTATATTGTATACAACTTACCTGCCAAATAAGAAAATAAGGATGATGTGGCCAACACAAAAAGGATTCCTTTTGTTGGGGAATGGGCTTTTTGTCTGATTTGGTTTTGTTTTTGTCTTATTAGGGGTTTTGTTGTTGCTTTTCCTTGCTTTCTTTTTCTTTTTTAGAGATAGATGGAAAGAACATGAGGTTGGGTGAATAGGAGGTAGAGAGGATCTGGGAGGAGTTGGGGAGGGGAAGGGATATTATCAAAATATATTGTATGAAAAAGTTTTTAATAAAAACAATGAAATTCGACAATTTTCCTTTCTTTCTCTCTTCAGATTAGTTTGTGAATTTATTCCTCCACCCCAAAATAACAAGGGGTCAAAAAAAAAACTGTTTCTAACAGCATGGATATTATAGGTATGGTCCAGAGTCCAGATGGATTTCTAGATTCTTGCGTCCCAGAACAAAGAATTTGATGAGCGACACATGACTAGTGTTAGAAACAGAGACACGTTTATTAAGAAAGAGAAGGAAAGGGCATTTCTTTCTTTCTTTCTTTTTTTTTTTTTTTTTTTGGTTTTTCAAGACAGGGTTTCTCTGTGTAGCTTTGGAGCCTGTCCTGGCACTCACTCTGGAGACTAGGCTGGCATCACACTCACAGAGATCCGCCTGCCTCTGCCTCCCGAGTGCTGGGATTAAAGGCTTGTGCCACCAACGCCCGGCGGAAAGGGCATTTCTAAGGGTTAAAATAGGTTAAAGAGCTGGGCCAGGTCCATGGCTCAAAAGCCTGTAACCACAAGACTCCTGGTCCTTTATAGGTCGTTTACCTGATAGCCACCTCTTCCCTCACTCAGAGATCACAGGGATTTTCTAGAAAATAATGCTCCATTTTGTTACATGTAGCCCAGGTATTAAGGGCTTGCCAACTGGCTTCTTTTGTGTTAATTGTTTTGAATTAAAAAAAAAAAGTTTAATGTGTGTGTGTGTGTGTGTGTGTGTGTGTGTGTGTGTGTGTAATATATGTGCATGTTGGTATGTCTGTGAGTGAACACATTCCAGGACACACTGTGGAAGTCAGAGGATAATCTCAGATGTCAACCCTAACTCTCTATGTTGTTTGAGACAGTGTCTGTGTTGTTTGGTGCTGCCTGTGCTAGGCCAGTTAGCCCACATGCTTCCAGAAGTTCTTTCTCTGTCTCCCATCTCTCCTTAGGAGCACTAGACTCACGGATGGGTGTTACAGAACCCATCTTTATGTGGTTTATGAGGATTTGAACCCAAGTTTTCATGTTTGTATAACAAGTACATCTTTCCAACCCTCATATATTCTTCTAACACCTGTCTTAGTCCAGAAACTCAAATGCAAACATGATCTGATGTGGCAGCTAATTTTATATGTCTACTAGACTGGGTCATGGGTGTCAGAATAGTGATTAACTGTTGCTTTGGATGAATCTGTGAAGCATTTCTGGATGATATTAACATTTGAATAATTTGACACAGGGAAGTAGATTTCTCTCTCTAGAATGTATGGGCCATATCCAAACATGGGTGATCTGGAAAAAAAAAAAAAGGCAAGTAAATGAGAATTTTCTCTCTGTCTCTGTCTCTGTCTCTGTTTCTCTCTCTCTCTCTCTCTCTCTCTCTCTCTCTCTCTCTCTCTCTCTCTTGAGACAGGGTTTCTCTGTGTAGCTTTGGAGCCTATCCTGGAACTCTCTCTGTAGACCAGGCTGGCTTCAAACTCACAGAGATCCACCTGCCTCTGCCTCACGAGTGCTGGGATTAAAGGCTGGGATTAAATACCCGGCTTCCCAGGGTATTTCAAAGGAAGAAGATGTGGTCCCCAATGCTTTGAAGATATTCAGCTATGTACCTATTCAACGGATTAGACTCACTATTAAGATATCAATTTGGGGGGGGCTGGAGAGAAGGCTCAGAGGTTAAGAGCACCGACTGCTCTTCCAGAGGTCCTGACTTCAATTCCCAACAACCACATGGTGACTCACAACCTATATAATGAGATCTGGTGCCCTCTTCTGGTGTGCAGATATGCATGGAAGCAGAATGTTGTATACATAATAAATAAATAAAATCAAAAGAAAGATATCAATTTTTCAAAAATGTAACCCTAATCAAATTTCTAGAAAAAAAATTTGGAGAAATTAATATACTAGCACTTGACAGGCAGAGGTAGGCGGATCTCTGAGTTGAAGGTCATCCTTGTCTACAGAGTGAGTTCCCAGGACAGCCAGGGATACACAGAGAAATGCTGTCTTGAAAAAACAAACAAATAACCCCCAACAAACAAAAAATGGAAAGAAAGAAATTAATATACAACTTGATTTTTAGACTAATTGAGGCCACTCATATAAATTAATGGAACAGAATCCAGAGTAGAAATGTATCTATCCACATATGGCCAATTTTTTTTATTAAATTTCTATCTAAAAATAAATTGAGACATGTAAATTCTTTGCTCTTATAGATAGTACTTTTAAGTGGGTAAGACAGAGATTTTAGAAGTCACAATTATTTGACTGATGTGCTAGTAGTCAATTCATTAAGCACTAAGCCATGACAGAAGTAGAGAGACTGACTTCTAGGAAGAGCCATTTAAGTAAGATGGCTACAGATAACGGATTGGTGAAGAGAGGTGTGAATAATGAGAGGAACAAACACAGCAGGACCTGACTGAGCTTTAGTCACTCAACAATAGATTTTATTTGTCTTTCATCCTTTCAGGCAGTTTGTTGAGTGCCTACTACATTCCAGTTATTATTCTTGTTATACAGCTAAGAAATAAAAAGGACAAAACCCTTTCTTCCCTGGGATGTTTGCTCTTGGTCATCAACTTGACATACCTGGAGAGAGATAATCTAAGTTGAGGAATTGCCTCTCTCAGATTGGCCCATGGGGCATTTTCTCCATTGCTAAATGATGTAGGAGGGTCCAGAATTGGGTAGTACTATCCCTAAGCAGGTGGGCCTGCGATGTATAAAAATGGTGGCTGAGGTCCAGGCTGGAAACAAGCCAGCAAGCAACATTCCTCTGTGGTTTCTGTTTCAGTTCTGCCTTCAGTTCCTTTGTGGAGCTCCTGCTTTGTCTTCCCTTGATAATGGACAGTTAGTTCCCTGTAAGCTGAATAGCCCCTACCCCATCCCAAGTTGCTGTTGGTCATGGTTTACTACAGCAACAGAAAGCAAACTAAAACATGCCCTGCCCCCCCCCCGTTGCCTTTTTTGTAAAGAAGCAAAAATTAAATAAACTAATAATATGTTATGCTAATGGAAGTGGAAAAGCAGCAGGATGTTGTGGCACATGCTTTTAGTCCCAGCACTTGGGAGACAGAGGCAGGCGGATTTCTGTGAGTTCAAGGCCAGCCTGGTCTACAAAGAGAGTTGCAGGACAGCCAGAGATGTTGCACAGAAAAACCCTGTCTTGAAAAACAAAACAAATAAACAAACAAAAAGGTGGGGTGAGAAAGAGAAAAAGCAATAAAGGGAAGGAAAGGATATAGACTTCTGCTTATGACACAACAGCCAGGAAAATCTTACTAAGCTTATTGCATCCAAAGGAAGTAGAAGACAGCCCAGTCCAGGCAGTAGTGAGAAAATAATCCAAAAGGAGGCATGAGCAAGTACCCAGTCCTGAGCTAGAGCACACCTCTGCCTGGCTTGCACCTAGAGGGGTGGATAAGATAGTGCCGGTTAGTTAGTGAGTGAGGCTTGACTATATCCCATGGGGCCTCAGAGGTCCTTGTAAGGACTTCATTTAACATTTACAGAGATGACCAGCTGTAACTGTCCCAGCAGGAGTAAGGATATCCTATAGAGGGACACTTGTTCCCCTCCCAGCTCTCAGACTGTTGAGACAATGGACCTTAGGGAATTGAAATGTCTCCCAGGAGTCTTACATTGGAGTCCTGTTACTAGCTAGAGGGGAAGTTTGTCTCCAGGAAAAATATCACACAGTGTTCACAAATGTGAGGAAGGAGCTGAGCCAATGCTGTGTCAATGACATGCTTGCCACACTTTGACCAGGAAGGGCAGTTTGCCTTCCATTTTAATTCACTCTCATCGGGACCCTGAAAATGGACTTGTCAGGGGACAGTCATTGGATCTGTGTATTTGTTCCTCTTTCTAATATGGCTATGGTGGATATATCTTTCTCTGCTCTACTCCATTAGTTTTCTCTTTAGTTAGCATATTGGGGACAGAGGTCAGAGCCGAGCTTGTTAGGGCTGCTAGAGCCTGAGGGCTGACCCTAAAAAACTCTGATAACAAGCTGCAATGAGAGGATTTGAGAAGGCATGGTTGGAGCCCTAATGGGATTGTGCTAGTGCATTTTAATTAAAAGTATTCTGTAAAGAGAGGAAAATCGCTCTTCCAAAAATTGCTTTTCCAAATCTGTCTTTGAAAGAAAGAAAAGAGAACAACAAACAACTGAAAACAAAACAAAACAAAAATGCATTTTGCTCAGGGACAGATGGCTAAAGCAATGAGAGTGAATCACAGAGTCAGAAAATCACAGTTGTGTCAAAAGTGCTCAGGAAATAGCTTGGTCCCTAATTAATAATTCCATGTTGTTAAACTCCATGCAGATAAATTTAGCTGGTAGCAAGTGGAGCAAGATAAGTGCATACAGGAACATGCTTCCAGTAAGGTTGGCAAAGAATGCTGTATGACTTAAAATATGGAAGCTCTGTCCTAACAGTTAGGCTGGATGTACTACGTCCTTAGCAATGACTGCTTGGGTCTGGTGTGGAGCATGGAGGCAGAGATATTGGCATCTGGTTTGGCAGAAGGGGTTGAGAGTGAGGTGGAAAAAACAAAGAGACTGTCTGTAAAAGTGTGGATGTTTTGAGACTGCTATTGCCATGGCTACCCTAGGAACTGACTTGTGCCACTTGGGACATTACTGTCAATGCTCACACTTGTTTACATTATTGAAATATTTTATGTTTGGGGGTTCAAGGAAGACACTGGGGTGAATTGTCTTTGGGGTAAGCTACCTATTAGGAGAGTTATTAATGCCACTGACTGACAGACAGTAATATGGCAGGCTCTGATGAGACAGAATAGAAGTCTCTTCTTTAGGACTGACTCAGGGGAAGGAGATGTTTCATGTCATGTAATTGATCAATAGTCCACACCACAGACCTACAGCCAGGCTCTGCCTGATACCTGAGCAACAGGGAATGGAGAGGAAGTCCTGTATTCCAAGGTGCAGAGGAAATGGGAAGAGGGGTTGCATCTAGTTGAGGTGTGCCTGTTGTACCTGTAGCCCCCTGATGTGGTGAGGTTTGTTAGCTGAGCCTATAAACTTCCTTGGGGAAGTGAGAATATCTAGGTGTCAAATGAGGTGAAGGTAAGAACTTAACAGAGAAGATCCAGTTCACATTGGGAGTAGGGAGTAGGGGTAAGGGCTGAGGATGAGGATGTAGGGGAGGAGAGAAAACCCACCCAAATGGTTTCCAGTTAGATCAGCAGCTCCATTTCCTCCTAGCAGTGGTCTGTGCTTGTAATTATAGAGGTGGAAATAGGAGGATCCTTGGGGCTCTCTAGCTGGCAAGCCTAGTTTAATCCTTTAATGGGTGAGCCTCAGGTTCCAGTGGGAGATCTTATCTCTAAACCACAAGTTGGCAAAATGGGCAGCCATGTGCAGAACAACACCCATGGTTGACCTCTGACCTACACACACCTACACACGCATGTACAACCTGTATGCATTCCCCCCAACACACACATCCAAATCACAAACAAGGTAGGTCTATTCTGGTACAGAAAAGACTCAAAATTTGCAAATCATCATAAAAACACAGCTGGATAGTGAGCTGGGAGGGTGCACTGGGCTCCCATGACACAAAGTTGCATTCTTTGGGAGAAATATAGGATTGAGGAAAATTTGAGCTTATAAACTAATGCAAGTCAGGATTGACTGCAATTTTTTTTTGTCCATCTTAATGTGCAGGTGAGAAGGCAAACCTTGCAATGTGGTGTTTGATTCCAGAAAGCTGTTCCCTCTGATAGGCCCAGCTTCAGACATTGCAATCTACACCAGGTCAGTGTATCCCTAAGGTTCATGAGGATACTTGTGCTTTTGACCATTTGGCAGTCATTTTGTCTTTGAAAGATCTAGATGATGATCATGAACAAATGTGCTGTGAAGGAAACTAGGTCCAAAATGAGGGCTTGCCAAAACCAGAAGCTAACCCCTGTCCCTTGACATCAGAGTAGTGAGGACGATAGTAGGGGGAGAATGAAAGGGGACTCTTAGGAGTGCTGGGATGCCCTATTTCTTGATCTATTAATGGTTCCCTAACATATAGTTGGGTGTGATCTGGGCCACCCCAGCAGTCTCTCTGTTGACCACTGGTATTCAAGGTGATTGCTGATAAATAGATCAATATCTGCCAGACTTGTGGTTTTCTATTTGTTCTTTGGTCCAGAGTTTGTCTTCACTCTTTTTCTGCCTTTTGTCATTTTGGACATCTTACACCATTCCATTTTCCTCCTTTCTTAGTATTTCTCTTCCTCCTTCTCCTCCCCCCCTTCCCCTCTACTGTTTTCCCTCCATCTCCTCCCCCTCTCTTTCTTGTTTACTTTTTTCAGTGGTTACACTGGATTTTGCAACTTAAGTTTACAATGAACATAACTATATTTTCAAAAAAAATTCCACATAGTTTCTGTGGGTACTGTGAGTGTCTTATAATAGCAATGACGAAATTCCTTTCTCCTGCCTCCTGCCTCCTGCCTCCTGCCATAGCTGTTATTCATTTTACTTATAGCTAAGCATGCAAAAACACACACAAGAGATAACCAACTATACATAACTTCATATATTCTTGATGTTATTTAGAAAAAGATGTTATATTAGGTTAACTAAAAATAAGGAAACTAAGTTTTGTTTAACTTCTTCTCCCCTTCTGCAGATATTTATATTAGGTACATCTTAAGTTAATGTCTTTACAGATCTGCCACAGTTCTTGAGTATTCTGTTTTAATTTTCCAGTTTCTAGTCTCTTTGTGTTCTTGGCTTTGGAGGTCTCTGCTGATAGGTTGTCCAAGACAGAGTTGGTCAGCCATGTCTACTAACTGATTACTGAGTACTTGCTGTAAGCAGAGTAGTATGGTGGACTTAGTTCCTGCCCTTGTGAATTTATGCTGCGCATTGTGGGGAGAGGGCATTGAAAAGACCGGAAGCAAGTCTCTCAGGCTGCCAGGTCAGAAATCATCCCTATTACCTAAACACATCCAGCTTTTAAGTTAAATTTTTACTTTCCCCCAAAACACTATTGGCAAACATTGTAGTCCTAGGTAGTACTGTGGAGTGTGTCAGGTCTGGGGCCAATACACTGTGCCACTCATGCCCTTTGACATGAATACTTCTGCCCACGTGGCCAGTCAAGAAAGACCTCATCAACCTGTTTTTCCAAAGGACCTTTGTCTGACTTTGATGAACAAACAGAATCATGTTTTCAAGGATTCACACCACACACACACACACACACACACACACACACACACACACACACACACACACACACACACATTCCCTACACTGACATTTGTTTGTTTTGTTTTATTGGTTGTTTTTGAGACAGGGTTTCTCTGTGTAGCCTTGAATGACCTGGAACTCACTGTGTAGACCAGGCTGGCCTCAAACTCACAGAGATCCTCTGTTCTCTGCCTCCCCAGTGCTGGGATTAAGAGCATATACCACCATGTCTGGTGCCATATTTTAAAACATGCCCAGTGGCAAAGTTTAAAAATAGAAGATGGGGACCAAAGGATGGAACATGAAGCTGTGGTGAGAGACTGGGTTGACCTCTTAACTTTCCAAGAAGCTTTAGTTATTGGTAAGTTGACATTGAGTTATTTATCTGTGTGATTTAATGTCATAAAAAGTTGGAATGAATTCACTCATTCAATAAACAGTTTTTAAGCATGTACCTTCTGCCAATGCTGTGCCATTAGGACACAGTAGAAAACATTATCAAATGACGTCTTATATTTACTGGGGAGAGAGACTAAAGCATCACCACTCAGATAAATACATAATTGGAAATCATGTTCAGGAGATTCAGGAGACTGAAGAAGCCAAGGCTGTAAAGGTATGGAATGTGGGGGTAGGGTGGGGCTGCATATTGGAGGGCTGTCAGGGACAGCTTGGTGAGAGACTGACACCTTTGAGCAAAGATCTGAGGATGTATGGAGAGTGGTCTGTCCAGGATTGAGGGGGGGAGGTCTGCAGGCAGGAGGAGCACCATGTGGGACAGAGCGTGCTTCCACTTTAATCAGTTTCATATTGTGGAAACTTTCCAAAGCCTGAAAGAGAAACACAACATCCCCTGCACTTAAAACATCTACTTCCTCAGTGTAGTCTGGCCAGAAATGTGTCAAGAGGAAGGCTTCAAAGGGGCAGATTTCATCCTTCTGGCCAGTAAACAAAATGCCCAAGATATTTCCCTAAGGCCTGAGGCCAGTTTGTAATTTGGCTTTTTCATCATCCTAGATGAATTTCCAAACATAGTAAAACAGGCTATGATGAAATATAGTTCAAATGACAAGGCAAAGAGCAGCTCAGGTCCTCAAAACATTTTCATTAAGGAAAAAGGCATGGATAAAATCATTCCTCCAGTTGTGTGCTGGTGTGAGGCAGTAAAACGACCACCCAGACCCCGCTTTGTAAACCACAAACTACCATTATCTGGGAGACTGAAACACATCAACTGCAGTCTTTTCAGGTCTGTTTTTAACCAGTCAACTAACTCTCTTCCTCTGGGTCATTTAGCTATTTTTACAAGTAAGAATACATTAATTTTCTTCTCCTGTCTTCTTTAAAAAGCCTAATTGATACGTCACCTTTCCCTTCAGGCTTGCTTTCCTAAAGAAGGTTCTCCTGATCCTGAGATTACAAATAGTCCTTTTTTCATTCATCTAGAAGGGGTATGCCACTGAGCCCAAGGAGAGTGGCAATGACGGAGCATGTCTTCTTGAGTCTTAGCCACCACTACAACTGGAAGCATGGCCATTGCTTGCTGATGATGTCATTCTGTAGGTAAGAGAAAGCAAGCCTGTTCTCCTATAGGTGCTCATCTTTTAAAAAGACTTGGTATTTAATGAAAAAACTAGTTTCGATTCCTTTACCCTCATAATTCTGGCTTCATGCCTCTTGGGATGGATGTTCACTTGGAAGCAGGTTCTCTGGTAGCTGCCATTTTTGAGTGCTCTTCCCAATATGAAGGTAGAATTTTTGCTCTTTATCTCCACAAATAGCAATGACATTATTATCTGGACCACTTTCCATGTTTCAGGGCTGTGCTAAGAGACTTCATATTCATTGTGTCTAGTGCTTCCCAACAGCAATGCTGAGAAGTGATCATCATACATACTTTACAGGTGACAAACTAATACAAGGTTACAAAACTAAGAGGAGAGGGACATTTGGCTAAACTCAACACATAAGCCTGTTTCCTAATAATGTACATAGTTGTTACCTCAAATTTGCATATTTCAAGTCACATTTTACATTGAGTTCTTAGTTCCTTTAGTCATATCTCATAGAACATGCTTTCTATCACTTCAGAATATGCTATGACTATGTCTTTAAAAGATCTTTCTTTCTTTCTTTCTTTCTTTCTTTCTTTCTTTCTTTCTTTCTTTCTCTCTTTCTGCCTATCTATCATCTGTTTATCTATTATCTGTCCACCCATCTACACATCATCTATCCATTATCCATTCTTCCATCTTTCATCTATCTATCTATCTATCTATCTATCTATCTATCTATCTATCATCTATCTACCTATCTTTCTATCCATTCACCTATCTATTGAATCTATCCCCCAGATTTCTCTCTATCTTTATCTAACAAAGGAATGAACTTCCAGAAAACTGCATATAGTACTTCAATTGAGACATGTTCATTCCAAAGTAACTTCTTTTGGTCTTTTATTAATTATTAATTATTTTAACTAAGATAGCAATATATTGGCTAGGACATAGTTTTAGATAAGTTTACTCCCAGGTTTCAGTACTAATGAGGTTTTGGACTCTGGGCACATCCTGTCTGCACCCAGCCATCTCATTTCTTCTGTCTGTCTGTACAGACCTCCAGAACTCTATGGTTAACTACTGGCAAGCTCCATTCTCTGGTCTTCAGACAGGCTTTATTTGTACAAGCAAGATATCACCACATTTCTTTGAAAATCTTTTCTATTTTTTTTTCCTTTTCAAAGTCTTCCTAGGTTGCATTTAGCACCTCAGGGAAGATCCCCGATGTTGTCTTACATTGTTCTTCCCTCTGACTGGATGGAGTCCCTGATGCAGACCAGCTCAGTAGCTACAGACTTTTAAGCCGAACATAGAGATGAATGTCACCGTAGCAGTAAGATCTTCCCTGACTGCCTTTCTTAATATTTTAGTTCCTTCCATTCCCTATCTCCATTAATGCTTAAGTGGTTTCCAAGGAAGTTCTCACTTTCGCCATATGAAGAACTTTTAGCTCATCTGCCACTCACTCACCTTCACTAGAATATTGGCTCCGTACAGCTGGAGGATTTGTCTGTATTGTTTATGAAAGCATCATTCCCAGACAGGTGCTGGTCCATGGAAGCCCTTTGTAATGGTTGTTGTGATGCTGGCAATCAAACCAAGGGCCCTGTGCATGCAAGGTAAGTACTTCACTACTCTGGTCCTCACCCCTGAGAACTCAATTTATATCTCATTGTCCAGTAAAGCAGCGTGAATATACATGAGTGCATAACTGGATAAAATAGCCAAAGTGCCCTTTACAAGTTTGCTATTTCCTGTCACACAAGAAATGTGTGGCAGTGCTTTGCCAGACACATATTTTTGGTGATGAAAACCTTGCAGCCTTGCCTGAATGCTTCCAAAGAACTCTGGGGTAGGCACCGAGTTGATAGTTTACATCATCAAATCAGTGTGCATTGTGCTTGGGCAACCTGGCCAATAGCAGATGTTGCATACAAAGACATGATAAAGAGACTCTCTACCTTCAAACAGATTCAACAGGAATGTTTTAAAACATATCGGACACCCAGCTATTGGTTTCAGTACTTAAGCACATGATTTGCCTACATTATCAGTTCTGGGACTCGTTCAAGGCCATGTCCTGATTTCTGTAGGTCCTATCTTTCTGCCACACAGATTGCCTAATTTTTGGACTTTTAAAGCATAGAGTGCTGCTTTCAGTGTCATTTAGTCATTTCCCACAACTCTCCATCCTTCTGAAGTAGCTTTTAAAGTTGCTTGAACTATTGGATAACAGGACACTGGATTTCTATTTTTGTTTGACTAAATAAATGGAAGGCTTCTTAGAATCAATGCTTAAAATCATACAATGCACACTCTTACTATTCACCTGGAGAGTTTTGTTTTTGAAGTCATTATTTGATGTCTTTCCAAATAAAACAGTGGATCTGAACTGGGATCAAATACACAAAAGGCATGTGATCTTTTTATAAAATTTCAGAGGGATAGCAGTGATTTGAAAAAAAAAAAGTTATCAGTGCTAGGATTCAGGGGACCTGGTCCTTGGCATCTCTGACATTTGTTAGCCCTGAAAGTCCCAGTTTGTCTAGGTGGTAGTCCCACCCATCTCAGTTCACAAACTAGAACTCTCACATAGAGCAATGAATCTGTGTCTTGCAAGGAAAGATAAAGTATCCCCAATCCAAAAGGCTGCCCCAATTTTGTTGAACACTAGAGAACAATGATGGGCTGGTAGGAGGAGGGGCTTTGAAGGGCCCCAGAGCTCATTTTCCCAAACTGCTTTCCATGAACTCTACTTCCGTGAGATGGACTTAACTCTTCCTACAGTCGTTGTCAGTAGCTCAGAGACTGGCCAATCCCACACGTCTATTCTTATGATGATTTGTTCAGAGTTCAGCCTGGAAGCTTAGTTATTGTTTTGCTGTTTGTTCTTGAACTAACAATCCTCCTGCCATAGCCTGTGAGCTCTCCCTCACAGACATGGCCCACTATGTCTGGTACAAGTTTAAATAGAAACAAATAAATTTGGTCTTCCTGGGGCATAATAGGAGAAGCTCACTGAAATCCAAAAACTTAAAACCATCTCAATTGGGAGGAGGGAACATATTAACCATGAAAGATAGAAATAAATAGAAGGGGTGGAGGCTGAAGCTAGATTTGGAGTGTGTCAGCAACTTTGTCTGCCATGGTGGAGGTATGAACGTAGAACCCCGAGAGATGTGGGGAGGCCCTGGGAATTTTAGGAGGTAAGGCACAGCAGGAGGGAGTAGATTACTTGAGGGTCACATCACCAGGACCAACATCAGTGAGGGGGGGAAGCATCCTTTACCTTCAGGGGAGGCCATTGCAATGACTGGTATTATTAATCTTATTTTTCACAGATGCATTTTGAAAAAAAGTTACTGGATTTTGATTAAAAGAACCTGGAAGTTTAGGCATTCACAAGGTATAATAGCATGTTGAAAGCCCTGGGAAATTTGGTTTATTTTCCTTAACACAATGCTCCCCAAATTTATGTAACTATATTATGTTTTACTTCTACTTTGCAAAGAGTTTTTACCTTCACCAACCTATGTTTGCTGAATATTTATTGGGAAGTTCTGTTCCAGAAGATGTAATTAAACAAAATCAGATGCCTTGGCCTGCATCAGGAAGAGCTTCCTTGGACTTCTGACTTGGAATCATTTTAAAGATTTGGAATTCTTGGGTGGGCAGTTGATTGAGGGAGTTAGGAATCTGGTACTAAAGATGGCTGTGTGACTTGTCTTGAGGCTATGGTGGGAGAGGACTGGGTGGGCCAGACAGAACCTGGTGGAAGTCTACAAAAATGTGACAGGATATGTCTTGCCAACATTTAGTCAGGCTCTGGTCAGGCAATAAAGTGTAAAGCCTCTAGGTTCTGTAGGAAAAAAATCATGAATGTGGGCTCCATAGGACTGTTCCCACCTTCTCTGCATTCCAGATTTCTCTTGAACATACTTAACAATGCCTGGGATTCTTTTGCCATAGAATAAGACTCTACATTGTATAAGGGAAGAATATTTCAATTTAGTAGTAAGACTGAAATTCATTCATTCTATATATTAAAGTATAATTTATCAATAAAAACAATAAACACGTAGGAAGGAAACTGATAGCGAAACATGAAGCATAAGGAGAGAAGCTCAGAGGAGGCATGAAGGAAGGAAAACGCACAGCAAAATTTTTACAGATTACATTAAGTAACTGAGGACTGTGTGTTGATTAGGGACATCTGAGGACAATCAGGACATTGCACTAAGATACTTAATCCAGGTCAGGTTTTGCTTTGTAGGATTCATAGAGAATCGTGTTTGCTTAACATGGACCTTCAATAAAGAATTTCCATTCCAGAGAATGAGAGGGACATTGTCAACACACCCACAGGATGGTAGAAGGTCAGAACAGGCAAGAGTTTGAAGGTTGTTTATCCAAATACAATAATTTCACAAATGATAGAGGGACACAGAGAAGGATGGGAGCTTGAGGTTATTTGGTTGGAAGAGGTAGTAATGGATGCATCTCAAGGATGAGGAGCAGTGCTTATCATAGATATCTTCTTCTAATAGTTAGGTGTTGCAGCTCGTTACACACGCTTTGCAAAGAGAGGAAGAAAACAGAGTAGAGATGAGGGAGTCAGGGCTCAGGTCCACATTGAGTGGGCTGCAAAGACAGTGTATAGATGCTTGTCTTATTGCTTTCAGTTGTCATCAAGGGCATCCTGTTTCACTCACAAGGGGCCTGGGGATATACATGATGTTCAAGGCTGCTTACATAAATCTTTCATCACGTCACAGGCTGAGAATACACTCGGAGAGGTCAGCCTATTTCCCTTTCTGTTTAGAAGTGGTGTCACTTCTCAGTATTGTCCTAAAAACAGATTAGTCACAGGAGATGGTATAGTGCTTGTATTACCAGCCTGTACAGTCAGCCTTCAACATTGATGATAAAATGTTCTTTTCGGAGCCCCAGCCGGTCTCTGACTAGTTCTGCAATGCCATCTGTACACAGAGTCCATCTGAGAATGAAGAGGGTGAGTAAAGCATAGTGAAGCGTGGTTGCAAGGCCCAGCTCAGCCATAAACTGGAGCAAGGGGAAATCGTTATGGTTCCAGCTTATGGCAGAGGCAGGGATTCCCACCATACCAGCAAGTGGCAGTAACTGGCAGGAATTTTGTGGAGGGGATTCCAGCATGTCAGAAAAAGGTCTCTTAATTTTAAGATTCCAAAATGAAGCCTCAGAGGATGGAATTCAGAACCATGATGAGTCGCTTTGTATGTGAATATCATGGTTATGTTTTGGTCCCGAGCTTAGCCTTTAACGTCTGAAGGGTCTCTCCACCCTGAAGATCATTTCTATTATTTTATTTATTATTTGCTGTCAGCTGTCACATCTACTGACAGAAAATACTGTCTCTAGCAATATTCCCTTTCTTTAAAACAACAACAACAACAAAAAGATTTAAAGAAAAGTGTGTATGTGTGTGTGTGTTTGCAGGTGCTCATAGAGGCCAGAGGTGTCTGGTGTCCCTGGAGTTGGAGTTACAGATGGTTGTGAGCTGCTCAGTGTGGGTGCTGGAAATTGAACTCAGGTTTTCTGCAAGCACGGCACAAACTATTAGCTTCTGAGCCACCTCTCCAGCCTCCAATATTCCCTTTCTATTTATTTCTTATCACCAGCAGACTGAGAGCCTAGTATATTACCAATTCCAAGATCATGAACAATGATAAGTAAAATGAAAGGTCACAAATTTTCAGTGTGGGATGACTGGCTCTGAGTACATGCTTTTTGTCATATCTATTTTGTGTGCAGAGAGAACACTGGCCTACTGTTTCTCTCTAAGGTTTTGGGTTGCTGAAGATATAGTAAGCAAATGTTAGATAACTGGAGAGGCATATGAATGAGTCTTATGTGTTACAATATGACATCATATATGCTTATATCCTATATGACATGAGTGTTTATACATGGTGTATATGGAAAAACTGAGTACAGGTTCCGTCAGAATCCAACAATGAGAAATAGTTGATCATATAATCCATAAGTAAATGTGATTATATTTGCAGATCAGCATATGCACTGAGAAGTCTTGCTCTAATTATGCATCCTGAATAAAACCAAAGGTTAAGCATGTCAACCTGAGGTCTTAACCCATCTCTTCCATTCCACTCCTTACCTCAACTAAATTAATCAACACTTAGACACCTATTTGCAAGGTGCTTTCCGAATATTGCTTGTGATCTGGGGTCTCTGTGATTTGTGGGTACAGTTTCAGGGACATAATGTACCATGCATTGCTTTTCTAGTCCAAGTGCTGGTGCAATAAACCAACTTTTACAAGTTGAAAATCAATTTTCTTTTAAAAAGATTAAATTGCACTTTTTATTTGTATGTGTGTATGGATGCGAGTGCCATGGTGTGCCCATGGAGGTCAAAGGACAACTTTTAGAAGTTCTCTTCTTCTACTCTGTGGGCCCCTGGTATCAAACTTGGCTCATCAGGCTTGGTGGCAAGTGCCTTTACCCACAGAACAAATTCATATTCACTCATGATAGAAGCAGAATAGTGAGACAATGATTTGGATGCTGGATCTGTGTATCTTTAGGCCATTCCCTTGGTTTCTGGGAGACTCTGTTTATTTATTTAGTTTTTAAAAGTGATGGATACTAGCAATTTACAGGAATTTCTGTACAAGCTAAAGGACTTAATGTCTGCAAGTACTTCGTATAGTCCCTTATGTAATAGGCCATTAGTGAAAAACACCTAGCATTTTCATTACTGAGGATTCCACTGTCTGAAGCTTCAACAAGAAATAGAGAAGGCACCTTACAAAATAGAGGATGAAGGGAGATGTTCTAAAAGAGCATGGCGCACTTTCTGGCTATCCTGATGGTTTAAAATGGTGAGAATTTGCTGGAGGAAACACTATCTCTGTGCTCAGGGAAATCAGACCCTTTCCTAGGGAGAACAGGAATTTCCCTGACAGGACTCTCCCAGACTTTTTTTTTTTTTTTTTCCTGTGAGTAGATTCCCTTGTGCCTCTTAAGTTTTTGTTTTCTTGGCATGGAGTCTGTTTTCCCTAATTCACCATGGGTTTTTCTGAACTTTTCCCCCTTCGGTGTTGATGTTTCAAATCCGTCTGGGGCAGGAGTGATATTTAGAAGGAAGGTGTGTGAAAGGATAGTCCCTTAAGACAAACCCGGTCATTTAAGGCTCTAGATGCATCTACAGTAATTTTTCATCTCTTAAAACTTAGTGAAAAACAGTCTTTTCTGCATGTTTTTGTCTTTGGATTAAGGAAAAAGTTCCTCCCAGCCAGCTACCGTGCCTTTGAAGGCTGTAGTGCCTGTGTTTTGGTCTCCACCCTCTTGGATGACTTAGGGAAGTATTTTCCAAGCTCCTTCCTGAGTAAGTTTCCTCAAATTTGAGCCAAGAATTAGAAAGGACTGTGGCTGTCTAAGTGTAAATAGTTCATGATAGTCATGAACTATTCAAACTTAGGGAGGCTGAGAGTATGGATGGAGGGCTGTGCAATCTACAGTGTAGATTTTATATAGCAGGATGGAACGATTTAAAAAGCAGAGGATTTGATGGAGCTTGAGTGAGTTCCTGTCCATAAAGTAGATTTAAGACTCCAAAATGCCGCCTTTTAGGTAAACAGTACACACACACACACACACACACACACACACACACACACACACACGTTTATGCAATGTGCTGTTTCTTTAAAAAATTTAATTATTTTATTATATGTGTGTGGCTGTTTTGCCTGCATATATGTCTGTGTACTTTGTGCATGCCTGGTTCTTAGTGAGGTTAGAAGAGGATGTCCAGTCCCTTGGAACTGGAATTAGAGATGGTTGTAGGCTACCATGTGAGTGCTGGGAATTGAATCCTAGTCCTCTACAAGTGCAGCCAGTGCTGTTAACCACTGAACCACCGCCCCAGCCCCATGCTGTTTCTTGCTGCACCTTCACTGTATTCTTATTGCTGGTGGGAAACCAGCCTGGCCCTAACTGTGTTTGCTTCTTCAGATGTGAGGTTGCTAAAGTCTGTCATGTATTTTAAAATTACAGTTATGTTTCCAAATCAACAAAATGCACCAAAGAACATCAGTTCTGAACAGAGGACCTGTTTCCAGCCAATATGTCCATTTGTGCTTAGATGGTAAGAGTTCAGAAATTCTAAAGTGCTTACCTTACTCTGAAGCAAGAAATCTCAACTAAGTAGCTCACTCCTGATGAACAAATATTTAGGCCACCAACATCAACCTTTACTTGACTTTCATTGAAGCTTTCAAACAGAATTATGATCAGATCAGAGACCCTTTCCCCATATGACCTTTGGCCTAGAGAACTTCTGAATGTTTGGGGTATAAAAAGCAAACCTCTTTTTCAGCAACAGATACCGTGGCAGAGAGTAGGTAGATCATCTTTATTGCTCTGTCATCTGCCAGGCAGACATGGAAACATTGTGAGCCGGGAACATTGAGTTTCCTTTTTACCAGTATCCATGCCTTTTAGAAGGTAGCTGTTAGGAGTACTTAAAGCACAATGGATGGCCCCTAAAATTGGGAAGTGAGCTTTAAGGCAGCTTTTCTATTTAATTAACTTTTTGTTTGGATTTGGATTTGCTACTGAGAAAAACTGAATAGGAGTTAAGCTACCCATTTACTGAACCTGACAGTTGCTTAGAATCCTTTGGGGCTGGTGTAGAACACTGTTTCTAGCTATTCCAAAAAGTAGAGCAAAACAATATGTGAACTTAACTTTGTGTCAGTTACAGTCACTTGTGATCCTTCCTGGTTTGTAGGCATTTGCGAAGCTCTGCTTATACCAGTGATTCTCAACCTTCCTAATGCTGCAGCCCTTTAATTCATGTTGTGGTAACCATAAAATTACTTTATAACTGTAATTTTGCTACTATTATGAATCATAATGTAAATATCTGATACATAGGATATCCAATATATGACCCCTATGGAAGGGTCATTTGACCCCTAAAGGGGGTTGAGACCCACAGGTTGAGAACCACCAGCTTATAGTGTGTTCATCCAGTGAGAAACCTAACATTGAAACAGTATAGACTTGGGAAGCTCATGGTTTTCCCTCCATTACCCCTAGAGCCCCAAAGCTCAACACTTCAAAATCAAACCATATTGATTTTTAACAACAATATTTTATGTGTTCCCGATTTTCATTACCATTGCAATCCATTTAATTTTTCATTCCTTAACTGTATGTGGAATAGTGTGAACCAATCATTCCAGAAATCCAAGAAGCAGATGCAGAAGGATCAGGAAACCAAGGTCATCCTTGACTATATAATAAGTTTCAGGATACCCTGGGCTACATGAAGCCCTGTCTCAACAGATGAACAGGTGAACGGGTAGTGAAAACATGATACACATACAAAATGGGTGATCCTATCAAGAAATGATAAATGATGAACTTTTTGGGCAAATGGAAGGAACTGTAGAATATCATATTATGTGAAGTAACACAGACCCAGAAAGACAGACACTACATGTTATTTTTCACACATGGTTCTTAGCTTCTAAAGGTTAAAGATATGTATAAATAGGAGTAAGTATGAGAAACTAGAAACTAGAAAAGAAACTAGAAAAAGGAAACTAGAAAAAGGCCCATGAGACAGGAAAAATAAGAAATCTTACTAAAGAGGGATTGGAAGGTCAACAGAACCCATGCACTATAAAAAGATAAGAGGGCATTTTTTGCAGGTAAGGTGGGGAAAGGAGGGCAGAGGTGAGGGAGGAGCAGGGGATTGTATTAGAGTTGATCATATTCCTCTTGCCATTATTTTCAGAGTGCTGTATTCATATAGTGTTTACATTGTGTTAGATAATAACTACCCATACCTCCTAGAAACAAGGTATGGGTAGTGATGCCTCATGGGGAGTGTAATTTCTTTGTTAGGGTGACGAAATAGAACCTGTGAATACATGTTGTACATATTTATTCTCCAATTACATTATTATCCAACTAAAATCCCATTCTCTGATTGATTTTATTTAATGATTCATTCTTGTTTGAGGGACCCCACTCTTCTTTCTGAGATTACCCCACTGTTTTACTACATTCGGGTCAATGTACTTGCTAGGTACACATTCCCACCACCCCTGGTCTCTGCTGGCTTCTGGGGTTACGATGCTGTCATGCAGAAATGCTCTTTTCTCCATCAGTCATGGCGAAACCAATCTTCTTTTAAAGCTCTTAGCTGCCATTTCCCATGAAGCATCCCTGATCTTGCTCTGTCTGCGCTGGCAGGTCTGTGAGGTCTGTTCTCCAGCTTCACTCTCTGGCTGTCCCAACTCTGCGACTGCACACCATGAAATGCTTCCAATTCACACCAAATCATTTGCTGGCTCTGTGTTCTCCTCGTGGCCAGCATGCTCCTGTGCCCTGCCAATCCTTTGTCTCTGCAGCATCCCACATCTCATGATCTGCTTTGTTTTGTTTTTCTAACTCTTTTCTTAGTGTTCATGGTCAATTTAAAACTACCTTCTCCGTGTCTTCTTAAGTTGGATATACTTGGGTCAAATTTTGTTTTCATGGCATTCCCCAGAATCTAGCCTTGTCTGGGCCCAGAAGATGCCAGCTTCTCTCTCTCTTGTCTATAGGAATGGTGGACAATTAATGATCACTGTGTACTTTTATTTCACTTTAAATTAAAATATTTATAATGTGAAATTTTGTTTTTAATTTTTATATATTTTTATTTTTATTTTTATTTTTTTTCAAGACAGGCTTTGGAGGCTGTCCTGGAACTAGCTCTTGTAGATCAGGCTGGTCTCTAACTCACAGAGATCCACCTGCCTCTGCCTCCCGAGTGCTGGGATTAAAGGTGTGCGCCACCAATGCCCGGCTATTTTTTATATATTTTTAAATTAAAATAGAATTGCATCACTTCCATCTCCTCCCTTTAGCCACCCCCCCAGTTACCCAGCCTCAAACCTCTCCCGTCCCCTTACTCTTAAATTGATAACCTCTTTTCCTTTCACTATTAATGTATATGTACGTACAAATACATAAATAAAATGGGTGATCCTATTTTTGTTGTTTGTGTGTGTGTATGGTTTCAGGGACGACCACTTGGTATTAGGTAAATGATGCAAGAGCTCATCCCTGGGAAATGCTAACTCTCCCTCTCCCAGCAGTCACTAGAAACCTGTAGTTCTTTGTTGAAGGGTGGTGCACCAGGAAAATTTCCCCTTTCCATTTATGTCTTTTTTTTCCTTTATGTCTTTTGATGAACGTAAAATTTACCATGTCTTATATTTAAGTTTCTCTATTTTTGTGGTAAAGACCATGACCAATAAGCAGCTTATAGAGAAAAGAGTTTATTTCAGCTAATGCTGGGGAGGAAATCAGGACAGGCATTCCAGGCAGGGGCCTGGAGGGAGGAGCTTCAGCAGAGAGCATGAAGGAATGCTGCCTACAGGCTTGCTTCCCAGGCTCAAGTTCAGCTACCTTGCTTATACGTCCAAGGACCACCTGTCAAGGGATGACATGGCCCAGAGTAGGCTGACCATCCACATCAACCACTAATCAAAAAAAAAAAAATGCTATACAGAGTTGCCTGCTTCCCAGATGACCCTAGCTTGTGTTGGGTTGACAGAAAAACTAGTCAATATAACATGCTCATTCTTATTGTACTGTTATTCAGCTTTTCTCTAGAATGCTTATCATGTTGTATCCTTTCCCTATATTCGTACATATCCAATTAGTTACTAATTTTGCAGCATGGGAAATTGAAGCTAAGGCCTTCTGTGTTCTAGGCAAGCACTCTTCCACTGAGCTATAATCCCAAGATCATTTGTTTTCCTACTGTTTACCTTGACACAGGGTCTCATTAGGTTTTCCAGGGTGGCCTTGCATTTGCAGTCCTCCTGCCTCAGCTTCCCAAGTAGTTAGGATTCTAGGCCCACACATTAGGCTTGGCCGAAATTTTGTGTATCTTAAAAACATTTCCACTTACGTAATCAAGAGAGAGGAACGTCAACAGAGTTAGAAGTTGTCGAAAGGCGTTGGTGGTGTCTGTTTGGAGTTCTACTTTTTGGCTTAGCTGTTACATGGTGCTGTTGTTTTGTTCTGGGAGATGGGACAGTGCCGTCTTGTTTACTTTGAGAAGGCAGCAAGCCAGGAACACACAATCAAACAAGGGAAGTTTCTGTGCTGGCATAGTATTTTTCCAGTTAAAATGGCAACAAGTGAATTGTAACTTCCTTTCACTTGGCATGGCCGCTGTGTACTGGAATTGAACATTTCACACCGATTAAACCCAGTGCAGCAAATATTTGCAGGATTCCAGTTGTAAAATAGGCCCAGGCACACCACCGCCAGTGTGCACGTTCACACACTAGCTTCACAGAAGTGTACTATGCCTGCCACCCATCTTTAGACCTACAGGAAACTCATTGTCTTCCCTCACCCTCCTATTTTTAGAGGCCCTCAGAGGGTTCACATCTCTTGACAGTCATTTCTCATTTTAGTTTCTACTTTCTCAAAATTCTCTTTTTCTTCCACCTATATTTTATTTTCTGTTGCTTTTCTCTACACCACCAACCTGGTCCCTAAAGTATTATATTTTCCTTAACTTCTCAAAATGAAAGAAAGAGGGGAAGGAAGGAAGGAAAGAAGAAAGAAAGAAAGAAAAAGAACCTCAAACTAATTGGTTGTATGCCATATTGAATTGAGAAACAGGAAGAACACAAGTGGTGTTTTTTACCCAATATAATGGTACAGAGAAGCTTCATCTGGGTATCAGGCACCCTGTTTATCACCTTCCTCAGCTGTGACAGTGACACTGAGAGCTAACTTCTCTTTATTCCATGACAGTGACATTCAACACCGACTTCTCTCTATTGAACACTGACTTCTCTCTATTCCATGATGGTGACATTGAACCCTGACTTCTCTCTATGTCAGTTCCCCCCCCCCACATCATCAGGTTCTTTCCATTTCCTTTATTGTGCTGTCTCGAATCCTAATTTTCTTCTGCTTCATTGTTCTTTGATTACCAATATATAGTACTACATTTATCTTATTCTAGATGAGAAGACTCCCACACACTAGGGGCTTCCTCCCAGATTCCAGATTAGGCACAAACCATACCCAAACACTTATTTTCACAGAGATATCTTTTATTAATCAGGGAAGAAAAGTTAAAGTGGCTGTTTTCTGACTCAGGAAGAAAAACAGCAGTAAATGATCATGCAAGTGTAATTTTAAGACGAGAAAGAGGGCAAGTGTGTGTTAGAATGGGCTGGGATGTGTTGGTGGAGAGATGATAAGGGGTGAAGGGGACAGGACGGGGAGAAGGGAAAGGGGGCAGAGGTATTTGTCTCAGCGAGACAAAGGACTGCCTTTGAATAGAAAGGAGACACACAATAGTTTATAAAGAGAACCCCTGTGTTAGGATGAGGTACTTAATTTTAATTGGCCATGTTAATTAGTGAGCCAAAGGGGGTTTCTGATTGCTGGACTTTATTCTTTGATACCTGGATGGTGGTAGTCAGCCTCGGAAGGAGGAAGTGGCCAAATAAGGAAATAGACCTTGGTGGTCAGCTTTCGGAATATAATCTAAAGGTTTTCACCAAAGAGGAGGGGATGGGAGAGAAGGGAAGGCCTACCAGAGCCACATGCTCAAGTGGGCTCGTGTCCTTAACTAGCCTCTATCTGGAATGTACTGGGACGATTTCCCCATAAATATACTGGTAACATTTCTTTCCTTTAGCTAAACACTTTAAGAAGAGTTTCATTTTTTCCAAAAGTATTTTAGTTTTTATCTAAATATAAGTGACAAAAATAGACAGTTCTTCAGTACCTATTAATATTTTTCTAAAAGTTACTTTTATCTATGTGTAGGTATTTGTGCGAATGTATGCACATGTGTGTGGATGTTTGTAGAGGCCAGGAAAGGGTGTCATATTCCCTGGAGCTGGAGTTGTCGGCAGTTGTGAACCACCTGGCATAAGAGCTGGTAACCTAACTTGAGTCCTCTGGAAGAGCAGCAAGCTGTCTTAACCACTGAGCCGTCTCTCTAGTCCACTGTATGCCTCTTGTATCTTACTGTGGTTCACTTACCATTATCAACGAACCAGTACCAGTAAGTGGTGATTAAGTCCAGATTTCTTTACAAAACTTCCCTCCCAATGTTGCTTTACTCTTGAGGGATCCACCCAGTGTGTTACACCGCTTTGCGTCATGTCTCCAGAGAGTCCTCATGGCCATGCCAGTTTCTACAACTTTATTTCTGATGATCTCGCTAACTTTTAGGAGTGATAATCCAATATTTGTGAACTTTCTTTTATGGAAATTTGTCTGTTATTTTTCTCATGACTAAACTGGAGTTCTATGTTGTTTAGGGGAAGACCAGAAGGTCATGTGCAGTTTTCTTCATTACCATTGAGGCTTCCATAATCACCTTGGCTTCTCCCTGTGGGTGTTGACTTTCACCACTTGGCTGAGGTAGTGTTTATTAGGTTTTTCAGTTGTAAAGTTACTCCTGCATCCTTGGTTCTACATTATACTTCTGAGGATAGTTATTGCAGTGCACACTTGAAGGTGTGACAATGGAGGAGCCACACAAATGATTCCAAATGCTCAGCATGGCAGATTTGCTCCTTGGGTTGTTTGGTTGGTTTTTTGTTCCTTTTGTTACTGTTTTTTTGTTTGTTTTTGTTTTGCTTTTTCGGTAATGACACTCAGCCATTCATTTACATCTGTGTAGCACTCATCCATATTAATACTTACATTTGGGGCTATACTCCAACATTACTTATTAAGTTTGTTACTAAAATTAGTTCATCTTTAGCCTCTAGGAGCTGCATCATTGTCTCCTAGCTCCCTCTGACATACCTTTATCCAAATAGCTTCTTTTATTTGTGCTTTTCTTTTTGAGTTCTTTCCTTAGCCTCTGGAACTATAGGACTCTATAAAGCCTAAAGGGTAAAATTTTTCTTCAGTCATAGAACCAGCCATTTTCCTAGGAATTTCTGGTTTGTTGTTTTATTGGAGAATGTTTTAGAATCCAGGATCTGAATGTCTGAGATGTTCACTGCTACTGGGTTGTCATGGCTCCTAGACCCCTGCACCTGACAGAAAAAGGAAACACATTTCTCTGCCAATCTCTGTACAGTCATACATCTATAGATGCTTCTATTTGTATCCATCTGTTTCCACACCCAGCTAGGCACAAGTTCATTAGCTTTCATCTATGTCTGCATTAAGCTCAGCATGAATTCAAGCTACAGCCACACAAGTCATTCCAGCCTTTTCCCTTTTCTTGTCTGTAACTTCCTACTCAGATAGTGAGAAATGGAGCTCCCATCTGCCACACACAATTTAATGGTTCAAATTCAGCCTTTGTGGGTAGTATCTCGGAATGATTTTCCTGCTCTCTGTGGGATATAACTTTATCAGCTGGAGAGCTGAAGTGAAGACTAGAAGCTGAGGAGACTGTATATGATGTGCCCTCAAGATTCCACCCATTTTCGGTGTCACTCCAGGCTGTATCTCTCTCCCTAGTGCCCTTCAATGGTGCTGCTTCACACCTGCAGTGTGGTTAGTGTGGTTCATTACATTCTGAGTTCCTTTCTGTGATTCCTTAAGTGTGCTGTCAAGTTTGCACACAATCAGATTCCATAATGCCGAAAGTTCTATGGATTTTTGAAAAGTGAATAATCTGGAGTCTCCATGACTAAAGCATAATAATGAATAATGTTCCTTCCCTAAAAATCCCCGCAGTTCACCTGTTCTTATCTCTTCTTCCCCCTGAATCTGGGAAACCATTCACTTTCAGATCCCCTTAGGAATTCTGTTTTTCTGGATGTCATACAACTGCAAGTCAGTCTGTAGCCTTCTCAGGAGGATGGATTTTATTTCACAATACATACTTACTCTTCACCTGTCCTTTTACATGGGGGTGGTGGCATGTTCCCTTTTATTACTGTCATGGTATGAATGTCGCATTGTACAAGTTGTACATATGGAAACTTCCCTTTCTGACCTCAAGAAGTTAGTCCTAATATTTCTTTCATTTCCAGCTCTGCTGGAGATGAATTCATTCAGCTTTTGATGTTTTCAGAAATCATTGATTTATCCTCCACATTGGAAAGTGTTTTTTCCACTACTCAAAAAAAAAAAAAAGAAGCATTCTGATCTTTTCTTGCTTGCATGATTTCTGATGAGAAACATGCTGTAATTCTTATCTCTGAGCTCTCTGAGGAAGGTGGGTTTCTGTTATTGCTGTTCCTCTTAAGAGATTTTATCTTCCCTTTTGCTGGTGTCAATCTTGAGTATACCAAACACACTTTTTTAAAAATAAAAGCTAATCTATTTGGTGTTATCTAAGCTTCCTGGATCTGTGGTTTTGCATCTTTCATCAATTTTGGAAATTTTTATTCTTTTATTGCTTTTTTTGGCTTCATTATCTTTTTCTTCTGTTTCTGATATCCCAAGTGTGCATATATTATTTTAGAAACTTCCTCAGAATTCTTATATATTCTTCTTTGATGATTTCTTTTTGTTTATTTGATTGTTTGAATTTCAGTTTTGGATGTTTTCTATTGGCTTTTCTTGGCTATGTTAAGTCTACTGATAAACTTTCAGAAGACATTCTTCATTGCTGGTTTTGGTTTCCAACATTAAAATGTCATTTTTAAAGGTGTGTGTGTGTGTGTGTGTGTGTGTGTGTGTGTGTGTGTGTGATCTATGCACAATGTATAAATAGGCATATGTGAAGGCCAGAGCTTGACATGGGATATCTTCCTCGATCACTTCTCCACAGTTTTTTGAAGGAGTCTCCCACTGAACCTGAAGTTGACTATTACTACTAGACTGGCTGTCCAGAGAGTCCCTAGGATCATCCTGCCTCTGTGCAGTGGGGCTGCTAGGATTACGAGTAATTCACCTGTACCTAGCCTTTATGTGGGTTCTGGGGATCCAAACTTAGGTCCCCATGGTATGGAGCAAGTGATTTACCTACTGATCCATCTCCCCAGCCTTCTCTTAGAGTGTTTATCACTCTACTTACAATACCCATCTCTTGTCTGCTGTCTACTTTCTCTACTTTAGCCTTTAACTTACTAACCACAGTTCTCTCAAATCTCCAATCTGATTATTTCAGTGTTTGTTCCTTTCCAAGTCTGTGTCCAATAGTGGCTTTGTCTCTTTACTCTTTTTGTCTGTTTTTGTTTTGTTTTGAAATAAGGTCTTACACTATAACACAGGTTGGCCTGACACTTGCCTGAGCTCATGACAATCTTCCTAATTCAGACTGCCAAGTCTAGAATTATAGAATGAGCCATACACTTAATTTTTTCCTTGACATTTGTCTTGATTTATAATTTTTGGTTGAAAGCTAGGTATATTATTTTGAACAATAGTGACTGAAATCAACAGACCAAACTGGGGATTTGTATTATTCTGTCAAGGAGTTGGGCTATTGCTAATGTTTCTGTAGCTATACTTGACAGAAACTTCAGGTTCCTCTGACAGCCTTTGTTTGTCCCCGTTCTTGGCTTTGGTCCTCAATTAGTCTTCCTTAGAAAAGGCACACTTTGCAGCTGTCTGTCCTAAAGACTAACCAGTCATAGAAAAGGTAGTTGACTTCTTTCACCTTGAAAGAACAGTTACACACTCACTGCAATTGACACAGGTATGAGTTGGTTTCCCACAGATAAATGTGTCAGTCATCCCCGCTCTGTGAGATGGTACACAGTCTTTGACAGAGTATCTGATAAAAGGTAGAATGAAGCAAAGATGTCAAGGCAGGGCACAGGATCATGAGATTATTAGTTCAGCTGCATCCTATTCAATCCAGAAGCAACTGGCCTGCTAGAGTGATGGGATAGCTGTAACAACAGCCTAGAGATTCTATCCTCCATGGATGAAGTGCTATCCTCCAGCTTTTGATATATTAAGTTAGTGGCCAGTATATATCTCTGTGTGCCTGGTCAGCAGAACAAAGAGAAAACAAGGGATAGAAGTGGAGATTTCTCTGATCACCTGGGATCCACTTGGCAAATCTGTGCTTCTCAGGTCCAAGGTTTCTGAATTCCAAAGGAGGAATAATTTTACATCAAGTCCACTTAAGCCATTTGCTCTGGGTAACACTGGTCACTCCAGAATCCTTATAAAATAGACGAGTAGCAAAATTGTCCCTGGAATGGGTGACTAATTCTTGCAGGTGATAAGACTTTACATGGTGACATCAGAGGAAAAAATGTTTAGTGTTCACATAATCCAGTGGGATGGCTTTTGACACTGTCCTGCCTGAGTTGGTAAGTCTGTAAGTACAGGAAGGAGGTGTGGCCTGGGAAGAAAAGGATGATAGGTAGGGTCTGGTCTATCTGAGGAATGACAGTCAGAGTTATCCACTATTAAGCCACCAGCACTGTCAGAGATAGTAGCTGAGGACAAAGGGAAGTTAGACCAGAAAGTAAAGGAAGAGGGTTAGAATCAGTGATGGGTGATGCTACAGTTTGCTCCACCAACCTCAGGCTTTCCCAAGAGAAAACACAAACTAGGTGCCCGGATTAGCTCCTTCCAGATGAGATGAATTTAGCATCTACAACAAATGAATCCAAATCTCAGAAGACAGAGGTAGGAATAGGTGCTGTTCGTGCTACTCTGATAGCATCTGCAGAAGTAACTCTCCCTTTGCCCTGGATGTGATCCATGCTGTATGCTGATGCCTCACAGATGAGTCCAACAGTAGAACTGGCCCTTGGAGGAAGACAGATGATTCACCCAGAGGATGCTGTGGCTCAGGAGAGGCTGGTATCTAATGGTTCATCAGTTTGGGGGGGTGTAGAAAGGCAGCCTCTGTTTCCAGCCTTGTGTGACTGGCTTAGACATCCATAGCACCTATATTGCCTCCTCACAAAGCTGCTTACTCCCTTGCAGATGCTATCCCATAGATCACTTTCCAGTTAGCCACCTACACTCAGTGCTCTATCTCAGACTCCTTACTGAGTAAAATCAATATTTGACACACAATGAAGGGGCCTGAGATCATAGAAAGGCATGTCAGCTTCAATCTTTTCTCTAATGTATGAGCTTCAATATCAAGAGGAATAATGGTAGAAAGTAATGATCACTGAGAAAACAATGCAAGGGTTTGAACTTTGTGTGAACAGTGAGATGGGAGATAGAAGACATTGATTCATAATGGGTTATCAGTATTTTCTCTGTCTCTCTGTCTCTGTCTCTCTGTCTCTGTCTCTCTCTCTCTCTCTCTCTCTCTCTCTCTCTCTCTGTGTGTGTGTATGTAGTTGAACACCTGTGGATGTGCAAAAGCCAGAGATGAACACCAGGTATATTCCTCTTTCTCCACCTTTCCCCCGACCCCCATCCCCTTTTTGCCTTTTTTTTGGAGATCTCTGTGTAGCCCTGGCTGTCCTGGAACTTTCTCTGTAGACCAAGTTGGCCTCCTCATAGAGATACACTTGCCTCTGCCTCCCCATTGCTGAAATTGAAGATGTGTGACACCACTACCCAGCCACCTTATTTCCTTAAGACAGGGGTTTCTCATTAACCTAAAATCTTTCTGTTTTTTTTTTTTCTTGCTAGGGTGGCTGGCCAGCAAGTGCCAGTGATCTTCTGCCTTGTCCACTGCCCTCATGGCTGGTGCAACCATGCTCAGCTTTCTCTGTGGGTGCTGAGAATCTGAACTTAGTCCCTGTACTTGCATAGTTAGCTCTCTTACCATCTTTCTCACTTGGATTGACAGTGTTCCAGGTGTTGGAAAGAGAGATAAAATGTGATGGAGCTCACCTAGTATGCTATTTGTGGGGGTGAGGGTTGGGAGGGAAGGAGGCAGGGAGGGAAGCTGTCTGGGTCAGATTATTAAAAAAAATTGTAAGTTCAAACAAGTTCAGCCTGTGAGGTCTTGGACTCTGTTGCTTTTTGTGAGGTCCCATGTGTCTTCTGTAGTATGAAAGCGGGGCAAAGGCTCACCACCTGTTCTGTCCTTGCTTCCAAAGTGAGAGGTGGAGGGTAGGTCATCTGTGGGGAAGTGAACCGATGGAATGTTCAGAGTTAATCATCTGTTTATAGTAGTCTCTATGATTTCATTCTTTCCAGGATTCCTTGAAACGGGGTGAAAAGTTGGCCTGTCAACGTGCCAGGGTCATGCTGAGCATCCACATGGAGCCAGAGCTGCTTGGACAGTCCGGCAGCACTCTTCTTTGGTACTTACTGTCCTTCTGACACATTAAATGATGGATGATGCTTGGAAAGTCCAGCACTCTTCTTTGGTGTTTACCATCTCTCTGACTCTTTAAATGATGGATGGTCTCCTTCTTAGTCTCACCATCACAGTATAGTATTCTAACTGACTAGCTGACAGTAGGTGGGCACTCAGCATGTTTGCTGGAAGACTTTGAGCTAGTCGCTTAATATGTAAAGTCTTTTTGGTGTCTACTGATTTGGGGTAGAAAGTCTTGTCTACTATTTAAAATTATTTGTGTGGAAGTGTTTCAAGATTTGAAAGACATAGCCACATGGGAATTTCTGTTACAAAACTATTGAATCTAATCATTTGACTTGAAAGGAAGCATCGAATCTATTCTTGCATGTCATGTGAAAACACTTTCTGCTGTAATGCTGGCAGATAGTTACAGATGAGCCTGAAACACTGCCATTGACTGGCAACCTATTATGTTTAAATGAGCCCCATTGTTGGATAACTCTTCTTCAGTGTAACCTGAGAGGCTGTTCTAGCGCAAGTAACATCACAACCACTTAAGATTTTGTTAGGAATGAAGAATCTCAGACCCCAGGACCTGAAGCTAAATTCATGTTTAATAGGACCATATACACATTACAATTTGAAAAGTATCAATTTAGAGAAGGTTTTTTTTTTTTAAATTCACATTGACTGGAAATCTTATTCTTTGTAATATTTGGTCAGTTATTTTGACTCTTGTAGCTTTAAGCCTAAGTTATTCTTTATTGCTTATGACAGCTATTCAAATATTTGCAGATAGCATCCAAATGTTTCCTTGACTGGGTTCCTCTGAGATTTGAGACCAGGAACCCTTCCTACCCCAGGCTTGCCATTATTTCAACATGAATACCAGGGATGTGAGGTGGTTATGAAAGGAGACGGGGGCTGCATTTCTCTTTGCCCTCATGATGAGTGGACTAGGAGTGAGAAGAACATGCTGAGCTCAATGTTTGTGCATCCAAGCCCCCGTGCAAACATACAGGGTGAGAGCACTTGTCTCAGCTTTGCGTGACTATTTAAGGTAGATGGTGCCTGTCCCCTAACTTCTCTATCCTCACAGGCACAGCTTTCAAACTCAGTCTTTTTGTTTCTAAATGAAGAAACCATGCTTTCAGCTGACCTGAGCAAGTGGGAGCTCATGGGTCCCAGTCTGAAAGCTGGGGAACTAGCATAAGACCGAACCAGGACCCCAAACTGGGCTTCTAGCAGTGGATCCAGTATTTATTCCTAGTGAATGAATGGACTTTCCCATTCCCCCATGGAGGGATACTCTGTCAGCCTAGTCACACTGGTGAGGGCCTAGGTCCTGCCCCAAATGCTATGACAGACTTTGATGATCCTCCATGGGAGGCCTCTCTCTCCCTGGGAAGTGAATGGGCGGTGAGATGGGGAGATGGTGGTGGGAATAGGAAGATGAGAGGGAGAGGGAACTGGGATTGGTATGTAAAATAAGATTGTTTTAATTTAAATAAAAATTTATTTAAAAAATACCATGCTTATTCAACTGCCTCTCATATGACAAGACTGTAATGCAGACTTTTTGAGAGAAAGGATAAGGCCTGTTTTTGTTTTCTTTTTTGTTTTTGCATTCAACTTAAACCAATTCTTAGCCCATCATATGCTCCTAACAAATAGTTTTGAATACACAGATGCATTAATGAATGAGGTGATGTGATGGTAGAACTTTTGTCCTGTTTTAGAAACATAGCAGTGTGCTTCTGTACCTCACCCAGCATGGCATAATGAAGTAGGCAGGATATGTCATACGCTGTCCAATCACTGTGGAGTTTTTTTTTATTATTTTCAGTTCAGACTTTATAGTTGATGATGTCAGCCTAGTTATAACAGACAAGAATATGGTCCTCACTGTAATGGCTGTGTTTGGAAGGCCCAAATAATCTGTAATGAGTCAATTTAGCTAACCAATAAGGTGGCATTTGCTTCAAATTACATTTTTAGAGTGTTTTATTTGGGGAGTGGGGGCTTTCCACGGTTGGGAAGGCCTTCCTGCCTCAATACATGCTGGGTTCTTTTCCACTTCCTTCCTTCCCATCATTCTGCTAATGCAGTAGAAGCCTTGGCCCTCGTGAGCAGCTGCCCTTCTCTATAACCATGACCAAGGCTGCAGAGGAGAGTGATGAATACAGAGAACATGGATAACACAGTGATCCCGGATGGCAATGGGGAGCATGGCATTTGCTGGTATTGGATATAATAATAGATAGAGGCAGGGGAAGGAGAAAACAGACTGGCCCTTTTGCCATGGCAACAGTAAGTGCATTTATTACATAAACAGAAGAAGGAAAGGCATTTATTTGGTCCCTGTGCTTTTCTTTCCTAATCCCCAGACTCTCTCTCCTGTTTTTAGTTTAGTTTAGACTCTCCAAAAGGCTGCCAGTTACCTCACAATGACATCAATGGTTCCTCTAAATGCCTGTGTTCTGCAGTGCATGCTTGAGTTCATGATATTTTATTATCTAAGTACAAATACATAAAGTCTTCTTTTAAAGCTCACTGAAGAATAGCCCAAGTCATCTTTTGTTGGGCACAAAAGGATGCTCTCTTTCGGAGTCTGTCTTTATCTGGAGGCAATATGCTTACAAACAGGAATCAAGGCATGCTTTCTCTCTAGTTCAAGGTCATTTGAAAATGGGTTCATTCACATCTGTCTCAAGAGTAAGTGGTCACTGGCGCATCTCTGACGAAGAAGATCTGTGTGAGGAAAACCAGTGAACACTCTAGCAGCAGTCTTCACCTCCAAGTACTTCAAAGGGCACTTGTCTTTACTGTGTTGCTGTGTTCCTAATGCCTACTAGTGTACTGGAAAGGAGGAGGCTATTAAACATTTATGAGTCAAACATTGTTGTGGTGATATATTGTTTATGATCTAATAAAGCAACTGGAGATAAAAAAAAAAAAGCAAAGCTATCTACAGCCATAGAGCCAGGCAATGGTGATCCAAATCTTTAATCCCAGCAGCCATACTAGCTAGCCATAGAGGCCAGGTGGTGGTACACACCTTTAATCCTAGGACTCCGGAGACAGAGGCAGACGGATCTCTGTTAGTTCAAGGCCACACCAGGCTACATGAAATTGATCCAATCTAAAAGAATAAACAGCTCACATGAAGGTGATCTCAGCACTTGGGACCACAGACCTTTAATCCCAGCACTAGGGAGGTGGAGACAGGAGTAATATTACTGGGTAGAGAAAGGAATAGAAGGGGGGAGGAAACAGGAACTCAGGGATTGCATTCTGAGGTTTGGTGGAGAGCAGTGCAGTTTGGAGATGCAATCAGAGGACACAATCGTCTCTTCGGTCTAAGCATTGGTAGAGGTGAGAAATCTCTAGGACTTGGCTGCTTTACTTTTCTGATCTCCAGCTTGAATCTCAATAATCTGTCACTGGGTTTTTATTTTTTGTGCTACACATTGTACTTGAGGAGGTAGGAAAGATGAGGGAATAGCAAGCTCACCAGACCATTGCTATGTTGTCACAGACTTCTCTTTGGGGGATTCAACAAATTGAAGAAAAACCAAACCTCTCAAACCCCATTTAGTGAGTGTTCCAAATAGCCCATACCTGCAGCAGGAGCTGTGGCATGGTTTGGCATAAGCCAATGAGGCAGGGACCTAATATCAGCTCCCTCTTTCATGGTGCTAGGCATGGAACTGGGGGCTCTGTGCATGTCAAACAGGTACTCTGAGCTGTAACTCCACGATCCCCATTTACTAGCTAGGAAAGATACTCAACATCTCCGAGACTCAGTTTCCACAACAACCATGCACAATCAGAATAAATTCTATGGGAGGGAAGTGTTGTTAGAATTAGTATAGAATGTGGAGGAAGCTCAGCATACTGGGGAAGTTGGTTTCAAAAATCAGAACCTCAGTAAATTTCCACTCCCACTGTGGTTTGGATCTAAGAATGTGTTTGTTGGGCATCCTACTGTCTTCATCTTCTTTGGGTGTAATCCATTAATCCTTGCTTCTCTCCTAGTAGTTCTGTACATTTCACATACAACCTTCCTAATCTGTTTCATGTGTTGTATCTCAATTTTCAGAGGCATTCTCAAACTCCTTATTGCATTTAAAGATGCTGAGAATCTAATACTCTGTATCTCCTCCATACATGTCCCGTATATATCTATTGATTATGAGACAGAGAACCACTACTTAGTGGGACATATCTTTGCCCTTTTCAAATAGAAAACAAGAAATAATTGCTTCCTGGAAGGGTAATTATTTTGGGTTGTACTGTATCTCCCTGAAATGTATATACTGAAGCTCCAAGTACAATTATCTCTGAATGTGAATACATTTGGAGGTAGTCCTTTGAAGAGGCCAGTGGGGGTGGATCCTAATTCTATTTGACCAATGTCTTTAGAAGAGAGAATTTGAACATACAGGGAGTTACTGGAGGACCAGACTTACAGAAAAGAGCCCTGGCAACGCAGCAAGAGCAGCCATCCTCAGGCCAAAGACAGGCCATGGGAAGGACATGATCTTGAATTCCAACCTTCAAAACTTGGAGAAAATAAAATTAGATTGTTTGATATACTCAGCTCTAACAAATGAATAGAGTGGTCTTTAAAGCAGTTTAACTAGCTAGCCATTAGCATGGTTCAGATACTATGCTGTAAGATATGTTACATAGGACCAAGGGCTAATAGCAGAAATGAAGGACTTTGTCACAGGAGGATTGTAATTTTATGTTCATGAAGGCTTCACTGTGGATGTGATATTTTAGCAAACATGTAAATTAGATGAAGGAGATGGCCAGGAACATGTGGAGCAAGAGAGGATCTCATTGCAGGGGCTAGCAGTGAGAAGCTCCCATATGGGACTGTGTTGTACGACTGTCCAAGGATAGCAACAAGTGGCCAATGGGGCTGAAATGTGAAGCAAGTTGGAGTGAGCAATATTGCAGAAAGGTAGAGTGTCTGAGGACCAATTTATAGAGAAAGCTAACCTCCAAAGTTAATACAGAGAAGAATGGGAGAATGACGAGGGCAAGAGAGGGAGGGAAGAAGAGAGACAGAGAGACACCAAGAGACTGAGAGAGGAGAGACAGGCAGAGAGAGAGATGGTTAGAGAGAGACAGAGAAAGATATACAGAGAGAAGCAGAGGCAGAGACAGAGAAAAGGAAAGAAAGAAGTCAGTTGAAAAGGTTCATATATCACATGAATTTATTTATAGGACATTTCAGAAAGGCAAAACTACAGAGACAACAAATAGATCTCAGTCATTACTGGGACTAAGGGAGGAGGAAGATAGAATAGCTAAAGCACAGACAGTATTTTATGTAAGTGGCCAACCCATTTTGCCTGGAGTAATGATGGGCTCATTCAACACTGTGTGCGGATTTGTTGAAGCCCATAGAATTTTATTTACAGTGCATAGTGGGCCTTAATATACAAACATTAAAAAAATCACTCAACAAGATCATAGAGTAGAATATGGAACATGACAAAAGTGATTTATTCATGTTTTCTAATCTCCTTCAGAGGGACTGGGAAGAAAAGTTGATGACCTAAATACCTTTGGAAATGAGTGTAGGGGTTATCTATAAGCTCTGTAGTCTAGTTGATAAGAGTTTCTTTTTAGGGGGAGGCAATAAATAGCTTTAAACAGATGTTTCTTAGAATCAAACAGTTAGGTGACTGGAACTCAGACAGTTCCATTCTGGGCTTCTAGCCATTGGTAAAAGAGCTTGTGAGTGAGGTGAGATGGTCATGGATGAGAGCTGGAAACATCAGCTTGAATTTATGCCTTCATTGTGTAGTTACAGATGTTAACGTGGAAATAATTATGCATGCATGCACGCAACACACTCTCCCTCTGTCTATCTCTCTGTCTCTGTCTCTGTCTCTGTCTCTGTATCTCTCTCTCTCTCTGTCTGTCTCTCTCTCTCTATGTCTCTCTCTCTCCTGTGTCAGCTGGAAGGGTATAGAAGCAAGAACACACTTAGCCCTATCCAGATCTTTCTTTCTAATACTATTCCAATAAAAGGAGAAATGATTTACTCAATAATAGGAGATATACAACATGAGTGTGGCACCATGTTATTGTGCCACAAAGCAAAGAAATAACTTTAAAAATATACCTAGAATGATGGGGTATGTTAAAGGGAAACAAAAGCCAATGTTTGGAGCCTTTAATGGTCCCAAAAGCAGTAGAGCATCACAATAAGGTATCATTGACTTATAACCTAGAATAGAAAGTACATATTTATATCTACTGATATAGATAAATAATCCAATGCACCAGTAAGTATTGGGAAAGATAGATCTCCCGGGCAGAGGAACTTCAAGGAAGCAGAGCTGACTCCCCAGTCCCCAAGTGTGGGCAGCACATGGTGATTTCTTCCTGAAGAATAGAGAGTAGAGAGGTAAAGAGTCACTTTAAGAGTTAAAACATGAGCTGGGTGGTGGTGGCACACACCTTTAATTTAAGCACTTGGAGGGCAGAGGCAGAAGGATCTCTGTGAATTCAAGGCCAGTCTGGTCTACAAAGCAAGTTCGAGGACAGATAGGGCTATACAGAGAAACCATGTCTTGGAAAACCAAAACCAAAACCAAAACAAAACAAAAAGGAGGTAAAACCTGATACTGCTACCTCAGCCAGTGTTAAGGCCAGTGCTGGCAAGAGGGAGTCAGGAGGATAGCGAGTGCTCTTGGTGTGATGCAATGAGAAAGAAAAGAAAGCATGTTACGTCCCTGGTCCTCACTCCCATGAATTGTATGTTTGTGGCCTAATGTTGAGCAAAACAAGGCAGTAGCTGGGGTTGATTTCACAATGATCAAGACTCTCCAGACTGGGACTCCCCCCAGACTGTCAGTGCTATCTAAACCCAGCAGTCTGAGGAGTTGTCATGTCATGCAGCACCCTAGAGGAGATCCTGTGGCAGGAAGAGGATGTTTGTGGCAAAAAAAGAAAATAATAATATGTGGAGCTCCACTAAAAAAATTATGCATTAGTTTTGGTTTATTGATTTGGCCCATGCATCCTACGAATGTAGGTTGTAGGTCAGAAGGGAGACTTGGTTTAAAGGGCATGGCAATTGTCTTTTTGAAGATCAAATTTTATGTACATTGAAAACTTTTAAAATAAAAAAAGTAAATTCTTGAAAAAAATACTTTTATAAGCTTTACCTCATCCAACCAATCCAGGATGTATGGTGATGGGAGCCAGGTACCAGGGCTTTTTAAAGTGCCCAGGTACCATCCATGTGCAGCAGTCTGAAATGCTCTGTTGAAAGTGGCTCTCTGTAATTCATGGCAGATGTTCTGAACTGAATGATGTGCTTGGTGGTGTTTCTATTTTATACCTTTGTGAGGCTGCATTTGTAATCAGTGAGATAAATATAAAGCCCTAGAACAGGTTGCCCGTTTCAGCACCACTTGACGCGTTCCAGTGGATATTGAGTCGTTAATTGAGGATTGTTTCAAGTGTAATGACAATCATCATTCCATCTTAAAATTTCTCCTATAACTTTCCTCTACTAAAATGAGGAAAAAGGGGGATGGAGAGATGGCTCAGTGGGTAAGGCTTGCTGTACAGCATAGTTCTAAATCCCAAGAACCCATGTGAAAGCAGGCCATCATGCCACATGTATGTAACTGCAACACTGGCAGGCACATGGTGTGTGTGTGTGTGTGTGTGTGTGTGTGTGTGTGTGTGTGTGTGTGTGTGTGAACAGGTGGGTTCTAGTGGCTCTTTGGCCAGCCAGTTGAGCTGAAACAGCAAGTTGTAGGTTTAGTGGGAGACTCTGCAGCAAGAAATGAGGGTAAGAGCAATGAAGTAAGACACCCAATGTCAACATCCAGCTAGCATCTACACAAGAACACTCTATACCAGTGGTTCTTAACCTGTGGGTCACGAGCCCTTTGGCGGTTGCATAACAGATATGCTGCCTAGTAGATATTTACATTATGATTCATAACAGTAGCAAAATTATAGGTATGAAGTAGCAACAAGATTATTTTATTGTTGGGGGTTACCACAACATGAGGAACTGTATTAAAGGGTTCAGCCCTAGGAAAGTTGGAAATAACTAATCTATACAAACAAAATGAAAAAGAAAAATGTCATCTATGTGCATATTCTCTTCTCTGCCTAATTCCCATTGCCAAAGCACACTGTAGTGTGGGGCTCCCTAAATCTTTTCTATGTGTAACTCGTTTGTACCTGTGGAATACTTGCATTATCCTATTAGCATGTGACATGGGAATAAAACTCAAACTTCACAGTTACTAAGACATAAAGACATTTATTTTAGGGCCTGGAGAGATGGCTCAGAGGCTAAGAGCACTGGCTGCTCCTCCAGAGGCCCTGAGTTCAATTCCCAGCAACCACATGGTAGCTCACAACTATCTATAATGAGATCTGGTGCCCTCTTCGGGTGTGCAGGCAGAACACTGTATACATAATAAATAAATCTTAAAAAAAGAGAGAGATTTATTTTAAAATAATTTGGGGTTAATGTATAATTTTACCACTTATTAAAGGTGAAAACAAAGTTGAACACAAAGGAGATGGGTAGTCTTATTTGTTTATATATATATAAAGAGTGAAATCCTGGTTGAAGACTGTATTCTGAATATAGAACATCATCAATGTGTTTCCGAGTTGGCTGGTATTTTGATGTTATAATTGTCAGTGCTGAGATGCTGCTTCGAAAAAATCCCTAGTGCAAGATGGCAGAAGAATGTAAGGCCATCTCAGAAGTCGTTGGAAATTCTGTCATAATTCCAACCCAGAACTCATTGAATGATGTGTTATGACACTTAAGCCAGTGACTAAAGCAGAGATTTTAAAAAATCAAACATTCTAACACAGATACACTAATTTGTTGCTTACACACTGAAGGATGATGGCAGAAAAAAACATTAAAAGTCTCTGTTTTCCATCATTGAACTACCAAGTTCCCGTAAGAGCAGAAAACATTGCATGTCCAGTAAAACACTACAGTCTGTCACATATGAGAAGCCTCATATCTGAGCCGGGGCATAGCAGGCAGTGTTCACTGGGGCAGCGGGGGCTTGGTTGTGTGCACAATGCAAAGCATACACACTGTGTGTCCTGAGCCAAGGCTTCAGTGGGGTCACACAGTGTGTAACCCAGGTGAATGCTGCTAGGAAAACCTTGCATTTATTTAACTTATTATTTATGATAAATATATTCATTTAAAACATTTCTTTATATTTAAGTTTGAATTGAATTTTAGTTGTGCCAATTTCCCCCACAATCCCCAAATTCACATGTACTGCACCATATGGGATTTGGATCCCCTCTTTATGAAGCTGGGTGCTAGTGAGCACTCCCTGTATTTCCAGTTCCCATCTTGTCTGGCCTGTTCTCTGCGCCAGGGGTCTAACATCTCAACTACAATCTTCAGGCCCTATTACTTTGGCTTTTGGCTGGTTCAGGTGGGTGGTGGTGGTGAGAGACAGCATGTCTTTGCCCCACCCTTCTACTTTCCAGTTCTGATTTTTCTCTGGAAACTGATTCCTTTCCCTCCTCAGCCTGTGTAGGACTAACAGCTTCCAGCTGTTGCTAGTCCCTAGGCAACTCTCTCTCTCTCTCTCTCTCTCTCTCTCTCTCTCTCTCTCTCTCTCTGTGTGTGTGTGTGTGTCTGTCTCTGTCTCTCTCCTCTTCATATGTATATTTTAGTGTCTTCTATTAGACATACATTTGTAATTTTCCATCCCTATACGAGCTGTCTATTTATTAATATATTTTGAATCTACCCTTTGAAGGTGTTATTTATTTTCTGTTAGAGTATTGATGGGTTTGATTAGCATATTGTTATCAGCTTCCTGCCCTTGGGATTCATGAGTCCCATTCTTCCTTTTAGCTAAGACAATGTCCTATCTACATTCTTGAACTTAAAAAGGGCCTTTTTTTCTTTTTTTTCAGTATGACACGAGGCTGTTGGTAGAGAACATTATTTTCTCCAAATCCTTATTTGGCAAAAGCAAGAGCTGGCAAGTGCGAAGTGGTGCTCTGCACATTTTTAAAATTTTACTTCTGAGGTACAGAGCCTGGGAACCATTCATCTAAATGAGAACCCAACTTGGAATACTAAGAGAATTTAGCCCCAGGTCATTCTTACCACAAGGTTCTTACACAACTGGTGACAGTTGCCAATGACTGTCACAGTAGACATTCAAGTTCCTGAGGTCCTACTGTTTGCATAACCTTGTGGTAAAGGGGGAAAGTATTTGGGGGAAAATGGGAAGAGCGGCTGTTTTCTGTTTCCGTTGCCACAGAAGGAGATGTTACAACATATAGTGTCTGAATCTTGGGAACACAATATTGTGTTCCATCGGGAACTTGGTAGAGGAGGGAAGGAGTCAATAGGGCACTGGGAGTTTTACCAAGCAGTTCATGGATAATTGTGGATGTTTGGTGGCAGTGATTGGAAGTTCTAGGTTTGGGGGACATAGAGGGTGCTGGGGGAGGGAATAAAGAAGAAAGAAATTTCAGGTTCACATATCCAGAAATGTTCACATCTTTACCATAACCAAGCCTTTGATCATAAAAAATTACTGAAGTTCATCTATAAATGATCCCATCACTAAGCAAAACACACTGGACATTTTTTATTTATTGGTATTTTAAATTGAATATGTTTCATAATGTCAAGTACATCTAATCTGTAATTGAAATAAGAATGCTAAAGCAATCTATGATTGGGTGATGTACCAGAACTGAGGGCATGTGTTTATATCAGTCTCCTCGTCTTTAAAATCATTCCAAGTTGAGAATGTAATGGCCTTTTTGTTGTATCAAATCATGATTTACTTTTTTCCCAGAGAACTTATTAACATTTTAATTTTCACTTTAGAAACAATTCTGTTGGTTTTTATTTTAAATACCCGTTTTTTTTCTCTGTGATACAAAACTACAAAGAAATCTTTTAAAATTCATTTTTTCTTTGTTCATTTCTGAAATGGAGTTTAGAAGCTTAGTCATTGGGGTTGGAGAGTTGACTCAGTGGTTAAGAGTACTTGCTGGTCTTTCAGACCAGAATTCAGTTCCTGGCACTCGAGTGTTGGCTCACAATCATCTGAAACTCCAGTTCCAGACACTCTGACACCCTCTTTTGGCCCCTGAGAGTAATGCAAGCACGTGGGGCATTTAGACCACTGTGGTGATACACTGTTTATGATCTAATAAAGCATTGAAGAACTGAGAAGCAAAGCAGTCAGACACTAGAAAGTTCTCATCTCTGTCAATGCTCAGACTGTAGGGGTGATCCAGGGATCTCAGATTGCATCTCCAGACTGCATTGCTCTCCACCAAGCCTCAGAATCCTAGACTGCTCTCTGAGACTGCACTGAGCTCCTTTTACACTCTCTAGTGCTGGGCTAAAAGTGTGAGCTGTGTTTCTCTTTTAGACTAATTCACTCTCATATAGCCCTGGGTGGCCTTGAACTCACAGAGATCCATCTGCCTTTGTCTCCTGAGTCCTGGGATCAAAGGTGTGTACCACCACTGCCCAGCTTCTATGGCTATTGCTAGCTTTGCATTCTGATCTTTGGTGGCTTTATTAGATCATAAACAATATATCACCACAGACCACACAGGCAAAGCATTCATAGACATAATTTTTCTAAATTAAAATTAAAATTTAATTTAATTAAAAATTAAAATTAAAAATAAAAAATCTGGGGCTGGAGAGATGGCTCAGAGGTTAAGAGCACTTGCTGCTCTTCCAGAGGTCCCGAGTTCAATTCCCAGCAACCACATGGTGGCTCACAACCATCTGTAACGAGATCTGGTGCCCCCTTCTGGCCTGCAGGCATACATGCAGACAGAATACTGTATACATAATAAATAAAATCTTAATAAATAAATAAATAAATAAATAATCTGAGGAAGGAACAGAGAACAGTAAGTGTTGTCCCAAGTCACACTGCATCTGTTTTCTACTAATCAAAACCTAGATCCCCCCAAAATAAGTTTGCATGGTCAGAGACAGGGAAATAACAATATAGCACTCTGATCTAGCAACATAGGGACCTTGGAAATCACAAGGTCAGAGGAGGATACTAGGCGCCACAGGCAGAAAAAAAACCCATAAAATAAATAAAATCAACTATTGCCAAAAGCACAGTTCTGCCCCCAAAATGTTCCGTATTCAGTTTTACTTTTTTCATTAAACAAACAAACAAACAAACAAAAACATTTCTGTACTTTCTTCCATTTTGCATGATTCCCTCTACTTTCAGTCATGAGTGTTAAAAATGTATATTTAACATAAATTTTAAATTTTGAGCATGTATCCAGAACAGATGACTTGGGTTGCTTACAGCCTCTAAACTCTTCTGAGTGAATGGTAACTTTGGCAGCACATTTTGCTTCTATTAGTTAACCCAATGGGTTGGGGAGACACCAAGGAAATAAGAGAAATCTGAGAATGCTGTCATTGGCATGAAAATATAAAACAATCTTAGTTATAAGAATTTTGGTTTATAGTTATAATCTGAATGCCAACTATTATGTATTAAACATGAGAGAATCAATAAACTCAAGAATTTCCTTCATTTTTACATTGTTACAAGGCTTGGCAAGGAGATGTACACCAGTAATTCTAGCCCTTGTTGTGGGGCAGAGGCAGGAAGGCCACGAGTTCTAGGCTGCATAGTAATAGCATATCTAAAGTAAGAAAGGCTGAGCTAATGAAGGTTCCCAAGGATTTTAGGGCTTCCGGGGACCACCTACATGTCTTTTTTTCCTGCTACTTGAGTGTTGAAATATCCATTTCAAGGAGATAATGAAAACCACTGCCTTTTGGCCTGCCTGTTGTGTTGGGTGGTGTCCTACAAGATGTGAGTGGTAGAAATGGAGCTGGGATTCTTGTAAGTGAAAAAGGAAGCAGTGACTATGATAACTCAAGAAGTAAAGGAGGGGTTGGTTGGCTGGGCTTTTAGAAGTTAGAGCCACGCCCTTGGGATGGCACACAGAACCCAGGATTGGACACATATTTCTTCATGTGGTTCTGTCTGGGCTTTGTGCTCTCTGTTGAGGGTTATTTTGGTTATCTGGCATGCTTTATTTCCTGGTACTTTCTTTTGTGTATCCCCATAACCCTGTTGCATTTTTGGTCCATTACCACAAAAGGAGATGTTATAACACATTGTGTTTTTGCTCTAAAATATTAATAGCAAACCAAATTCAAGCTCAGAAGACTAAAAGAGCTATCCCATGTTAGGAAGAAAGGAGAAAACCAACAGAGAGGTAACATTGATGTTGCACTGAGTAAGGGGTCCTGAACCCTTGAGATGTTTCCATCACTGAGTGATGCACATTTGTGCTTAGTGGTATGTAAACTCAAATGGACTTTAAAAAGTCAAGAATAGTCAATATAAAACCAGAACACAGACTCTGAAGTTCCTGGTGAAGTTTGTATCTCAGATGGAGCCCAGTGGGAAGAATCAGTAGATATTCTTAATGAGTCTAGAGAGAAATGTGCTGAGAGACTCAGTGCAGTAGAAAGTCTGCTCTCCCTGGTGATGTACCTCCAACTCAACTCAGCAAAGCTTAGGAGAAGAAGACTAATTCCCAAGCAAAAGGCAGGCTTCATGCCTGGTTTAAAGCCTTAGCACTGTGCCTGTAATCCAGGATGTGTTGGAGCATATGTCTCTGTGCACTTCAGAAAGGCATCAAGCAAACAAGCACAGTCATTGGTCTCAAGTAACCTTTGGCATGGATCCATGTAGATCAACATTAGAAAACAGATTGGGGAGGCAGAGGCCAGATTCAACAGATGTCCAGGGATCAGAGCCTTTGCTCATGCTGACAGTGTCCTCTTCTTCCACCCTCCCTTCTGTCCCCTACTTGGAAGTTAGATGTGAAAACAAAACAAAAGCAATTCTTTGACAGTTTCTATCAGTTGGTAAGCAGATCTTATTGAAGAAATTAAGTTCAGATGTACCAGAGAGAGAGAGACAGAGAGAGAGAGAGAGAGAGAAAGAGAGAGAGAGAGAGAGAGAGAGAGAGAGAGGGACTGATATTTATTTATGTGGCCTGAAATTCAAACTCTGTGTCTCACTGCAGGTCATGTTGCTCACATGACAGAGGAGGACAGAGGACATGACATGAAGCTGCAGGCAGCTTCAACTACAATTCTCATCCACACATGCATCTGGCCCTTGTACCAGCAACAGATTGGCTCTAGGACCTCCACATATGGCAAGAACTGTGGATATTGGAGTCTCTGATTAGTGCGAATACCTAGGATAATATAAAGAATTATACTGTGAAGTGACAATGACAATAAATACCGACACACGCTTAATATACACGCAATTGAAAAGTATTTTGAATCTGCTTTTGGTTGAACTTGGAGATCGGTGTGGGCAAACAGCGCTTAGCAGCTGGCAGAAAAGAAAGCTCTTCGCTCTTTGACTCGCACACTTTGGTATCTCATACCAGATCTTGTTTGAAAAACCTCAGAGAACAATCTGGACTGACCTGTCTCCAATCACTTTCCAATGCTCTCTTCCAGCTGGACTCACAGGCAGAGGTTACTATGATAGATCCAGCTTAGGCCACAAGCTGAGTGGCCTTCCTTTGCAGTCAGTATACTATACCTGGCAGCATGACTAGACCCGTGTGCTGGATGTCAAGGAAAAACAGGTGTTTGGAGTAGAGGAGGGGAAGGAAGGGGGCTATCTGAGAAAGTTCCTCAAAGTCACATCAATGGCCAAGGCAAGAGACAATTTATCTTTCATGACCCACTAATTCCAAACCAGGGCCCTGGAGGAAAATAGCGTGTAGGCTTTTCACAATGAATTTGTATCCTCCACCATAGGTGCTAGAGTTGGATTATTGGCCAGTAAATAGACTGATGGGCATTGCTCTCAAATCCCATTATATTCCTGCCGAGAATAATGTGCTTTGTGCTATGTGAAAATTGGTTTGTAATGTGTGTGTACAGGCAGATCACCAGGAAAATCAGAGGTATTGGCCACTTTAAGTTCTGTAGGGACTTGAAAAGCATTTCAGTGAAAACTGTATTTAGTTGTAAAATTCTGATTTTAGCCCAATCATGTATTTATAACCCCCTTTCAAGAGTAAGTTCCCAGTACTTCTTCTCATAACTTTATTTCTCATTATATTTCAGGGGCAATGAAATAGTAATTTTGGCTCACATGTAAGATTTGGCGAGTTTATAAAGGTTTCTTAAACCCTGGTGTCCATTTCTGATAAAGTGGTGGATAGACAACAAATATGAAGATATAACGTGAAGTATTGAAAAAATACTGGAGGAAAAAAATCATGCTCTGTCACTGACATTTAATCTTATATGAAATAATTTCATCCTTAATATAAAATTATAAACAATGTTACATGTGGGGTATGTGTGTGTATGGGGGGGGGTGAGCATGCCTGTGTATGCCCCGAGGTCAGTGGAGGCCATCAGGTGGCCTTTCCTATGACTCTCTACCTAAACCCTTTGAGGCAGGTGTCTCTCACTGAACCTGGAGCTTACTGTGGATGATCCAGAGTCTCACGTCTACTAGACAATCACTTTGTTGTTGAGCAAAACCCCCAAACACTGGGACTCAACATTTTTTCCAATGTGCAGGCAACTAGCAAACTCCAACAATTCTCCTGCCTCTGGCCCCATCAGGGCTGAGGCTACAGAGGTGTGTTGGACCCTGCCTGGCTTGTTACAATGGGTATTGGGGTCTGAGCTCTGTTCTTCCTGCTTGTGAAGCAAGCATTCCTAACTACTGAGTCATCTCTCCAGCCTATTACTACTTAGTTTTTGTTTTTGTTTTTGTTTTTGTTTTTGTTTTTTTAAATCACACTTTAAGTAGGGCCTGTGAACTTCCCTAGCAGTCAAGGTAATATGATTCTCCTGTATCCTTGCCAAGGCATTCCCTAGGGGGAGGGATTTATATTAATTAAATGAGTTATGGATGGGGGTACTAGGTGGGAAACAGACTGAACATTAACTGGGCTGCACCAGGCTTCAGGACCATGTGAGTGGTTCTACTTCCTAGGGCTCAGTTAATAAGGACATATACTCTCATACAGCTGTTTTCAAATGGCCCTTTTGCCAGACTGTTACATTAACATAGACTCACTTCATGTTAGCTGGAACTCATAGAGATACACCCGCCTCTCTCTTTGCCTCTGCCTCTGCCTCTCCTTCCTAAGGGCTGGAATTAAGGGCATGCACCATCACAACTGACCAGCATTTATTTTTTAAAAGATTTATTTTTATTTTATTTTCTTGTGTGTGCATATTAGCATTTGAATGTGCATTCGGGTACCTAAGAAGGCCCAAAGACAGTGTCTAATTCCTTGAAGCTGGAGTTAAAGGCATTTGTGAGCAGCTACCAACACGAGTGCTGGGAACCAAACTCCAGTCATCTGCAAGAACAGCAAATGCTCTTAAGCACTGATTCATCTCTCCAGTCCCTAGTATTTGTTTTTGACAACATAGGGCTTGGACATAAGATAGTTATTTGTTCTAAATATATTTGTTCCCTCATGTTTCTTTTCATGGCACATATTCACTCAAAAAGCATTTACAGAGCAACGGCATGAATACATTACATGATATGTATAACATATGGTATATAACACATACTAAAATATATAATGAGGAGCAGAGGAAATGGTTAATTGTAAGCCTACAGACTGCACTTGTTGGAAGAGTTTTTGAATATCATTAATTTAAAGAAAACATTGCTAGCTTGTGAGTTAGCTCTGCCTGATATGTTGGTATTGTCCTGTTTACCAGGAACTTGCATTTTCCTTAGTCTTCCATTTTCTTCCTAAAACTTTATTTTCCTTTCATTAATTATTAACTATTTTGTTTAATATACCCTGCTAGAACCTTTGAAATGTGTGTTTTAGGGGCACTGTTTATGTTTAACATGGAAAGTTGATTTTAGGCTTTCATTAAATCAATTTTACATTATCTTCTTTGAACTTCTCCCATTTATTTATTTATTTTTTAAAGATTTTATTTATTTATTATGTATTATACATTCTGCTTCCATGTATATCTGCACACCAGAAGAGGGCACCAGATCTCATAATGGATGGTTGTGAGCCATCATGTGGTTGCTGGGAATTGAACTCAGGACCTCTGGAAGAGCAGTCGGTGCTCTCCAGCCCCAGAACTTCTCCCTTTTAAATGTATTTCTGGTACAGACAAAGGGGCTAGCTACTATTTACTCAAGTAAGTAGGTCTTGAGTTATTAGCTACTGGCAGGTCATGTGACCCCAAGTTAAAACACCTCTATGGAAAAGGTTTTCTTTGCTAGTGTTTACTTGGGCCTTTGAGTCCATTATTGAATTAAATAGTTTTATTATTTACCCAGCAAATGCAGTTCAGTACACTTACATAGAAGAAGGCATTAACTGTGATCCAAGATTTTGCTTGAATATTCATTATTATTGATTGTATTAGTGAATTAAAAAAACAAACTCTAACACCTTTCTACTTTTCAAGTACAGACCTTTTGTATTGTTATATCTACTTGTTTATATAACCATTTCATAAAATCCAACCATGTGTATATGTGTGCTTGCATGCATGCGTTCGTGTGTGTGTGTGTGTGTGTGTGTGTGTGTGTGTGTGTGTGTGTGTGTGTGTGTGTAGATATATAACAGGCAACCCCAATCATTCCTGCATTGTGGTCACAGTCGAAATCACTCACCACAAGGCTGGCTGCTGGATGAGTCTGTGACCCCAAAGGTCACCCGGTGTGATTCAGTGTGGTGGCTTCATCTCTGTTACTTGAGAGTTTAGATGACCATAGTGGAAGCATGAGACAGAAAGTTGAGCAGGAAAGAGTTGACCCAGGGGAGAGTTGGTCTCAGTCATTGGCAGGCATTCACAAAAGGCTGCATCAAGATTTCCAAGGCGGTAATCATGCAGTGTTTACGCTCTGAAGCTAACAACCAAAATACTTGGATAAAATATTTTACTCAGTCCATGTAGTAGTAAGCTCAGTCATGATCGATTGTTCCCAGTGGAGTTTGCATCTGTGTAAATGTGTAGTCTATTGATTTTTTTTCAAAAGAGAAAATAGGTGAACACATTAATTTATTTTTTACACTAGGTTTCCTTTTATGGATTTTTCCCCTTAAGTCCAAAAATATGGAGTGAGTCAGGGCATTAATCTGTTTTGCTCTGGTAAATTCAATTTCATGATAGAGATTCTTTCCAGTGTGGTGATGACTCTGAACAGATTGGTTGTGATTTCCTTTTACCCATTTATTCCTTCACAGCTCTTTACCATGCCTGAGAGAAATAGTGAAACATTGAGCCAGCCCAACTGAGATTCAAAGGTATCTAGTAAATTAGAATGTAAATGCTATTTGGAGCTGGGGGTGTCGTGGACTCTCAGTGCTATGCCATGGTGCAGATACATGCATATATCTAGGTGGGATACACTTCTGCATCAGTGGTGGCTTGCAAGGGGTTGTGGTTAATCTTCAAGTGATGCATGGGACTCAAACAGAATGGAGACATTGAGCCACTATACTTTTTTCTGGGGCAGTTATTTCCCATAATGCCCAGATTTTGTTCTTTTCTTGAAGTTAGCATGTAAAGCAATGGGTTTCCATATGACATATGCATACACACACGTCGTCACTTTCTTTGTCTCCATTGAGCCCACTCTACCACCGCCCTCCTACACCTCCCTGCCCCTCTTTCTAGTTCTGTAACTTCTCCTCTTGCCTCATGTCACTTGTATTCTGTTCCTCTTTTCTCCTCCCTCCTCTCCCTTACAAGTCTGTCTTCTTTTCTACTTTCATAGCTCTCACTCTCTTTCTAAATTTGGCTTTCTGAATATGGGTTTTTTTTTCCCTTAACATAGTAATCTCATGATCTCCTGTTGTATGTATGTTCGTGCATAATCATAATCTTATTTTTCTTTGGGGTTGAATAAACCACTATACAAACTGTCCCTTTTTCCATCAATCTGGTTTGTTTTTCGTGTGTGTGTGTGTGTGTGTGTGTGTGTGTGTGTGTGTGTGTGTGTGTGTGTGTGTGTGTGTGTGTGTGTGTGTTGGCTGGGGGACAACCTTAGATGTTGAGACAGGATCTCTCATTGGCCTACAGCTTATCAGTTAGGGTAGACTGGCTAGCGGGCCTCAGAGATGCTCCTATCTTGACTTGCCCAATTCTGGGATTACAGATTACAGCACCAGGTATTTTCACATGGATTCTGGGGATCAAACTCTGATTCTCATACTTTCAAATCCAGTGCTTTACTGACTGAGCTACCACCCTGCCTCAGCTCTCTGTTAATGGACATTTAGGCTCACTCCACTTCTTAACTATTGTGAATAGTGCAACTTAAACAAGGGTGTGTAAGTGTCTCTGTGGAATGTTGACTTTGACTCCTTTGGGCGTATACTTAGAAGTAGTATAGTTGGGTGATGATTATTGCATGCCGCGTGCGCTCAAAGATGATCCGTAGTCTGTAAGGCTAAGATTTTTTTATTCAGATAAACACCAGCCCAAACGCAAGCCAGAGCGTGCCAGGGACAGCAAGGCAGCCAGGCCAGAGAGAAGGGCCAGAAAGAAGGGGCTATTCACGTGTGTGTGGGTCCCTTAAGAATCATTCCCGCGTCACCTTAGACCTCCCCTGACCACGCCCTCATGGGCAAGTCCCGGCACACCTCTCGGGGCTACTAGGAGGCTACAGTGTCTCCCTACAGTTGGGTCATATGATAGTTTTACTTTTAGGTATCTTTGTTTGTTTTTGGAAACCTCCATACTGATTTCTCTAGTGGCTGCTCCAGTTTCATTTCCATTAGCAGTGACCAAGGATTCCCCTTTCTCCACATCCTTGTCAACATTTGTTGTCATTTGTTTTTTCTATGTTTGACATTCTCATTAGATTGTGTTAGAATCTAAATGCCTAGGTTTAACAGTATTTCTTTTTTAGCTTTTCACAGTAAAATAATTAATTCCACTTAGTGTCAGTACAATTTTGAATAATGATGCTGGGACCATATCTTAAAACCACAGTGGGCAAGGATTTAGTCTCTATTTGTTTAGTTGTTGGGATGGGTTCATTAGTGGCTTTCCCCTCAATAAATGTGCATGGCCCAGTCCCTAGAATCTATGAATATGATCATATTTGAAAAAGGGAAGTTTTATAGATATAATTAAGGATCTTGAGATATTGTCCTTCATTATTAGGATGGGTCCTCACTCCAAAAGCAAGTGTCCTTACAATAAAAAGAGTCGATGGCACAGGTACAAAGAAGGCAGCGTAAGACAAAGGCAGACACTGGAATTATGTGGCCACAAGACAGAGAATGCCTGAAGTCTATGGCTAGAAGAGGCTAGCTGGAGTGTTCCCTGGTGACTTGGGGGAGACTGCAGACCCGCTGACATCCGAGCAGAAAAAATAAATCTCTGCTGCTTTAAGCATTATGTCAGTCATAATTTGTTATAGCAGCCACAGGAAATGAATGTGGTAATTTGATTATTTAATTACTTTGTTAAGGTTTCTTTGTGTTGCTTGAGTAATAATAACTTGAAAAAAAACCCAAAATCTCCACTTCAATTTTTTTTATTTGAATTAGAAACAAGATTGTTTTACATGTCAATCCCAGTTCACCCCTCCTCCCCTACCACCCTCCCCCTAACTAAAACCCTACCTATCACTTCTGCTCCCTCCGATGGTGAGGCCTTCCATAGAGTGTCATCAGAGTCCATCGTATCCTTTGGGATAGGGCCTAACAACCCCCCCCCCACACACACGTGTGTGTCTTGGCTCAGGGAGTATCCCTCTATGTGGAATGGGTTCCCAAAGTCCACACCTATGCTAGGGATAAGCACTGAACCACTACAGGAGGTCCCGTAGATTTCCGAGGTCTCCTCACTGAAACCCACGTTCCTGGGCTCTGGATCAGTCCTGTGCTGGTTTCCCAGCTATCAGTCTGGGGACCACGAGCTCCCCGATGTTCAGGTCAGCTGTTTCTGTGGGTTTCACCAGCCTGGTCTGGACCCCTTTGCTCATCACTCGTCCCTCTCTGCAACTGGATTCCAGTTCAGCTCTCCACTTCAATTTTATCCTCTATCCAATGGAAACGTTTTTCTGTTTGCCACAGTTGGGTGAAAACCTAAGGTTAACATTTCTAGGCTAATGCTGTCTACCTCAGATGCCCATGAAGCCTATTGTGGCATTTCTGAATAAATCTACTTCAATATATGGTCTGCAGGGCTGTGTGCTTGTGAGAAAAGTATCACTGGTCCTGAAAGAACACTATGGGGAGCAGTCCTAGTACAGATCCCATTTCCGTAATGGCTCAACCACTGGAGAAGGACCTGGCCGCATGATTCCAGAGTCTGCCTCTGTCTTACGCTGCCTTCTTTGTACCCGTGTCATCGACTCTTTTTATTGTAAGGACACTTGCTTTTGGGATGAGGACCCATCCCAATAATGAAGGATGATTTCATCTCAACCCTATTGTGGCTGGGTTAACTCAGGCAACTCACTTGCTGTGCCCACTTTTGATGGCCTTCCTAGGGGAATGCAGGTCAAATTAACCCTGAGAGGCCTTTGCACATAACTACCTACCCAATCTAAAGTATCTCCACCCGCTTTTATTCTTTCATCTTTACTGTTTTCCTTCAGATCAACTGTACAACTGGAAATTTACGACTGCGTATGTCGTCTTCCCCCAAGTTCAAAGAAAGTAATTTATTTTATTTTATTTTATTTATTTATTTATTTATTTTTTGGTTTTTCGAGACAGGGTTTCTCTGTGGCTTTGGAGGCTGTCCTGGAACTTGCTCTTGTAGACCAGGCTGGTCTGGAACTCACAGAGATCCACCGGCCCCTGCCTCTCGAGTGCTGGGATTAAAGGCGTGCGCCACCAACGCCCGGCCAAAGAAATTTAACACAACAGGACCTCAATAAATATTCATTAAAGAAGTACACAGATAAATGAATACACATTTTGATCAGACAACAATGAAATGTTTATGTTCTTTGAGGTTGCAATCTGACTCTCTAAGGATAGATACTTTTTTTTTTTTTTTTTAACTTGATACATCGATGTCATTGAGTTCCGCGATGGAAAAACGAGGTGGTCATTAGTCAACTAGATGCAGGAATGCCCTCCTCCCCTTTGGGAGAAGCAAGGCAGAGATGATGGCCAGATACACTTTGAGGGGACAGGGAACTCACGACTTCCCTATTAGGGGTCTTTTCTGGCTCCCTTTCCCAGCTCTCCCAGTCCTTGTGATTATTAGTGGAGCATTTCTCACACCTGCCGCTGTAGAGGCCCTGGAGGACTGGAGCAGCCCCAAAGGTTCGCCCAAGCTCCGGCCTCGGCCACGCGCGCAGCGTCCCCGCCACGCGCGCGCGCGCGCGCGCGCGCGCGATCACCTGTGTGGCCAGTGGCGCGCCCGCGTGCTAGTGGCCGGCACCTTCAGAGCCAGCGACACACAGCCCAGGCATCCCCGGCCACACGTCACCCAGCGACACAGGTGGGACCTCCTTCTAGTCCTGAGCCCCTGGTGCCGGGCCACCCAGGGCTGCGCAGCAGGACGCAGCAGGTCTGGGAACCAAGCGGTTGCTTTGGGCGGCACCTGCGGAGGGCCGTGCAACTTCTCCAGGCCTCCTGCCACTTTGGAAACTGCCTGGGACTGCAACCTCTTCAGCCCCGGGGGCCGAGAGAGGGTGGGTTGGTTTGAAAGACAAAAGGAAAAAAAAATGTGTTGTGGGGCGGGCTAAGTTTCCCACCCTCTTCCCCCTTCCCGAGCAAATTAAAAACAAAACAAATAGAAAAGCCAGCCCAGCAGCCAACCAAAGCCCCAAGAGGAGCCCCAGCCGAAGTACTCACTTCTTTAAAAGGATCTGCAGCGGTGAGGAAAAAACCAGAGCTGACCAAGGAATCGTTCTGCAAACCCAGGTATGTTGACACCATCTAAGAAACTGGGTATTGGGGCGAGACGCCACTTGTGGATTGCAGAGAGTTCTTCCGAGGGGCCTGGGGGCGAGGGTCTGTGTGTAACAAGGCAGTGATACACAGTGCTCCGGACCGGACCTGGAGACATAGCACCTGAGTTCTGCTGTGGTTTCCCGTTTACCTTCAATGAATGTGCTTAGACTAACCTCCATGGGTTTCTTCATCTATCGTATTTAGAGACTTGGATTAATATCTTTTCGGAGGGCCTTTTAGTAATACCTCAGGTGTACACCATCTGAAAAAAAATGTAGACTTATGTAATTGTCAATCTTGTTCATTTCATTAAACTAAAAGATCCCATTGGTCTTGGGTTGGGGCTATTATGTGCACTTACTACCTCTATTTTCAGGATTTTTTAGTTAGTGGTTGTAGAGAAAGCAAAGTATTGAGAATATATAGTTTATACATGAATAGGCCACCTGGCACTAACTGAAAGAATCATATTACCTTTAAGACAATGTCTCCAACATTGAAAAACAAAAGAAATAAAAAGAAAGAAAGAAGAGAAATACCTAAATATGTGGCTTTAATATAGTACTTTTTTGTATTGTATATTTGGAGGAAAACATACTTAGGAGAACACCAAAAATTGTACGTTTTCCATCAAGTATTGAGTGGTGCTCAGGGCCTTTTAGCATGACGCTGTGTGTGCAGAATGTTTAAAAAGTGGTTTTTCAGACCACTTCAGAGCTTCTCTGAAATGAACTTCAGTAACAGAGATGACAACTTCAGTGATATGTCTCATAGTCTTGGAACCAATCCCAGAAAATAACAGAGGTTAACTAGATTGATCATCCAGAAATTAGGAACACACACACACACACACACACACACACACACACACACACACACACACAGGCACCCACATGGAGTTGTACTGTGAAGTGTCAGTGCAGTTACTGTTTGCTTCACTTTTGATAAAAAACAAAACACCTTGACTCACTCACAACAGTCACAGAATGAGACAGTAGCTTTCATCACCACACACAATATTTTACTATTAATGTTCTGAAAATTGAGAGTTCGACATTGCCAGTTAGGTTAGGCATAGACGCATTTCTAGCTCTTTTTGTTGGGTATGGTCTAAAATGCAATAATCTTTTACCACCCACAAACACTTTTGTGTGCAATCTGGGAGAGGAGAATGGGTTTGAAGTACTCTTCTGTGAGCACATTGTAACTTATTTCCAACTCTTTTGCTGCCTTTGGGCTAGAAAGGGTATCAGCCAGCCAGGCATTTGGCTTCCTCATCATACCTCCTGAAGCTGAGGGTCATCCCCTTTGACAGAATGAAGTGAATTCTAAGTTGATTAGCCCTGGAACGTTAGAACTCAGATACCCTGCTGGTGCTTGTTTGAAAAACAACTGGAACATTAAGGCATCTGCTGCTCATAGCCAGGCCAGCCCATTCACAGCTCAGGGAGCTGTGGGGCTTGGCAGGGGCCTCTCTCCTCTTTTGCAATGTGAAACTTTATTCTCCCATGAATTTATCGAGGAAAAAACAGTCATTGCTTCACACTTAGATCACTAATACAGTACCAAATGGTTTGTGTTTGTGAAGTGGGAGGTCTTGGAAATAAGACCTAAGCATATCCAGAAAGGGGGGGGGGAGCCAAAATAAATGAATTCTCTTGGCAGATACTGTATTGCATTCTTTTTTTTTTTTTAATCCTTAGAGGCAAACACTCATGCTAAAAAACATTGTCCTGTGGAGTTAAAAATGAAGAAAAGGCTTATGCTCGGTTCAGATTCTTAAGATTTTGTGTGATTTACAAATTCCAATTTTAATTAAATTAGGAAAGTGCAAATGTTCACCTACTGGCCAGACTTCATACATACAGGCTTTTGGAGTTTCTCTTTAAATTTGATCTGTTTATAGTTTATAATATTCCTTCTCAAGCACACACACACACACACACACACACACACACACACACACACACACACACACACACACACACCCCAAACAAACAATATATAGCCCAGGTTGGCCTTAAACTCACCTTGTAGCTGGGTATGATCTTGAACTTCTCCTGCCTCTACTGCATGAGTGCTGGGATTATAAGTGTGGACCACCCAGTTTATGGGGTGCTGAGAATCAAACCCAGGGCTCCTTAGGCAAGCACTCTACTGAGTGAGTGACATCCAGCTCTTCTAGTGATACTGTCTGTTGTCATGTGATCTTAGTCTTTAACATTTGAACTGTGACAAATATAGAGAGAAATGCATAAAATGAATTCATTGCCTGATAAACTATTTAGCAAATCATTGCAATGGGTAATTATAAGAGAAATGCCTTTCTACTCATTATTTAAGGAAGATAACCTGACCATACTCAGACTTGTTACTTGCTTCTTTCTTATCACAAACTTACTTTTGCTGATTTTAAAAGATAACTTGTATGAATGTTGAGTGTATCTTTTTGTAGATTATTTAGACTATACATTATGTCTGTGATTTTGTTATTTTCTTCTCTTCCCTTTAAAACAAAATACTATGAAATAGTTGTTTATATTCTCTGTGTTTTTACTCCCCCCCTTAAACCTGTTCCTATTCAACTTGAGTTTTGAGTACTCAGCCCAGGTCTATGGAACTGGTCTGAGTACTCCAAAAGCTGATATCATCAGGTCTCTGATGATATCAGCTTTGCCATTTGGTCTCAGTGTTCACTCCGTTCCACCCATGCACAGCCTTGTCCAAGCTGCCCCTTCTTCTCCCTCCTACCCTGGACAGTATATGTGTCCCTGGTTTCTTTTTCACAGGCTGCACCCTTCTCTCTGCTCTGCTGGTCCTTCGTCTTCCTACGTGTGTGTTCTTTCCTCTCTCTCCTCTGTGAAAATTTCTTGTAATTTCTCCGTCTGTGTACTGAGGACTCAGAAAGTGATAGTTCATGTCCTGGCTTCCTGCTCTGAGCCTCAGACCTCTTTACCCAGCTTCCCGCTCAGCATCTTCACTTGGCTGTCCAGGAGATATTTATTTCTAGTTCAGTGTGCTCCAAAGACAGTCTTCATGATCCACTGTCTGCAGTCTCTCTCATCTCAATCTTTCAAATTAGTTAGGCCCTAAACATTGGAGTTTGTCCCTTACATTCTATCATGCCTCGTGTACATATGTAGATAAATCTTCTTGGCCTTATTTTCAAAATTAATCCAGAACACAATCTCTTCATTTACTTCAGTGGCCATTACAGACTGCTGTAACCTTTGGATTATTGCAGGGACCCCTTTATTAATCCTTTTGTACCCTTTGTTCTCTTTGATCTAGTCTCAAAAAAAGTAAAAAAGAAATAAAAGAAAAAGGGTTTCCTTTTAAAATAAATGTGGTAGAGAGGGGCAGGAGAGACAGCTCAGAAGTTAAGAGTGCTTGCCTCTCTTTCAGAGGACTGTGGTTCAGTTCCCAGCACCCACGTCAGGCAGTTCACAATCACAATAACTCTAACTAACTCTAACTCTAACTCTAACTCTAACTCTAACTCTAACTCTAACTCTAACTCTAACTCTAACTCTAACTCTAACTCTAACTCTAACTCTAACTCTAACTCTAACTCTAACTCTAACTCTAACTCTAACTCCAGGGAACTCTGTGCCCTCTTTTGGCTTCTGTGGGTATTCACATGCATGTGCACAATTACACACTCATAAGTAAATATTAAAATTTAAAAATGTTATATGTATGGGTATCTTTTGCGAGTATGTATATAGGTATACCATGTATGTGCCTGGTGCCCATGTAGGCCTGAAGAGGGTGTCAGATTCTCTGGAACTGTAGTTATAGACAGTTGTGAGCCATTATGTGGATGCTGGGAATCAAATCAAACACAGGTTTTCTGGAAGAGCTAACCACTGAACCATCTCTATAGCCCCTAAAATAAAAATCTTAGTAAAACATACACATCACATCTTGACACTTTTCTACTTTGGATACTGTGGTGGCTTTCCAGTTCGTATGTTGACAAAACCCAAATCCTTGTAATAATTACAAGATCCCTCTGATCTCTGCCTTTTCCTATCTCTTCTTCCTCCTCCTGGACTCTGGCTTTTCTTGAGTGTATCGGTGATCATCTTTCCACTTTAGCTTCCTCTGTTTGTAATGCTCATCTCTGGATGTCTGCATGGTTTGCTCTGTTACCCACATCTCCCTTAAGTCTTTGTTCAGATGTCTCTAGGCAATATTTGAACTTGCCCAGCTTCTTACTTTGCAATATATACATTCCCTTTTTCTTTCCTTTGCTTTTTTCTCCATAGCGTTTATTCACTTGCTAAAGTGCTATGTGTATACTTTTCAGTTCCATTATCACTAGAACGAGACCATCACAAGGGCAGAATTTTTAATTTTGTGTGTGTTTCATTCAGTCTTAACTCTAGTGTTTGGACTTGGGTGTAGTGTATCAGAATTGTTTGGATATTGTTTTGTTTTGTTTTGCTTCTGTTTTTTCCTGTTGACTGTTCGGATCTTCTATTTTTATTGCTGGAAACTCAGTGGTTCTCAACCTTCCTAATGCTGTGACCCTTTTCATACGGGTCACAGTTCCTCATGTTGTAGTGACCCCCCAACCATAAAATTATTTCATTGCTACTTCATAACAGTAATTTTGCTACTGTTATGAATCATAACATAAATATCTAATATGCAGGATATCCGTCACCCCTTAAAGGGGCCTCAATCCACAGATTGAGAACTGCTACATTAGATGATGGTATTAATTACTTTGGAGATTCTGTAGTTAAAATATATGAGAGACGAGACTTAAGGTAGGGAAAACCCAAGTTAGGTCAAGATTTCAGAGGATTAGGTCCTTAGCTGCTTGCTTCCATGCACTTGAGCAGTACATGGAGGCAGGAGCATGTGGAGGATGACAACTGATCACATCATAGCAAACAGGAAGTATCTGGGGATAATATACCCCGTAGGACCCAACCCTGGTGACCCACCTCCCTTAGTTAGATGCCCCCCAAGCCTTCAGACCCTGCTAAAATAACATCTGTGGAGTAAATGTTCAAATCAGAGTCTCCCAGAGACTTTTCAGATTCAAACTGTGAGATAGAATTCATTTACAAAATTGATTCCCCAAATATGGATAGTTAGGTTCTCTCCTTCTAATTTTTTTCAATCCCCACTTCACTTGTTCCCTTTCATACTTTTTGCTATTGCTATAACAAAATTCCATAGCCTGAGGAATTTATAATGAAAACAATTTAAATAATACTCAGGATTCTGAAGGTAGAAAATTCAATGGCAAGGGGCTGTACTTTTGTGACCCTTCTTGATGCATCACAGCTTGGCAGGGTTGCAACAAGCATGAGACAGAGGCCAAGAAAGTCAAACATAAACAAAATTAAAATAGTCCAGCAATAGTGTTAACGTGTATATGACCTTATCAATTCTTGTTAAACCTTTCAATAATGCTGTACTGTGGCCTGAATTTTTGAATGCTACGAGAATTCGGATGCATAGTGCAAAAAAAAATGTTTATAGGACAAAACTCATGGTCAAATTAACTGACAAAGTAACAACAACAAACCCTAACAAACAAAGAAATCAAAACAAGCAGGGCTTGGTAGCATGTGCCTTTAATCACAGCACTTGTAGGAGTACCTCTGTGAGTTTGAGGCCAGCCTGGTCTATATAAGGAGTTCCAGGCTGCATGGTGAGACTCTATTAAGCATGATATATATTTATACTAAATAATAACCAATGGTTTGAACTAAACAGATTCTCAGGCACTTCTGTAATGATGTTATAATCGGCTTTAAAAAATGTGAAGTCATGTGTAAGAACAGCTGTTACCAAATGTCTGTCTCATGAAGGCAAGGACAACTTAGTTTTTCCCAGAATTGTATTTCCTCATTTTGCTTCGACTGACAGCTGTGGTTTGGGTGTCTAACCTATGAAAATTAAGAAACTATAAACATGAGTTAATCGAACAATTGTATTCTGTATCTACCAACAGAATTTCTGAGCCAAGCTGCTCAGTGTCTGGGAGATGAAAAAAGATAAATCATACACATGCACAGTTTTTTTTTGTGTGTGTGTTTCAGAGAGAGAGAGAGAGAGAGAGAGAGAGAGAGAGAGAGAGAGAGAAAGACAGAGAGACAGAAAGACAGACAGACAGACAGACAGACAGACACACACACACACACACACACACACACACACACACACACAGAGCAAAAAAGTGAGACCACTGACTCATTTTAAACAGAGAAAGCCCACTGGCATCACTTGTAATTGCTATTACGTTTATAAGCTGCATCCTCTAAAATCATGCATATTAATTGTATTAGACCTATGTGGCAGGTACCTAAGTATTTCTCTAATGGCCTTTGGTTTTAGAACAATGCTGCTGGTCACAGGTGTGACTGAGGGGAAGCCTTTCTTATAGAACTGATAGAAGGTAGAGAATAGTCCATAGGAAGCAGTGCCTGGGGCTCATGGCTTCCTTGTCTTTTAATAATACATTCCAGACTTATGAATCAGTTCTTCCATAGGATTTCATATTGCCCTTTACTGCTTCTCATGGCTGATCTCCTACATCTCCCTGACTTACAGTGGGCTTTACATTCCTCCCCATTCTTCAGGGAAAGGACAAGCAAATACTCACTTTCTGGAAACTCTTATGAACTTTAGGTAAATGTGATATCACTGATTCACTCTTTTAAAATAGTTGGATTCTTTAAATATTAGGCACCCTAGTTTTTTTTTAAAAAAAGATTTACCAGCATTCTAATGAGCTTAAGATACCTACTTAACTATTTAATAATATTTATTTTGTTTGTTTTGAATTTTAGCTCTATACTCACTGAAATAATTCACTTAGGATTATTTTTTATTTTAAATTTTGTAACACTTTGTTTGTGTGTACACACATGTATGCACCACAGTCTGAGGGCATCTTGTGGGAGTCAGTTCTTTCCTCCCCTCATGGGGTCCTGGGGCTAACTCAAGCTGTCAGACTTGGCAGCAGGTGTTTTCACCAACTAAGCCATTGTGCTAGTCCCTCATTTAAAAAATTTAAAGCATATTATTCACATAAGAAAAGTACAAAACGAATGTTTTAGTTAGGGAGTTCTCTTGTAAGGACTTAGTCTTTTAGGATTTATCTTGTTTTATAGTTGTGTGCATGTGTGTGTAGATGTGTGGGGTTTTGCATGTGAGTGCGGATTCCCACAGAGGTCAGAAGAGGGCATCAGATCCCCTGGAATGGGGATAACAGGCTGTGTGAGGTGCCTGACATGGGTGCTGGGAACTAAACATGGGTCCCCTGCAGGAACAATACTGCTTTTAGCTGCTGAGACATCTCTCTACCCCCAAGGTTTTTTTTTTTTTTTTTAATTATGTTGGTGTTCCCATGTGCATGGGTGCACATGTGTGCGCAGGTGTGTGTGTGTGTGTGTGTGTGTGTGTGTGTGTGTGTAATGGACATTGAGCATCCTTCTTGGTCATTCTGCTCTTTCCTTTCTGAGGCACGGTCTCTTGCTGAAGCTGGAGCTTCTGTAGGGGCTTAAAACTCTTGAGGTTGTGTTTTCAAAGTAATAGACAAATATGCCAAGATGAAGGGAAATTGTTTTGTTTTGTTTCAAGATCTGATGTAACCTGGCTGGCCTGACATTCACTGTATAATTCAGTCTGGCCTTGATCTTGTGTCCGTCTTCTGCCTTTGCTGTTCTAAATGCTGCCATTACAGGAATGTGCCACCCTATAAGCAAAGAAGTCTTTTACTTGTAAAAAAGATCTAAGGGGCTGGATTTAAGTTTGGAAGGACCAAGGTTTGATTGCCAGCACCCAATGGTGGCTCACTACTGCTTGCAACTCTAGTTCCAGGGGATCAAACACTCCTTTTGGCCTCTTCAGGCACCAAAAGCACATCAATGGGAACACATTGAAAATTGCCATTCTAAGTGAAGAAATAAAATTGGATATACTTAAAATTATAAAATCACTAGAAATAGATCTGGCTGTATATATTCTGTTAAAAATTTTACTCTTTGGGGACTGGAGAGATGGCTCAGAGGGTAAGAGCTCTGGCTGCTCTTCCAGAGGTCCTGAGTTCAATTCCCAGCAACCACATGGGGGCTCACAACCATCTATAATGAGGTCTGGTGCCCTCTTCTGGTATGCACTGTACACATAATAAATAAATAAATAAATAAATAAATAAATAAATAAATAAATCTTTAAAATATTTTGACTCTTGAAGAAATAGTAGCTCATGTATATTCAAATGAAATGCTTAAATGTTGCTATTCAAGTATTAAATAGAGGTTTCTTTAGCAGGAAGGGCAGAAACATTAGCAGTCAATGGAACCACTTGAGATATTCATCAAAGCAAGTGGGATGCCAGAGTTGGTTTTCTTATTCACAAGCATCTCCCACCACAGGCTCAGAGACTTGGAGATCACAGGAGCAAGTTGTCAGTGATTTTCTTCTCAGTCTAATTGCCCATCAAACACTTACTGAGACTTTCTGCTTTATATTTGTGGATCTGATAGATAAAAATGGCAAAGTAATTGTTATTTATAAAAATTGAACCATCTGATCTTCCTCAGAAAACCTATGGTATGATCGTTCCATAGAGCATCGTTGGATTTTTAAACTTTCCTTTTAATTTATTCTTTGTGTCTTTCAAATCATGCATCGCCATCCCATTCAGTTCCCTGTCCCTTTGCATCCTTCCTCTGCCCTTGAAGCTACCTCTCAAAAATTAAAATTAACAGAAAAAATAGAGAAGAGGGAAAAAAAAAGAAAAATCAATCTCGTCATGGAAGCTGTAGTGTAACACAATGGGTCAGGCAGCAAACCCTTTTATCCGTACATCTTTACTTGCAAGTGTTCATTTCAAAGAGTCATTTGTGTGGTTTAAGGCCTCGGATATCTGCTACACTATCTATGCTGGGCCCTCACTGGGTCTCCTATTGGATATTCTGTTATTGCCCTGTGTTGTAGAGATCCTGCAGCTTTGGGTCTTCAGGACTGGTCCCTTCACATGCTCCAACAGATCACAAATTGGATGGATGTTGGGGTGGGCCAACTCGTAGTCCTGCTTCTTAACCTGAGTAGTTGCAGGGTTGGTCAGTCTGCCAGCTCTCCCCTTGTCCTCACCACCAGGATGAGCTCTGCTGCATTTCCCTGGCTAGTTCACCCCTTGCAGTGATGAGCAAGGGGTGGGGCCAGTTTTCCTGTCCTCAGGGTTGGGCCTCCCACACCTACACCTTCAGAGCCTGCTCTACTGTGTTGCCCAGGTGTGGCATGGGGCCCACTCTCTTGAGTGCTGCAGCTGGTGAGGGGCAGGGACAGCTCTCCTGCTCTTATGACCTCATGGCCAGCTCTCTCACCTGCCTCAGGTGTCAATGGGGAGGGGGAGGGTGTCTCCCCTACACCCATCACCCATGTAGTCACATGACAGATGAGTAATGGGGACAGCTCTCCCATGCTCACAACTTCAGGACCGGCTCACCCACACCTCCACCAACAGGATTGGCTCTATTGTGCTGCCCAGGCACAACAATAGGTTCAGGGCCTGCTCTCCTGAGTTGCAGCTGGTGGTGGGCAGGGCCAGCTCTCCTGCTCTTATGGCCTCAGGGTCTGCTCTTGCCAGGCATTGATGGGGGGAGGGCATCCCTCCCCAGCTCATGCTGCTATCAGCAGATGAGGGGCGTGGCCAGGTCTCCCAGACTCACATTGCCAGGGTTGGCTCACCTCTGCCCTATCTATAGGGTCAGTCAGCTGTGCTGCCTAGAGGAGGTGCAGGGTGTACTCCCCCCCCCCCCCGTGTTGCAGCTGCTAAAGGGGTCAGCTCCCTTGCCAGTTGGAGGTGGAAGGAGCAAGGGGGGCATCTTTCCCTCATCCCCACACTACAGATGAGGGAGGCAGTACCAGCTATGCCCCTCTTACACCCTCAGGGCTGGCTCACCCAGGCCCCTGTCTACAGGGTCAACTCTCCTGTGCTGTCTTGGTGACGTGGAGGGATCCGTTCTCCTAAGTGCTGCAGCTGGTGAGGGGGTGCCGATTTTCTTTGGTTTGAAGTTCATTGTAATAACAGACAAGCTAGCGATGTGTTTACTGAGCCCTCAGGGTCTGGTTCACTCTGCAGTGTGGATGACTGACTGAACATCCAGAAGCCATGCATGTTCCTTTCAGGCCAGCCAATGGATGAGCCTCTGGATTCTCTGTGAAGATTTCTTCGAATTTTGTACATTCCAACCAACCATCTTCTCTGTCTAAATTCCTAAAGAGCTTTAAAAATTGTCGTTTTAAAGATAGGGAACTGTATATCATCTATGTTAACTTATTCAACAAATATTTATAAGTACCTACTATGTTTCTTAGAATATATGAAAAAATTATTTTTGAAACTCAAATATGGGTTTAGAGGAGACAGCTCAGATAGCAAAATGCCTGCAACATGAGCACAGGGACCTGAGTTTTCACTGCTAGAACCTTGGTGAAAAACTGGGGTCAGTGAGTGGCATTCTCCTGTAGCTCCAGTGCTGGAGGCTAGACACTGATACAACCCTGAGGCCCATTGGCCAACTGTCCCGGCTGAATTCATGAACTTCAGGTTTAGAGAGAGACCATGTATCTAAAAAGATAAATGTGGAGAGTAGTTGAGGAAAGACAGACACAGAGTCAATCATGCTACCCACATGCATGCACACCACATGATACCTCCCATACGTACATGTGCACACAATCCACACTAACAAGTACACATGACACACCCTCATACATATACACTTACTACACACTACATACTCTACTTACACACAGGTACATAACACACATTACACATATAAATACATATACATACATGTACACAGTCACATCACCTATATGTCACACACCATGCATTCACTAGTTTTTTGTCAACTTGACCCAAACTGGAGTCATTCTGGAAGAGGGGCTCTCAATGGAGCAAATGCCCTCACCTGTTTGGCCCATGGGAAAGTCTTTTGTGCAGTTTCTTGATGGATGATTGATGTGGGAGGACCCAGCTCACTGTGGCATTGTCACCCTGGGCTGGAGGTTCTGGGTGCTAGAAGAGAACAGGAGGACACAGCCTGTTCTGTTTCAGTTCCTTCCTCCAGGCACCTGCCTTGACTTCCTTAATGATGATGAATTCTGATGTGGAAGTATGAACAAGATAAGTTCTCCCAAGTTGCTTTTGGCTATGGTGTTTTTTTTTTTTTTTCAGCAATGGAAAACCCAACTATACAAATATTCTACCTAATATACCACGCATTCACACACACACACACACACACACACACACACACACACACACCATGTACACACATATACATAGGCCACTCACATATACCATATACCTCACACATAACTGTATTACAAAACACACATACACATAACCACATATATATACCACATGTATGTACACATACACATATATCACATATACATGCATACACATAATAGACCACACATGTATACACATACAACACACATGCATACCACACACACATACACCCACACACATACACACTCCATATATTCCATACACACACCATTATACATGTGTAACATACACACCCTACCCCATCCACACCACATGCACACATACACATCATGTATACACACATACCACATGCCATATCCAACACATGCACCATACATACCACATCTCCCCACAACAAGCATACACATGACACATATGCACAGAACATATACCATATGCATCCCTTACATACACACAGAAACCACCCCCATCATGTACAAGGCATGCCACAAATAACGCACATGCACAACATGCAAATGCTACACACACCACATAAATACACATATAACACATACCATACATATATGTACACACAATATACATATACATCACACACAAATATACATGTACACACACCAAGTAAACATTATACAAATATCTTGTACATACACCACACACACATACACTATACATATACACACAATATATACCATATACAACATATACACCATATATATTCTACATATACCCATACACTATACATCTCCCATAGCATACACTTGTACCACACATACTCACACACACATACATACATACCCCCCCACACCCCACACAATATAATGCACACACATACACATATGTAACACACATACACTGTGTACTGCACACACACCATGCACATAAATATATAACATACACCACACACATACATGTACATATACAGCACACATATATGTATGCACACCACAATCTATACACAAATCCAGCACAATACACACCATAAATATATACAACATGCACACATCTGATACCACACACATCATACACATAAGCATACAACATACACACATGTACACATACAACACACACTCCATACATAACCCCACACACATACACATAGTAAACACACCAACCACAATATATATACCTCATATATATACACCACATATATAAAACATACACATCATACACTATATACACACCCCCATCACACATGTTTACCACATAAATACACACCACCCAATATACCCACAATACATACTATATACAACACGTGGACCATACACACACATACACACACCAACATAAATACCACACACCATGTATAAACACAAATACAATGCAATGCACACAATGTACACACACACCACACATACACACTACATACCCTGTACACACAACACATCATATACAACCTATTTATATATCACCCACATACCACACATCACATATACACTGTCTGGTTGGTTTCTTGTCAAATTGACACAAGCTAGAGTTGTCTGAGAAGAGGGCACCTCAGCTGGGAAAATGCCCCCACCAGATTGGTCTATGGGCAAGCCTGTGGGGCGGTTTTATGATTGATGACTGATGTGGCAGAGCCCAGCTTACTGTGGGCAGTGCTACCCCTAAGCCAGTGGTCCTGAACTGTATAAGAAAGCAGGCTGCATAAGTCACAGGGAGCAAGCTAGTAAGCAGTGTTCCTCCGTGGCCTCTACTTCCGTTCCCGCCTCCAGGTGTCTCTGCTTGTGTTCCTGCCCCAACTTCCCTCAGTGAGGGTCTGTTACCTGGAGGGTCCTCCTGCCGGGTCTGGTCTAGGGGAGACATCCTTTTGGTTTGGGTGCACATAAATATTTCTCTCATTGAATCTGTGTGAGAAACTACTTTCACAGTCTGTATGCCCATTCACATTTGTAATTGTTTCTTTATCATATGTAAGTAGAACCTGATGGCATGAATTAACATTAGAAGAATAGTTTCCGTTTTGCATGGATGCATTTGGCCACTTAGTGGATCAGTTATTTAAATGTGAATTAAATCTGTTTTGGGATCGAATTACAGTTAATTTATCAAAGCAGTCCGGCAATACATCGTGTTCATGAATATTCTTCTTGGGTTTATTTGATGAGAAGTCTGATACCAGGAATGGGTAATATCAAAATGGTGTGTATCTGTGTCTTGCATACATTTCTTACAATTAGGTCATGAGGACTCCAAGCACTGAGACAGTTTCTAGAGAGTTTGAAGAACCCTGTGATGTTAGTGGATAAATAACCAAAGTTCTGGGGGGCTGGAGAGATGGCTCAGTGGTTAGGAGCATGGGCTGCTCTTCTAGAGGTCTTGAGTTCAATTCCCAGCAACCATCTATAATAGGATCAGATGCCCTCTCCTGTCATGCAGTGATACATGCAAGTAGAGCACTCATATACATAAAATACATACATAAATAAATCTTTAAGAAAGAACCAAAGTTCTGATGAAAAGTACAATTTGAAAAACAAACATATTAGAACAAATATATTAGATTACAACCTGCTTCTACATGTCTAGGGTCCCCACAAGTATTCAAATTGGGAAACCAAGATACTATTGCGTGTTTACCCATCAACTGGTACTGTTTCTCACATGAAGCATGATTTTGCTCATTTATAGCAGTATCTGTAGTGAAGATGTTATCTCTATTTTAAAATAAAACTCCCTTGTGTATCCCTAGGATGACTCCAGCTAAGACTCCTAGCAATAGTGGAGAGGGTGTTCAATGGGCCTTCCCCTTTAATCAGATTAGTGACTGCCCTAATTGTCATCGTAGAATCCACATCCAGTAACTGATGGAAGCAGATGCAGTGACCCACAGCCAAGCACTGGGCTGAGCTCCTGGAGTTCAGTTGAAGAGAGGGAGGAGGGGTCATATGAACAAGGGGGGGGATCAAGAGCATGATGGGAAAAATCACAGAGACAGCTGACCCAAGCTGGTAGAAGCTCATGGACCATGGAGTGACAGCTGGGGAAACTTCATGGGACCAAACTAGGCCCTCTGAATGTGGGTAACAGTTATGTTGCTTGAAGTAGTGGTGGTGGGGGCGGGGCTCGTAGTGGCACCTGGACCTACAGGTACATGAACTGGCTTTTTTGGAGCCTATTCCCTATGGAGGGTTACCTTGCTCAGCCATGATCCAGGGGGAAGGGCCTTGGTCCCGTCTCAAGTTGGTATGCCAGACTTTATTGACTCCCCAAGGAAGGCTTTACTTCCTCTGAGGAGTGGATAGGGGTGGGAAGGGGGGGATGTAGGGGGACAGGAGAAGGGAAGGGAGAGGGAACAGGGGTTAGTATGTAAAACAAAAAATAAAAATTGTAAATAAAAAATTAAAAAATAAAAAAGAATGGGTAATTGCTTTAGACTCCATGATAAACATAAATAAGTAAATAAATATGTTAATATTGCAAAATTCCAGCAAAGCAATAAACACATCTAATGTGTTAACTCATGGACCCCAAGAGTATAGATTGTGTTTAGTACCTGATACTAAATAGTTTAGACAGGAAGGATCAATGAATGATTGCCCAGATATTATTATATTTTGATTGATTGTGATCTTCTGTTTGAGTATATGCATATTAAAAAGATAAAATAAAACTCCAGTTAACAGCATCTTTGGAAAGGGTTGCTGAGATCACCCAACAGTCAGATGCACAGATAAGCAAGAGGGAGGCGGAGTTGAAGTCCCAAGTCCTAAGACTGGTTAGAAGATCCCAAACTTGCACCCAAGACTTGTAACACCCAACTCAGGGTTTCTCATTTCAAAATACACCACTCGCTAGATTACACTTCAATTTGCGATCATAGGGAAGACTGAGATGACATTGGGAAGGTGACTCAGTGGGTAAAGTCCATGTTGGCATTGGCACTATTCCTGGAGAAACGACAAACGTTTACTCACCCCATAGCGGGAACTGACAACAGGCCAAAATAAGGACACCACCAAAGCCCAGTTTAGTCAACTGATGAGTTTTATTAGGGTTACTTATGGGAGTATTGGTAAGGGGTTACTTACAAAAACAGAGATGTCTTAAAGACACCTGCATCACCAAAGCCCATCTGAGCCTGGGTATCAGCTCATGAAAACTGTGAATCTGGAGCACACTGCACAACTGCAGGCAGCTGAGTGGGTTGGAAAGTGTCTCTTTCAGGTAGTTCATGTGGTCTTAGCCCCTTCCAGGCAGGTTGGCTGGTCTGCCTCTTCTGGGCAGTTAGGCTTGTCTGAGAGCGTCTCTCAGCAGACCTTACTGCTTATAGATACTTTGAGAAAGAGGGAGTCAGTGAATCTGGCAAGTTTCTTGGACTTCCTGAAGCTTTTGAGTTCTTCACTTCCCGAGCTTAAAGAGATTCCCTGTAGGATGAATTTTTTTATTTTTTATTTTTTCACCTACCTTAGGCCATCCTGTTTCTTAACAAGTTCTCCTCCAAAATGAAATGTTTTATTTCAGAGAAATTTGGTACACCATGGGGGAGCACATGTCTATAATTCAAATGCTGGGAAATGGAGACAGGAGGATCCCAGAGACTTTCTGGCTGGCCAGTTTAGCTGAAATAGTGAGTTTAAAATTCAATGAGAAAGAACCTGTCTCACAAAAACAAATGATAGCGTTATAGAGGAAGACAGCTGATGTTGACCTCTGGTTTACACACACATACATGTACACACACACACACACACACACACACACACACACACAGAGAGAGAGAGAGAGAGAGAGAGAGAGAGAGGAGAGAGAGAGAGAGAGAGAGAGAGAGAGTGAGTGTAGAGTTTCATCACAATCCAAGCCCAACACATTAAAATTTTATCATTGTAACTCATGGAAACAGAAGAAATAACCTTATTTGTGGTGCATTTCTGCATTTCCAATTGAGCAGAATTTATGTGAAACATTATCTGAAGTTATCCCTAGTATTGGGCTGTTTTAAGCTGTCAGACATTCCTTGGATTTCTCTAATATCAATATTACTTTACCTGCAAATTAACAACATGTTTACAAAGGAATTTTAGAAAATTTGTCTCCTTTTTATTGAAATTGAATGTAAAGTTATTACCTGTGTCATGACCTTTTGGCTTTGTAGTATTATAACAATAATTTTTCAAAATAAGGTAAAAATAAGGATAATAATAAAAACATGACAATGATAATATTAATGGTAATTAGATTTTCTGTTATGTATTTAATCAAAATTGTGAACACTTGCCTAATAATTCAGACTTATCCTGCACTACTTACTTATCCTGGGCTGGGTGGCATAAAGAAACAGGGTGACTTTTTAATTCTAATTATTTATTATTCTCTGTACTTTGTAAGAAAGCATATGCATCACAAAATTAATATAATTTGATGTGAAATAATTCTGTAATATTGACCCTATATTTTAAAGCATTGATGTTTGAATACTTGTAAATATTTTTCTTTTGTATTTTCCATAGATGGACAGTACATATGAGTTTTTCTATGTTTTCTTTGTTTTTGATTTATTGTTTTCCAGGCGCACATCTCTGAAGTAAGATGATTTGTCAGAAATTCTATGTGGTATTGTTGCACTGGGGTAAGTAGCATTCACCTTTGTGTATTTGGAAGGTTATTTCTGCAGATTAATTTTTAAAGAGGAACTTTTATATTATAACAGTAACTTTGGTGCTTTGTGGTCTCAACCTATGCCTATAAATAGCTGTTCTTATTTAGTCCACTAGCAATGCACGTTACCATTCCTTGACCTTTTTACCCCATCAAACAAGACAAACATACCATTGCATTTTAGTTTTATTTGTGTGTGTGTGTGTGTGCACACGCACGCGCGTGTGGATACATGCATACGTGCTGCCTGCCTGCCTGCCTGTCTGTCTATGTGAGGTTGGACAGTTAGTTGGCTATATTTCCGGTGAGAATTTTAGTTTATGCATTCCAACTACCTTCTTTTTGGGTTTTACTGGTTTTAGACAAATTTTAGAATTTTCTAAAATGTAATAGACTTTTAGCTTGTGTTAAGGCTCCATGGAGAAACAGAACTGATGGTGCCTGTGTAAAGATGTTTATGTTTTTGTTTTTTTTTTTTAACATAGGGAAACCTAGTTTGTTTATTTTTTGGTACCTAGACTTTTTCAAATCCATTTGTAATTGCAAAGTATTTGGTTTTTGTTACTATGTATTTATCACATAGGAAATGTTTATCACATTTGGAATCTGTAAAATATGGAGAGTTAAAATCAACTGATAAGTGTGGTATTTCATTATCATTTTGATGCTTTGAGTACTTAACATCTGCTCCCCTAACACTTTCTAAGGATGTCTATATTGTCATTATCTATAATTGGCACACGGTGTGTTAGATCTTTGACCTTTCTCCTGTTTAGCTGTATCATTTGACTAATCTACAACTTCCTCTGCTATACCGTAGTTCACATTCTGCTCTCTACCTGTATATGGTCAATTAATTTAGAATTCACATGGCCATGAGATCATGTGGCATTTGCCTTTCTGTGCCTGGCTTTACTTAACATATCCCCCCCCCCCATGTGTTGACAATGGAGGCTTCCTTCTTTTTATGACTGGATAATATCTGCTGCTATACAGTGGACGTAAGTTGATTGTCCCCCAATGAGCCATTGTGATGGGAGATTTGGTCTTTGGGTGATGGTGTCAGGAAGTACTGTGGACCCTTTAAATCCGGGGTCCTAGAGGGTTGTCTTTACACACTCTGGAGGCTTGTGACTCCTGGAGTTCTCATTAAAGCTCTGTCCTATCAAACAAGCCTGGGTTTATCTAGCTCTGTGCTCATGACTGGAGGTATATTCACTTGTTTGACCCATAGTATTTTTCTGCCATGGATATTCACACCATTAGGTTGCCTTCCTTGAGCATTTACTATGTTGTTTAGATTTCCAGTCTCCAAAACTAAGGCCATTTTGTTGTAAAGTTAGGCTGTGTCCAATATTTCATTATAGAAATGAAAAGCTGGACAGTGCAGCGTGCACATAAGCAGTCCTTTACCCATTCATTTAACACTTAGGTTGATTCTATATCTTGAACAGTGCTGTGATCAACATGAGTGGTTTTATTTTGTTTGGTAGACATCTCATAGTACCATTGCTGGACTATGTTTTTCAGTTTCTGAGGCACCTCTGTACCATTTTCCCTAATGGTTGTACGGATGTACACTCCCATCAACAGTGTGGGAGGATTCTTCTTTCTTCTGACCTCGGCTAATGCTTGTTAGGCTCATCTTTTTGAGAATTGTTTTGTAGCAGGAGTGGGGTGATGTATCACTGTGATTTTGACGTATCTGCTGATTAGTAGAGGTGAACATTTTCTCACACATCCATTGTCACGTGTTTGTATACTTTCTTCTGTTTCAGTGTACAGGTGTCTTGCCTGCATGCATGTCTGCACATCACATGCATACCTGGTGCCTATGAAGGCCAAAATAGGATTCTTTTTATGTATATATTTATATTTATATAAAAAGAGCAATAATGGCAATATGTTATGTATCAATAGCAGCAACAGCTTTTCCAGGTTCTGTAGTCCTTTGAACAAAATTGTAGAGACATCCAGCACACTCCATTTTTTAAAAATACAAAAAAAACAAACAAGCAACAACAACAAAAAAAAGTAAAAAACAAAATCCCAGAAGACAGCACAGTTCTGTTACTCTTGTGGAACTTGGCACCATTTTTTTTTTAATTAGTTTCTCAGTCATCATCTGGGCAAAACAGAGTTCTTATTCTGTGAAGCTAGAGTTACAGAACTTTGTGAACTACCACATGTGTCCCAGGAATTGAACCTGGGTCTTCCTCAAGAGTAGCAAGTGCTTTTAACTGCTGAACCACCTCTCTGGCTCCTTGTGTATCTTCTTTTGGCAGATGTTTGTTTGTGCCTTCCAACCATCTTCAAGTAGGGTTATTTTGAGAATATTTTTAGTTCTTTGAGAATTTTATACATGTATACAATGTGTCTTCATCATAGTCAACCCCCCCCCATACTCCCAATAAATACATCTCTCTCCCAATGTCACATCCTCCTTTTCTTTTTAACCCACTGAGTTCAATTTGTGCCACATGGGTGTGGGGTCCCTTGTTTACTTTGGATATTAACTCCATATTAGACACACAGTTTGTAGACTTTTTTAGTCCATTCTGTAGTCTGACATTTGAACAGCCACTCTGTTGAGTATTTCCTTTGCAGTGATGAATCTAGAATTTGACATCATGTTGGTCTACTTTTTTTGTGACAATTGCCTGTGACTTAGGAGCATGTCTCAGAATGTCACAGAGTTCATTGTCAGTGATTGCCAGATTTACTTCAGTCTTGTCATAGTTGCAGGTCTGCTACTTAGGCCACTGGTCCATGTTAAATTACTTTTGTATTTGATGAAAAATTGGGGTATAGTTTCTTTTGTTTTTTCTTATGAATACCCTTTTTTTCCAGTGCCATTTACTAAAGAGACCATTCCTTTTCCAGGGAATTTTTGGCAGGCAGTTTTTGTTGAAGCTTTGTTGGTTCTAGATATACAGTTTTATTTCTGTGTTTTCAATCATGTTCCGCCGATTCAGGCATCTTTTGCTTGTCAGCATTGTGCTATTTTACTTATGTGACTTGGTCTTATGTTTGGAATCAGCTTTGCTCTTTTTTTTTTTTTTTTTTTTTTTTTGAGACAGCATTTCTGTTTATGTCCCTGGCTGTCTTAGAACTTACTCTGTAGACCAAGCTGGCCTCAAATGCAGAGATCTGCCTGCTTCTGCCTCCGAGTGCTAGGATTAAAAGCATGTGTTACACCGCCAGAGAAGCTAAGAAACAAGGAGGACCCTAAGAGAGACATACATGGTTCCCTGGAGAAGAGGAAAGGGACAAGATCTCCTGAGCAAATTGGGAGCATGGGGGGAGAAGGGAGGGAGCTAGGAGAATGAGAAGTGGAGAAGAGGAGGGGTGAGGAAGACATGAGGGAGCAGGAAGGTTGAGTCAGGAGAAGAATAGAGGAGAGCAAGATAAGAGATACCATAATAGAGGCAGCCATTATAGGTTTAAAGAGAAATCAGGCACTAGGGAAATGTCCAGAGATCTACAAGGATGACACCAACTAACAATCTAAGCAACAGAGGAGAGGCTACCTTAAATGCCCTCCACTGATAATGAGATTGATGACTACCTAATATGCCAGCTTAGAGCCTTCATCCAGCAGCTGGTGGAAGTAGAAGCAGACACCCACAGCTAAACACTGAACTGAACTGGAATCCAGTTTGCAGAGAGGGAGGAGTGATGAGCAAAGGGGTCCATACCAGGCTGGTGAAACCCACAGAAACAGCTGAGCTGAACAAGGAGGAGCTCATGGTCCTCAGACTGATAGCTGGGAAATCAGCATAGGACTGATCCAGACCCCATGAATGTGGGTGTCAGTGAGGAGGCCTTGGAAATCTATGGGGCCTCTTGTAGTAGATCAGCATTTAATCCTAGCATAGGAATGGACTTTGGGAGCCCATTCCACATAGAGGGATACTCCCTCAGCCTAGACACATGGGGAAGGGCCTAGGCCCTGCTCCAAATGATATGACAGACTCTGAAGATCCCCCCCTTGGAAGGCCTCACCCTCCCTAGGGAGCAGAAAGGGTATGGGATAGGTAGGGTGTTAGTGGGGGGCAGGGGAGGAGGGAAGGGAGAGGGAACTAGGATTGACATGTAAAACAATTTGTTTCTAATTTAAAGGAAAAAAATGGAGAAAAAAAATAAAGGCATGTGCTCCCATGCCTGGCTGGAGGCAGCTTTGTTCTTGGTTATGATTTCTTTGGCTTTTGGTTGTGTTTTTGTGGTTTCATATGAACTTCTGTAGTGTTCAATTTATGTTAAGAATGTTATTGGCATTTGATGTGGATTACATTGAATTTGCGCACTGATTTGGGTAGTAGAATTTTTTTTAATTTATGGAAACAGAATATTTTTTCATTTGTCTTTAATTTCTTTCATCCATATTCTACAGTTAGTGTAGAAATGTTTCACTTCTTTGACACATTTTTTGGGGAGGAAAGGAATATAGCTTTTATATATTTTTTTTATTAATTCAAGTTAGGGAACAGGCTTGTTTCACATGTAAGTCCCTTCTCCCTCCCCTCACCCGCATCCCTTCTCCCCCACCTCCAACCTACCGCCCACCCCATCTACCCAACACTCCCCAGGCAGGGTAAGGCCCTCAACAGGGGCTCTGCAAGGTCCACCAAATCTTCCTGTGCTGGGCCTGGGCCCTTCCCCATGTGTCCAGAGCCAGAGTGTATCCCTTCACATGGGATGGGCTCTCAAAGTCCCTTCTTACACCAGGGAAAAGTGCTAGTCCACTTCCAGAGGCTCCCTGGAGTACAGAGGCCTCCTTATTGACATCCATGTTCAGGGGGCTGGATCAGTCTTGTACTGGCCTCCCAGATAACGTCTGGGGTTGATATGCTTTCCCTTGTTCAGGCCAGCTGTTTCTGTGGGTTTCTCCAACCTGGTACAGACCCCTTCGATCTTCATTCCTCCCTCTCTTCAACTAGGTTCCAGATTTCAGCTCAGTGTATTTTCTGTGGATGCCTTGACACATTTTTTTTAAAAACGTAGTTATTATGAATGGAACGCTTCCCTCTTTTTTATTCCTTTCCCCTTCTTTTGGCTGTCACAGTGTTGCCCAGGCTGGTCTTGAAACTGATGGTGCTGGTGATCTTCCTGTGTCAGCCTCCTAAGTAGCTAGAACTGCAAATGTTCTATAAGTGTATTTTTTTTTAAAAAATTATTTTCCCTGTGTTTTGATGTTTATTGACGTCTAAAATCTGTAGTTCACATCAGGGTTCACTTTTGTCCATCCTGTAGCCTTGAACAAATGAATAATGATGTTTCTCCACTACTATAGAATCAGAGCACTGTCCCTGCCTGCTTGTTCCCCAGATCCTGCTTACTCACCCCTCTGCTCAGCTTAAATCCTGGCAACCAGCATCCTTGGTGGAATCATGAAGATTATGTCATTGTGATGGCTTCTTAGGGACGCACATGTAAATTTCCTGTGTCTTTTCATGGCTTGATTTTATATTTCTCCCGTGAACTGAATATTATGCCTCTGTCTGAATTATGCACTTTATTTATCCACTTAGACACCAAAGAACATTTTGTTTGCTTCTGTTTCTTTACACTTTATTACATTTAATTCTTCAACAACTCTCATTCCATTCACAATTCTCAGAACTCTCACACTGCGTTAGTGAATATACACAGTGAGAAAGTCATCAGACTATTCAGATTCATTCATAGAATGAAGAATGGTAAAGAGTTAATTGTTTATTTTCAAAATTTTCTTACTTAAAGATCGGCTTAGAATTTGAGGCTTTGGGGGTTCATTTCTGCAAATGCTCTTAGTTTCATGTTTAAAAGGTAATGATTTACATGCAGTGTGAATTTCCTGGAGGGAGTCTCTGGTTTTGCATCATTTCCTGGGATGTGTGGGGGACATTTCCTATGGACATCATATGTCTGGAGGCTCTTGGGAAGGTTCAAGAGACCTTGCAACTATCTTTAAGTCAGACAAACTTTCTCCAAGAACCTTCAGTGAAAAGTGTTACTATACCCTGAGACTCTTCCAATGACTATTAAGAGAGCTTTAGTGCTTACTGATGTAATTAAACATCCAGATAGTTCTTATTTATTCTGAAAGTTGGAATAATTTTGTTGTAAAAAGGAAGAGAATTCATGTAAATTTTCTCATACTAAAATGTAAACTTGTTAGATTAACGAGAAAAATTGACTCGAAAATTTCCAAAGGAGAAGTGCCGGAGAATGGCACTAGTTGAGTAACTGTATCAAGTTGTCAGGTCTAATACACTGGAAGGTGGGAGCTCAGAATTGTTCGTTAGGTACTGACTCAGCACTCTGCAGGTTAAGCATTTCTGAGTACTGCACCATTTAGTCTCAAGCACTTTCTAGTTACATCTTTGTCAAAATGATCAATTGTTCCCTGTGTCTTTTTCCTGTCCTAACAGAATTTCTTTATGTGATAGCTGCACTTAACCTGGCATATCCAATTTCTCCCTGGAGATTTAAACTGTTTTGTGCACCACCAAATACAACGGATAACTCCCCTTTTTCACCTGCTGGAATCCCAAAGAATGCTTCTGCTTTGAGTGGGGGCTATGAAGCAGTTTTTGAAGCTAACTTGAATGCAAGCAGTGTCTACATTTCTGAGTTATCCAAAACCATTTTCCACTGTTGCTTTGGGAATGATCGAGGTAAAAACTGCTCTGTGCTAGCTGGAAACACTGAAGGGAAGTCACTGGCTTCAATGGCAAAGGCCTTAATTTTTCACCAGCTAGGTAAGTACTTTCGTGTCCCAGTATATACTGTTGTGTTCTGTCTGTATTCATCAAAATGTTTTAATTCTCTAAAACTTGTATGAATTAGATATACTATTATGTAATTAACATATATTGTAAATTTTACATGCTATTAAAATAATGATTCATCGTGTGAGTACTAAACATGCTCTGATCATTTTATAGCTTATAAAACTGTCATTAAGGAAACGCTTTTACTTTTGAATACACTCTTTAGAGTCTAAATTTTCTTGGGAGCAGAAAAAAAAATGCACACTTTGAAGAGCTAAAATACCAAATTACTAGCATTACTGTTGAAGCAGTGAAATTTCAAAATGTTTAGAAATAATGATGAATTGTGCAGGCAAAGAATCTCCCAGAAACAATATGTTATGCTGAGTGAATTTAACTGTTGTCTTAAGAATAACGCACACCGAAAGTGGCAAGCTTCGTTAATTTTGTGTATAGAAATTAAAACAACAAAAGTATTTCTAGGTCTTCTGAAGGGGCAGAGCAGGCTCAGTTGACTCAATCGTATGAAGAGAGCGCAAATAGGGGAGAATGGGCATACCTAAGTAAGGACTCATGTGTGCTGTTAGCTGGGATTCCCTAGTTGATATTAATGGCCCTCCCATCCACATAATTCTTCAGGCTGACCTCTGACCTCTGTTCTGCAGAATGCTTAATGGTAGTCCTGGTCTTTATGCAGCAATGAAGGAAATATCTTTATCTGTGACTACAATAAATATCTTCAGCTTGTAGTAGTAGCACATGAGAGACCCAGACAGGAGGACTGTGAGTTCCAGACCAGCCTGGGCTACAAGTTAGACCCTGTCTCAGCAACCAAACTGGACAAAAGGAACCTTCAGATGTTGCCAGATGTCCCATCTACCCGTTTTAGCACTTTTGATTATGTGGAAGAGCACCTGCTGCCTTTGCACAGGACCTGGGTTCAGTGATTCAGTAGTGAAGAGCACCTGCTGCTCCTGCAAAGGACCTGTTTCAGTTCTTAGCATTCATGACAGGAGACTCAAAACCACCTCCAACTCCAGTTCCAGGTGTTCTGATGTTCTCTTCTGGCCTTTGTGAATGAACCTGCAGGCCTTAGGTGAACTTAAACTCCTGCAGGCACACACACACACACACACACACACACACACACACATATACAGAAATAAAACAAAATAAATCATTGCAAAAAAGAACAATGATGTTAATTATGTTATAAAACTAGATTTTAAAAACAAGTTAGTAGGAATAATTTCAATTAAGTTCATAAATGTTAATGTCATTTTGAATGGAGCTTTTTTAATTAGTAAGGGAATAGCTTAGCCTATCCATTGATTATTAAATATGCTAAGAATGAACAGAGTTGTCAGGGTCCATCTACTCCACACTGATGTCTTTGGGGCTAAGATCAGAACCAGCCAAAGAGCCTCGGGTCTGACCCTGAATAGGGGAGTGTGGATGAGGGAAGGCCTAGCTATCCTATGATGTTAAAGATGAGACAGAGACATCAGGTCATAACAGGAAGGTTCTCAGTCAATACTGGAGACCATAGTTTATTGTTCCATCATCTTAAGTAACCATCCAAAGGTGGGGGCAATGGCAGAAGACATCTATTATCATGTATAAAGGGCTGGTATCAAATATTTCCCTTGATCCTAGAGACACTCCTAAGCAGCACTACTCACTAGCCCTCAGGGTGGGTATAGACTCGCCCTGGCCCAGGTCTTTTGTTATATAGAAATAGGAGCTATTCCCCACTGAGGCCAGGTAATCAGCCACTTGCTAAAAGACAATATAAGTTCTGAGCTCCTAGAATTCGTGGCTGGCTAGAGCACATTTCTGGAAATACCGTGTGGACACCAACACAGAGTCTTTTTTTTTTTTTTTTTTTTTTCGAGACAGGGTTTCTCTGTGTAGCTTTGGAGCCTATCCTAGCACTCACTCTGGAGACCAGGCTGGTCTTGAACTCACAGAGATCCACCTGCCTCTGCCTCCCGAGTGCTGGGATTAAAGGCATGCGCCACCAATGCCTGGCCCAACACAGAGTCTTAATAATGAGTCTTGGATGATAAAAATATCATTTCATTTTTACTTTTGAGGGTTAAATGAATACCATACTATGTATTTTAGTTTTATATTATAAATGGGTAGTAACTACTTAACTTTTAAGTGAATTAAAGTTTTTGTGACTAAAATGAGGAGGGAAAGTAGTGTCTACCAAAGGTTTCAATTTGTTATTTTTTCATATAGGTTTCACCTATATACAAGGTGCCCAATAACTAGAAATACTTCTCATTTGGAGAAATTCATTAATGTTATCTTAAGTTGATTTTGCCTTGATATATATATATATATATATATATATATATATATATATATGTGTGTGTGTGTGTGTGTGTGTGTGTGTGTGTGTGTGTTAAAGAGTTACTTTCATTTTTATTTAACATATATGTGTGTGTCTGTGTGAATTATGGCACATGTGTTTGGTTGCCTACAGAGGCCAGAGATAGCCTCTGGTCCCAGGGAACTGGCATTACAAATGGTCACAGGCCTTGATGTACTGACTTCTCCTGAAAGGTAAACGGTAAGATAAATAAAAATGAGTCTTGCCTTGTTTAGGTAGCTTGAGATTAAAAACAAGTTGAGAAATAGCAATTGAATTTAAGTCTCTGATTTCAAACAGGCGGGGTGGTGGGGTTAGGGTGGCGGGAGGGGAGTTACTAAACTGAGGGTAGAAGGCACTGAATGGTTCATACAAACACACTCCTAATAGGGCCTGTTTTTCCCCTCTGAGAATGGGCAGCAGAAGTAGTAAATTCATTTTAGCTCTTCTCTTTGACTGGGTTGTTCAGAGCATTTTTCAGGTTTAATGCAGTTTATTTTTAATGCAGGTGTAAACTGGGACATAGAGTGCTGGATGAAAGGGGACTTGACATCATTCATCTGTCATATGGAACCATTACTTAAGAGCCCCTTCAAGAATTATGACTCTAAGGTCCATCTTTTTTATGATCTGTGAGTACCGACTCAATTAATTTGGCTAGTCATGTGACCTCTTTTGTTTAAAGTACAGAAGTGGATTTTGAACGCCTTCCATGCCTGCTCTTCCTTTGCAGCTGTGTACACTATAGAGAGTGGTTTGTATGTTTTATAGCCATCTTCTCCATCAGGTTTCCCCTTTCTCTTCCTGTTTATTTAGTCATGGAGACACTGCAGGTATGGATGGATATGCAGTCTAAAAATGTGTGAACAGTGTCAGATTACTGCTCTGTGAGAACTGGTTAATGTGTTTATTATTATAGGAGTTACCCTAATGCTCTTTCTGACATATCCCTATCCATTTGCTAATGGAGAGAGGTTTTTCACTGTGTACAAACTTCATTGAAAACATTGCCAACATGAGTGGCTTTAAAAAACCTGATTTTGTCTTTAGGAAGAAACAACAGAAAGAAGTTAAATGGATGGGCTGCAGTTGGAGGCTTGTTAGAGAGCAGGTGGTGGAGAGACACCTGCTCTTAAAAGACAGCAGAAGTTCCAGAGTTAAGAACCCAAAGTCTAATAGCAAGTACTGGAGATAAAAGGAAGAATGAATGTTTGTGAGGCCTCTAGTCCATGCCGTATTTACTTATTGGCTTTACCAAAAATGTGTACTTTGTCAAGTGGAATTTAGGCTGTGTTTACCCGAATGGCCATGTGAGCTATTAGGTACATTCAGGCCCCGTGTAGTCTCAATCAGTAGCTAAAATGATTGGTATGGCCATTTCTTTGCATGTGCCATTCTATTTGTGTGAAATAACAATTGTTTTTTAATGATTGAATAAAAAGTCCTAGGCTTGAGAAATTCATAGTTATAATTTAGGTAGAGTTTAGTTGATTTTCCTGAGTCACTCTGGTTAAAAAGGACCACTGATTTGACAATTAACTCTAATCCAAGTAAGAACACTTAGTCTACTGACTTACAAGCTTTTTGTTAGCTCTTCTTTACTGCCTAATAGCAGAAAACCTTTACACTGACTGTCTTATATATTGAAAACCCTTGGCAATTCATCTGTGAACTATCATAGGCAATGGGCCTTCATTTCTTTTAGTTCAACATGCACAAATCATGAAGTACAATCCATCATATACATATGTTTAAGGAGATATATCACAACCAGGCGGTGGTGGTGCACTCCCAGCACTTGGGAGGCAGAGGCAGGTGGATCTCTGTGAGTTTGAGGCCAGTCTTGTCTACAGAGTGAGTTCCAGGACACCTAGGGCTATTACACAGAGAAATCCTGTCTCAAAAAACAAAAACAAACAAAAAAGATATATCATGTGATCATCTCAATTGATGCAGAAAAGGCCTTTGACAAAGTTCAACATTCCTTTATAGATGAAAGCCTTGAAGAAATCAGGAATAGAAAGAAGTACTGCAACATAAAGTCCATATATGACAGACCTATAGCCTCGTGCGTGTGTGTGTGTGTGTGTGTGTGTGTGTGTGTGTATTATTTATGTGTGTGTTTGTATGTCTTGAGCCTAGAAAGGGAATCACAAGAGAGGAGAAAATGTAATAATGAAATACACATACTTGGGAAGCAAAAGTGGAGAACTAACCCAGGTAGAGAGAGAACCAGCTGTAGGGGTGAGGGGGCATATAGGAACAGTGGAGAAGAAAATGACTGAGAACCAAGTGTGAGGACACATATGTCAAGTGTTTTAATTGTGGCAGACAAAGTCATCTCAAAAGAGATTATAAACAGGGCATTTCTAGAAATAATTCTTTTTATAAACATAATCCAAATAGAATGCCCCTCCCTTCTTGGTTATGCAAAAGTGTGGCAAAGTCAGGCATTGGACAAATGAATGTAGGTTGAAAAGAGATTATCAAGGTAATCCTTTGCCTTCAGGACATGCCTTGAGGAGCCACTTGAAAACCCCTATACCAAAACTGGTTCATTCATTCTCCATCCACATTGAAGATAGGAAGACATTCAGTCTCAGGATTCTCCAGGAATGCTGAGGAGAGGCAGCAGGATCAGCCTATTTGGCCTGAGGTAGTGGTAAGAGCAAGTGGCCCCGCTACTTTGCTTTTCTGATCTTCAGCTTGAAGTTTGAACCACAATATCAGTTTCCGGGTCATTTATTTATCCTGAAACACACATATGTCTGAAGAACCTGCATTGAAACCTAGTACTTAGTATTATTACTTAAACAACTAATTAAAAAGAAAGCCTCAAAAAGGTACGAAAAATGAACAACTGTGAGGAAGTGTCAAATAGAGTTCCTATCTTCATTTCTGTGACAGATCATCAGTTCACTGAGACCTTAAACCCTGTACACATTGTAAATGGAGAAAGCTGCTGAGTTGTAGTTGTCCTTCAACAGAAGTGCACCAGATGACACTCATTTGCCTTCTGTGTTCTGTATCTATAAATAACCGCATGAGACTCACTATGGCACAGGTGTTGCTTATTCCTGCATGGCTAAGTTGACCATATTCCTTTATCTTTAGTCCATATATAAGATAGCTGAAGTTTTAGAAATACTATGTCTTTATCTCCATCTTTGCCTTTTAATAACTAATAATTGCCAAGAAAGAATACCCAAAGGACGAATTTGAGAGAGTCCTTGCACCTAGGATAAACTGGACACATGGAAAAACCATAGTTGGAGTCTAGTTAATTTTCCATATTGGGTAGGTTAGAGGGGAAACCAGATAACCAAATTGTGATCTAGCAGATTTCAAAAATACTGGGTGTGCTGGTTCTATTTTTGTCAACTTGACCCAAATCTAGACATACTTGGGAAGAGGCACTCTCAGTTGAGGAACTGCCTCTATCAGTTGGCCTGTATACATGTCTATGGAGCATTTTCTTGATTGCTGATTGATGTAGAGGGCCCAGCCCTCCATAGACAGTGCCTTCCTGGGCAAGTGGGCCAGGGTTGTATAGAAATCAAGGCAATGAGAAACCTTCAAGCTCCTGCTTTGGGTTCCCAAGGTGGCTTTCTGCCATGATGGACAGTAACCTATAAGCCAAATAAAGCCTTTCTCCCTCAAGCTGTTTTTGGTCAGTGTTTTTATCATAGCAACAGAAAAGCAGACTAGAATCATGGAGAGAGTGATTATGGCTGTTGGTGGAAAGTAATTCCAAAGGACAGATGGATAAATCCATGGCTTATATCTAGTTGTTAGGGCATTGAACCTCAACCTTGCTTGCTCAGTCTCCATTGGCATTTTCTGTCTGTGGGCATAATCTGCCAGGATTTCCAGACTTTCTGTTTGTGTCATATTCCATGTATGCCATTTCCAGGATCATTCTGGTGGGGGAGAGGGATTGTAAAATATTCTATTCAGAATCAAAACTTTATGAGTTATCTTCTTCCATGCCTAAAAAATTAATTTTGTTGTTGGGTCATGAAATGGAGGTTGCATTTATGGATGGGAAGCTCTTTGCTTCTTTCATCAGTAGGGGATGTCTACTTCTGAGATGCTTATGCCCAGAAAGGTAATTTCTTCTGAAATGCTGTGGGGTTGGAAGCCAGAGAGAATATATGTTATTATGCAGATACTGATTCCAGGCTGTTGATTTTGGTTGAGTGTCATTCCAGGATCTTTTGCTTCCTGAGCAAACTCCATTCTGAAGACCACTCTTAACATCTCTGAATGCTTTGGTAAAGCTGTCATACACAGTGCTTTATGAAGCATGACTTCATGGCCAAGCTTACTTATTTAAAAATGCTGGGACTTGCTTTAAAATAGCAATTGAATGTATCATTTTATTTTAAGGAAATCACCATTTTGTCCCATCAAAATTCACAAGAGAAATCGTTCAAAGACTTCCATGTGTGAAAAAGGTGTGTTTTTCCAGGAGGTAAAATTTGATGTTTATAAAGGGTTTAAAAACCTATAAATATGTCCTCAAAGGGACAGCACTGTTTGAGCTCAGATATTAATGTTTGTCTGAGAACGTGAAGGAGAGATACTCCAAGAAGTGTGATATGCTGGGACTGTTTTAGGCATTTATTTTGTACCAGGGAGGAAGTTCTTCCTTTCCTTTGTAAGGTCACTTCTGTGAGCCCCACATTCTGACTTTTGTGTAGGGAAGAGTGTTCACAGCAGGCTTCCCCTTTGTTGTGTGACAAGCATTTTCCTGGGGATGACAACACAGGATTATTCACTCCAGATAGGGAGCCCAGACCAAAGTAAGGATGCCCTTAAACTCCACCTTGGTGAACCAATGAGTTTTATTGGGGTTACTTAGAGGAATATTGGTGAGGAGTTCCTTACAGGAAAAGAAATGATTGAAAAACAACTGCACCACCAAAGCCTTCCCCATAAGTGGGTGACAGCTCACCAAAGCCAGGAACCTGGAAAACACTGTACACCTGCAGGCACCTCAGCTGGTTGAGTTTCCAAGTGACTCAGTTGATCTTAACCTCTTCCAGTCAGTGTGACTTAAGTTGACCTAAACCTCTTCCAGTCAGTTTGGCTGATTTCTGGTTCTTACTGTTTACTTAGGAGGAAGGGAGGGATCTAGTGATTCTGGTCAGTTTCAAGGACTTCCTGAAGCTATTTGAGTTGTTTACCTTCTCTTTTAAGGAACTTCCCTGTAGGATGTTTCAGTCTGGTAGGAAACCCCAACACAATACCCTTCATTGTGGAGCTGATAGGGTGTTGTAAAAACATTAAAATACCTTAGCCAAGTTTTAAAGTGTGGCCATGTAATAAAAAGAGGGACAGAACACAGGTACTAAGGATTGTCCAGCACAAATTAAAAGTATTCAGGGGAGAGCATTTGCAAGTGCCTGAGGCACAGACAGCCGAGCTGGAAGACTAAAGGCTGAGAGTGGTTGAGCTAGGAAGCCAGTGAACGAGGGAGCAGTGGCCAGGTCAGGTTAGGAATTGCTGTGCCAGGTCATGTTGGGGAGTGACTTTGGACCTTCCTGGCTACTAAAAACTGATTCACTCCTTTCACTCACCAGTTTTCTGTCAGCATGGGGTGATTTCAAAACACACATACACAAACTTCTGTGCCTTGAATGGTTTCACTGTTCCTATTGACCCCATCTAATTTACCTGTTGTCACGTGCATTCTCCATACTTCGTCATCACCTGTAAACTCAATATGAAGATCCCACACCTTGACTAGCTCTCCTCTCAACCAGGCTAGTCCTCCATTTGTGGTTTCAGGAATGGTTCCCCGTGTGTCTTGGCTTCTCTCTCTTGTGGTACTTTGTCTCATTTTTTGTGACCTCCCTTCTTTGACTCTTTCTTAATGAATGACACCTGTGCCCTTTTCTCAGTTTTCACCAGCAGGTTATTTCACTGGACATATCCCGCTCTTTGTGCTTGTGTCCAGTGTTGACATAAGTCAGTCTTGTTTATCTCCTGCTCAACTGGGAAGTGCCTGACCCCAGAGCCCCCACAGGGTAGGTGGGGAGGCTCTGGATGTTGCTTAACCAAGGAGAAGGAGAGACAGACAGAGGCAAAGAAGTAAAGAGAGAGAAAGAGACAGAGAGAGATGGGCAGAAGAAAAGAAGAGGAAGAAGAGGAAAAGCAGGCGGGGTTCTGCCTTTTTAAGTGGGCATAGCTGTAGTGAGGAAGCTGAAGATGATGTCAGGGCCCTGAGCAGATCAGAGTATTGCCTGAGTATTGGTAAGCACATGTGTGTAGGGGTGACATACTCTTCCAGGTCTCCAAGGGGTGGGCCCGGTGTGCCTGAATGCTAACACAGACTCTGAATTGTCCTAGCTATCTAGAGTTGGAGAAATTTCCAGAATGCAGCACAGGGCTGGGGAACTTAGGCAGCACCTGGCAATATGTCTGAATTGAGGCCATAAAGAGAAAGAGAGGAATTCAGGGGTGTGAGGGGGCTCAGATCCATGGGTGAAGTGCTTGAACACAGGGTGTGGTCAGAAATTTTCAGTGTGGACACCTGAGTTCAAATCAGCCTCCTCATGATGCCATACAAGAAAGGATTGCAGAAGAGAAAATTAATTATCAGAGGCTGTAATCTAGGTAGTTAATGAAATATATATACATACATATATACATATATACATATATACACACATATATACACACATATATATACATATATATACATATACATATATACATATATACACACATATACACACATATACACACATATACACATATACACATACACACACACACACACACACACACACACAACACACACACACACACACACACACATATATATATATATATATATATATATAATATATATTCTCTGTGTAGTCCTGGCTGTACTGGAAGTCTCTCTGCAGACTAGGCTGGCCTCAAAGTCACAAAGTGAATGGGAGAATGGCCAGTCTTTGCTTCCTGAATGCTGGAATTAAAACGTGTGTACCACTACCACCCAGCTTGTGCTACTTTTTTTTTTTTTTTTTTTTTTAAGACAGGGTTTCTCTGTATAGCTTTGGAGCCTTCCTGGAACTTGCTCTATAGACCAGGCTGGCCTCAACTCACAGGCATCTGCCTGCCTCTGCCTCCCAAGTGCTGGGATTAAAGGCGTGCACCACCACTGCCCAGTTTGTAGAACCATTTTTACAGCTCATGACATGAAATTTCAAATAGGCAATTTGCAAAGCTAATGTGGGTAAAGTTCCTCTTCAAGGGCTGTGGACTGGGGTTGGCTGTCAACTCTCCTAAGTTAGGGCCTCAGGTGGCACACTTTAGTAGTATTTTTATAGTTTAGTGTATGCCTGGCTTAGAAAATGCTAATATATTTATAGAGAAATTTCCTGGGAAGAAAAATATTGTACCAAATATGCCTTTATGAACCATGTGGCTATTAACAACGAATTTTGAGTTCTAAATACCTATGCCTCTAACTAGAAAGTTTTGTACAAGTAAAAAAAAAAATGTTCTTGCCTCATTATTTACTTTCAAGTAAAGTTTGTTCAGATATCTAAGAATTAAATAGTTACTAGCAACCCGTGTGTGTGTGTGTGTGTGTGTGTGTGTGTAGGTGTGTGTAGGTCCGAGTACAACAGTCCTCACCTCCCACCTTGTTTTGAGGCAGGGTGTCCTTATTCATTGCTAACAGATCAGACTAGCTAGCCCAAGAGCTCCCGGGGACTCTCCTGCTTCTGCTTCCATTTTGCAGTCAGAGTACTGGGGTCGTAGATGTGATTGCATCCAGCTTTTATATGGCTTCTTGACATTCAAAATACAGTCCTCACGATTATGTAGCAAACACTATACCTGGGTGTTACGATAAATCTTTCCACCAAAAGCTGCCTGAGCCCCACTGCCACGTGTGTGCTTTAAGCAAGCCGCCTGCCCGAGTTAGGCCCAAATGAATACACAGAAACTTGTATTAGGTTCAATGCTGCTTGGCCAATGACTAGGATTCCTCATCTGTTAGCTCAGTCTTAATTATCATAAATCTATATATTTTATAAGACTTATCTTATTATATCACATTGTGCCGCTGGAGCAGGAGTGGAGGGGAGAAGAGGGCCCTTCCTGTTTCTCCTTCGCTTAAATATGAGTCTCCTTGCTATGGCACTTCCTGCCTGGATCATCACTTCTCTACTACATTTCCCAGAATCCTCTTTGACTCCTAGTCCTGTCTACTTGCTGTCTCATTGGTCAAACAATATTTTATTTAACAATCAATAAGATAAACATACATAGTACATTCCCCATCACCTGGGAGCCACTCCTCACTCCCCACCCTCCTCCTCTTCACTCTATACTTAATTCTTATATATATGAACAAACTTTACTTGAAGGCAAATAAGAATTAAGTAGATAGTAGCAAGTTACATATTTGGGTCCACTCTCTCGTTGCCCTATCAGAAATTCTGCTGCTCTTTCGAACATTGTCCTTCTATGGGAGGGATGCCTGTTTTGCACATTTTGGCCATGCCAAACATTGGCTTGCTGCAAGGTGAACTTACTATGGCTAGCATGTGGAGAAGTAATCTCACTACGTGGGTCAAGTTGGTTGACCGTGCTGTTTAGCTCTTAATCCGGAATTATTTTGTCTGCTTGTTACATTAATTTTTAGAGAATGGTTAAACTTCCCAGTAACTATGACTTAGCCTATTTTTGTCTGTTACTAGGTAAAAGTATATTATGTACTTTTAGTGACCCCCCCTGCACAATTTTTTTTGTTATGAATGACCTTATTTACTGTGGTAAATAATTATTTTATTGAATTCTACTTTCTTGACATTAATGTAGCCATTCAGCTTTATTTTGATTTATCTTGAAATAGCATATTTTCTTCTGTCTTCTGTAGTAAATTTGCATTTTAGTGTTGAAATTGATTTCTTATGAGAGGTTTTATAATTGGGTCTTATTTTTCACCCACTTTGCTATTGACTGCCTTCTAAGTGAGATAGACTATTTGCATTTAATGCCACCAACTCTATTCTCAAGCCTTCTGTTGTTTTTCTCATCTCATTATTTCTTGTCATTTTCTTTTCTCTTCAAGGCAGGGTTTCTCTGTGTAGCTCTGTTTGGCCTGGAACTCGTTCTGTAGACTATGCTGGCCTCAAACTCGGAGATCTGTCTGCTTCTGAGTGCTAGGATTGAAGGTGTGTTCCCCTGCCCAGCTACTTTTCTCTGTTCTTTTAGGTTCTTTTTTTTATGATCCCATTTAATCTGCTTTGTTGCCTGTTAGCTTTGTCTATGCGACCAATTATTTTAGCAGCTTTCGAATCATGACATGTCTTAGAATCTAAGTGACCCTGTATCACTTTGTATGTTGTGGAACATTTCAGTTGTTCACTTCCAGCTTTCCCAAGCTGGATTGCTAAGCCCCATACTTTAGTTTAGTCTATGTCACAGCCTGTAAATACGTGGTTTTTACATTTTTGCTTTAATCAGCCAGTAAATAATTATCCTTGACGTTGAACTTCATTCCTTTGTATGACACAGGATTTCAACCTTCTTTTATTTTCTTGTATCCAAAGCCTTTCTGAGCATTTTTATAATGAGATCTGAAGATGATTTTGTAAGTTTAGGTGTGCCTGGAAAAGGCCTTTCTTTTCCTATTTGTTTTTAAGGACATTTTCACTGTGGATGGTATCTTAGAGCTGTGGCCTTTCTTTATTGTTAGTGTTTCCGTGGCCCCTTGCTGATGCTACCTGGACGGTTAATCTGCTCTCTCGTCTTTGTTTTTTTCTGATACAGCCTGTCTTTAAGCTGAATTTGATGCCCTGCTTTCAAAAACCTGTCCAGTATTCCCACATCCATGCTCACACATTGCTCTTATATTTAAATACAGGCCTGAAGTCATAGGTGATTTGCCTCTGGCCCCCTTGAAAGACAGTTTTCAGACTGTCCAGTGCAACTGCAGTGTTGAGGAATGTGACTGTCATGTGCCAGTACCAAGAGACAAACTCAACCACTCTCTTCTGATGTATTTGGAAATGACAACTGCTGGTGTGACTTTTCAGTCACCTCTAATGTCAGTGCAGCCAATGCTTGTCGGTAAGTTGCACTTCAGAGTAACAGTGGTACTAAGAAATCAATCAGGAGAAGGGGTTGAAAGGTTACTTACGGGTTAAAGATTTCCACTGGCTTACATCACTTTGATCAATACTGAAAACCATGGTAAATGTAGTACTAGGTATTACAGGCAGCTTCACCGATGTGTTCACTGTAGTAAATGTCTCTAACCTTAGCGCTGGAGTGGTCCTGTGAAATAGCAGTGGCCTCTTTAAGTCTTGGATTTAGTGAATGGATGTATATTCTTTGACTATCACCTGTTTATATCTCAGTTAACTGTTTCTGAAAATTATTAAAAACCTCTGTTTTTTTGTGTGTTGTTTTTGGTCTTGGAAGCACAGTAAAATTTACTTGTTGTTTAGTGTTATTACTGCTTAAAATAACTTAAATTTGTAAGAAGCCACAAAAAATAAGTGTCATTAAGTTAAAATAAATGAGAAGACAAAAAACAAAAAAAAACCCAAAACAAAAAACCCTCTCAAAATTCCTCAACAGATGGGATGTGTGAGAACTAAGCCAGTTTTGGTTGAAAATATAATGCAAACCAGTAAATTTGTTATCATAATGGCAATTTCTACAAGCTATAATTAGTAATTCCTATTAATTATACAAACCTTGCAATGTGCAGAGGAGAAATGTATGTATAGATTACCATTTATACACACTTCTGATTTGCAATATATCTATTAAAAACTTGAGTATAAGTGTGGAGACCAATTCAGCATTTGAAAGCACTTCTTGCAGAGGTCTCAGGGTTATTTCCTGCACCCACACAGCAGCTCACAACTGTAACCCTAGCTCCTGGAGGCCCAGGATCACCTTCTGATTTCCTAGGGTACTTGAATGCGTGTGCATGCACAGACACACACACACACACACACACACACACACACACACACACACACACACAAATAAAAATCAAATGAATTTTATAAAAGAAAGTGTGAATTTGTGGAAAGTCTCTTGAACTTCAGAAGTTAAACATTTTCAAGATTCTGCTACAATGTGATTTTTTAATGGCTGATTAAATTTCCTTTATGATATGAACCGTAATTTATTAAAGTAATCTTTACCTGTAAGATATTTAAATTGTTTCTTCACATATCTAGAAGGTTTTTTTATGGTTGACATAGTCAAGTACTAACATATACATACAAATGTTAATATGCACACTTACATTTGAACTCAGAAATCATTTACCTGGTTAAAATCCCCATTAATCTAAGAGTCCCCACGCCTATGTCTAGAGACAGTCAGGCCTCACAATGGCATGGGAGTGTTCCTTCTGAGTTGAGTAGATGTGTTTGGATTATTATTTTATGTGACTAGATATGCTGACGTTTGCTAGGTCTGTGCATTTTCTGAATAGTGTTCTGCATACTGCTGTTGTCCTCATGGCCATGAAAGCAGCAAGTACAGTGACTCCAAGTTTGAAAATTACTAAGCAAGGTGAAGTTAGGCAGACTTTTTTTTTTTTTTTTTTTTTTTTTTTGGTTTTTTGAGACAGGGTTTTTCTGTGTAGTTTTGGAGCCTATCCTGGCACTCACTCTGGAGACCAGCTGGCCTCGAACTCACAGAGATCTGCCTGCCTCTGCCTCCTGAGCGCTGGGATTAAAGGCGTGTGCCACCATCGCCCAGCTAGGCAGACTTTTATAGAAGGAAATCACATTTATGAAAACAATCCCACTTACTGGTTTATAGGCTTTCTCACATAGTGGAAAGACAGTGGTTTGCTGTGATAAGTATGGTACAAGTGAAGGGCCTGCCATGCTTTAACTCTGTAATTAGTCCTCAAATGATTTTAAGTATTTGAAAGGCAAGCTATTCTGGCAATTCATCTCAACTTCATTTTATTTGGATCTGATTGCTGTGAAAATTGCCTGGGTTAAAAGTCTTTTTTTTTTTTTTTTCTTTCCCCTTAAGTGAAGCCTGATCCACCATTAGGCTTGCATATGGAAATCACAGATGATGGTAATTTAAAGATTTCTTGGGATAGTCCAACGGAGGCACTGTTTCCACTTCAATATCAAGTCAAATATTCAGAGAATACTACAGTTATAAGAGAGGTAAGTGTATTTTAGTAAAGAAAGTGAAATTTTGAGAAGCAATTAAAGAAACCTAAGTCTCCTAGAAATTACCCTTGCCTGCTAAATATGTCTGTGCTTTCTAGAGAGGATTGGATTATTTTGAATATTACATATTGAGATAATTTATAGACTCTACAGGAAATCCAGTTAAAAAATTTTAACATAACTTTTTTCATCTGTGTTCTTACTTGTTCATTGCTTAGTGTATTTACACACAGTGTGCATTTGTGCTGTGAAGTCAATCAGCATCCTCTTTCCATTGTGATAAAGTGTTTTCTGAGTGCCTATTGGTTGCCAGGAGCTATTCTAGATACAGCAAGATAAATTGTGATCAAAGAGGATGGGGAAAGATTGTAAGTGGAGGTTGGGGCATGCCTCATTAGGAGGGTGATATTTGAGCAAGGATTTGGAGGAGATGGCTCTGTTGGTATCTGGGGACCTGGATGCCAAGTAGGTGGAATAGCAGTGAAGAAAGCCAGTGTGACTGAGGCTGACAGTGAAAACTTCTGTGGCAGTAGACAGGAGTGGGTGGGGAGTAGGAGGTCACGAATGGCCTGTGGGGTCACATGAATGCATTCATAGCACAGAGTGAACCTAAGTGTTGCATCATTCCAAGGTAGAAATTGATCTTTTTAGAACTGTTACTTTTCTGAGGCCTTATTTTTGCAGAGAGAAGTTTGGGAACCCTTGATGTCCGGTGTGTTCATGCAGAGTTAAGGCTGCCATGAGTTACTTCCTCGTTAGCAAGTCAGAAATCACAGGACTGTACATATAAAGGTTCTGATATTGTTCTAGCATTAGTAAATCGGTAATCATAGGACTATAAAAGTGAAAGTCCTGATGTTGTTCTAGGCATGCCTTATGCTTTTCGTGATCTTTAACCTATGACCCCTTTCTTCCTCTCCCAGCCTTGAAGAGAGCAGGGAGTTCAACTGAAGCACATTATTGGAAAACCCAATGTACTGCACAAGCAGATCCTAGCTAGAGTTTGTTTTTTACAGGGTTTGGCTTTAGATGTCTTCCCTCCCTTCCGGTGTGGTGACTCATGCCCTGTAGTTCAGGGTCAGGATGTAGCCACCAGGGCCAGGATATCAGTATCCTTCATGTCCTTCTTTTTGTGCAGCTTTCCTCTCTAGGACCCTTACAGCCCCCTCTACACCTCTGTACATTGTTTTCTACCAGATGTGCGATGGATGGCAAAATGGCTACAAAATTCCCAATAACTTTGGCACCATTTCTCAAAAATCCTAAAGACCATATTGGCACTAGTATTCAGTTAATACTCATTAATTGTCACAATTATTTGATCTACAGGCTCTTTAATTTTTTATTGACAGTTACATTTGTTTTTCATTTGGTCATTGATTACTGTTTTAATTCTGTGGCCAGACGGTTCATCTGTAAGATTTATACTTCTTGGAGATTTGCCGAGGCTTACTTACCAGTTTTGGCAAACGTTCCTCACCAACTTGATGCTCTGATGTTTCAACATAACCTTTAACAGGCTGCTGAAGTTGTCTCAGCTCCATCCCTGCTGCTACACAGTGTGCTGCCTGGGTCTTCATATGAGGTTCAGGTGAGAACCAAGAGACTGGACGGCTCAGGAGTCTGGAGTGACTGGAGTTTGCCTCGAGTCTTTACCACACAAGGTAGGCCTTGTAAAAGTTTCTCTGGAAACATTCTCCCAGACTTTGGCTTCCTCCCATCAGCATATCATGGGCATATTCAATTTGTATTTCCCCCAGCAAGAGGGGGGAATAATATTAACATTTTATTTAGAGCTCTTTTTGGAGACAAGGTCTGTGTATATAGCTTAGGCTGATCTTAAATGCTGGAATTATAGACATGCATGCTTGTGCCTTGCTACATTTTACTCAAATCTTGAGCAGGCTAATTTGTTATTGCACCTGAATTCTTATGTATTTGCTTCCAAAACACCCTCTTATGGAGTTGTTTTTTTTTTAGTATCAGAAAGAGAAATATTTAAGCTGGGCATGGTGGCCCATGCCTATGAATTCCAGGATTCTGGAGCATGAGGATTATGAGTTTGAGGCCAGCCTGGACTACATAGCAGAATACTCCAAAGACATAAAAAGAAAATAATGTGAAATTTAATTTCCACTCTAAAAACCTAGTAGGGAATACCACTTATGTTGTTTAATGTATGTTTAGAATCCAAGTGTATTCATTTGAGATAGACATGTCAAACGCTTACTTTTAGAGGTGTGTGTGCACACATAAGTGTGTGTGTGTGTGTGTGGGGGTGCTTACAGAGGTCAGAGGTCAACTTTGGCTCTCTTTTTCTACCTTCGCCTTATTATTTGAGACAGGCTCTCTTCCTGAGCCTGGAGCTTGCTGATTCAGCTGTGCTAGCTGGCTGGGCAAACCCCTAGCATCCTTCTGTCACTGCTTCCCAGTGCTGAGATCACAGACTGTGCTCAGCTTTTGATGTGGTGCTGGGGATCTGAATTCAGGTTCTCAGGCTGCTGCTGCAAGCACTGCACTTACCAGGTCATCTCACTGCTTTTGGAATTTTCTGAGTCGAGTCTTCATACCTTCAGAGTTTTTTGTTGTTGCTGCTGCTCTGTGTATTTTTATTAGCTATTATTAATACAGGGAGAGGGGACGAAGAGCTCACAGGCAACACACAATTTCATGAAATGCATTACAGGGGAAAGAGAGTCTTGATGCATATATTCCTGAAAAGGATGGACCTCTAATTCCTGGTAGAGGGCATTTATACATGAAGACAGGCATGCATATCAGTGTTCCTTGATTAGGGAGCAGGTCAGTCGGTGGGACTAAAAGTGATCTCAAACCAGGTAGAGGAGCTACAGTTCCTAGAGGTGGGGCTTCAGGTAGGGATGGAGTGACCTGTGCTGGAGGGTGCTGGGGCTCCAGCAGTGCTGGAGCAGCAACAGCAGAGGCTGCTACAGTGTCTCTTACTTGTGCAGTCATCACCTGCTGGGATGGGCTCCAGCCACTTGGACAGGACCAGGTGATCCAGCAAGGGTCTGGGGATCAGGAACACCAGGTGCCCTTCTAACCCCAGGACCTCTTGTAGTGCTACCAAATAGCATCCGAGCAGTGCTAGTATCTTTAGAGTGGCCCCTCCACAAGAGTGGATACCATATTTTCCCTATGCATTGACACCAGACCCTAAAACTGTGTGTGTGTGTGTGTGTGTGTGTGTGTGTGTGTGTGTGTGTGTGTGTGTGTGTGTGTGTTTCCTTTCTCCCCTAACTCTGGCTATTTTGTTCAAACTTTGGTTTGAATCCTAGATTCATCATAACTCAGAGGATCAAATTTGTATTCATCTCAAAAGCCTTCAAGGTGTCAGTAAAGATGCAGCCATTTTGCCGGATACATCTCATTCTGTAGTCAGTGTGCTGCAATGTCTTGTGATTGTTTCCCATAGACTTGATTGCTCTTCCACTGTATATAGTGTCAGCAGTACAAAATGGATTTTATTCCTACATCAGGTTTTCCTACCAATAATGCAAGCTTGGTAGAAACTTTTCAAACTGTGGGTGGTTCCTGTTCTTTTCTTGGAGTCAGTTGCCCTGATACTCATAAGTGTTCCAACGACATGTTGGTATCAGCTAAGAATGCCCAATACAGCTCTGCCTGGAAATCCACCCTAGAGCTTCTTACTTCTGAGAACACTGTGGGCTCAGCTGACACTCTTGGATGCTCACTGAGGCTGTCCTGCATTTGACCTGGACTTCTACCTCTGGCACATGCGATGCAGCAGTCCTTTATAGGTGTGAGCGACCTCCTGGGCTCTCCATCTGGCTGCAGTGACTCATGTGTGTCTGGCATCCAGCCACCTCTCAAGGTTATTTTTAACATCAGAGAAACTGCAGTTTATTTACAGGTTCCTCAGGGAGGTGAGATGCAGCATCAGAGCCCTGAGAACCTTGTGCCATTTCCATCCCTGCCACCGTTGAGTTGTGACTTTAGGAAGACACTTAATTTTCCCTTGGTCGTCTGCCTACTCAGTTTTACTGTGGTTACCCAGAAATGGCAATGTCAAATACTGAGCACAGTTCATCTGCATCATTCAACAGATTCCCTTATCGATTACTTCGTATTGAAGGAGTGTTAATTAGTTAGAAAGCAAGTTGCATCAGTGTCTTAGAAGCATTGATTTTGGAGTCTGCCAGTTTATACAATGGCCATAATTATGATTTCTTTGGAGAGGTTCTTAACCTTTCTGTGCCTCAGTTTCCTTGTCTGTAACATCAAGATGTTTTTATGTGGATGGTTTTTATATAGTGAAATAACACAATGAAGTGCGTATTACAGCATCTGACTCCTAACAGGAGTGACAATCTGATACTATTTTTGTTTATGAATTCGAAGCCAATCTGTTCAGAATCCCAAGATCTAAAGAGATAGGAGGATCTCTTTAGATTGCATGGCACAAAGTAAGATCGCTCGAGAGAGCTAAACCAAGTTTTAAATAATTAGTTCAGCCTGGGAGACTCAGGGACCTGGCATGAGGAGATTTAGATGGTGATGTTATATCTTTATTCCTCAGATAACTTTCTACTGTCCCCATGTGTGTGATCAGAGTCTGATAATTCAGCTTCTGAATTTTTTGGTTGGTTCCTAAGGGAAACTGAATCTTCTATTATCGGGTCTTACTGACTAGCTGTGCTTTAGGAATCCCATGGGAGGAAGGAAAACCACAGTATCCCAGGTGGAGGCTTCTATGTGGTGCTGTGGGGTCAGGTCGGGAGGGAAGAGGGAAGCTGTGCAGAGGAAATAGAAGGCCCCCATGCCTACCTACACTGAAAGCCTGTCTTTATTAACCACTGGGCAATGTGCTTAGCCTCCATGGAAAGATGTTTCTTTCTTATCTTACTTCATAATTAAAATTTAAAACTTCCCCTTCAAGGAAAAGAGGCAGCGCTAAAAGAATCAATGTTGTTTTTCCAAGTTTGCTAAGATTCAAGACTGAATATAAATGCTTTTTAGAAACTCTGTATGATATACTGGTTTGTTGCATTTTGCCAAATATTTGATCTCCTTCAATTTAGGTCTTTAGATGGATATGCTTTTAGTTCTGTTTTTCTTTACAATGCATGTCTATCTGTAAGTTTATATTTGCTTGGTTTTTCAAATGCCAGCTCATATTTTGCATTCTTATATGAGATAGCTATGTGGAGGTCCCTGCAGGTGTCACACAGGGAAGTGAATTGCACACAAAGAGATAAGAATAAAAATCCAGTGATTGACTTTGTCAACCTGGATCAGACTTTGGGGCATCTAATACCAGGTGGTTCGTTGTCAGCATATTTAAAACAGTACAGTTTGGGAAAAGGCTTCCAGGCAACAATAATTCCAATTCCAGGTGCACAATAAAGCTTAAGATGTGGCTTCATAGAGACTCTTTACAAAATATGTGTGACCATGGGTGTGAGGGCCTAGAATCTAGTGTGGTCTCTGATCGGTGGCATAGAGGTCAGTAGGCCATAAAGTACTCAGACATATCCCCTAAGGATGGATAATGGTTAGGAAAAATCAGTCTGGGGAATTAGGGTGAGGTCTGTCCTTTCAGATAGCAAAAGGGTCAACAGGTTGTTAGGAACCTCCACGCTCAGCTTTCTGGATAGAATGAGGAGACACCCTTGTGTGATTAACTCTCCTGGTTCTCTTACACACACACACACACACACACACACACACACACACACACACACACACACACACCACTTTATCAATTAGCTTGTGCAACAGTCAATCATACAACTATCAATAGCTACATGCTTATTTTTCACTCAGGTGTATCTCTAGATTTCAGACATTCTGAACAGAAAACTATGAGGGGAAAAGTGAGTAAATAGCCACCTTCTAGTCAAAACTCCCTCCTTTAACTTAAGTTTAAAGGATGAAAATTTTATTTTTGCTCATACTTGAGGTTTTAATCTTTTAGGTTTTTAACCCTGTTGCTTTGAGCCTGTGCTAACACAGTACATCAGCAGTGGGATCCTGCAGGAGAAGAGATCTATTCAACTCACCACTGCCAGAAAGCAAAGAGATGAAGAAGGAGACTGGGTCCCAATGTCCCTATCAAGGGCACACTCTAAATGACCTGGCTCCTTCCACTGGACTGTCCCTCATGAAGGTTTTATAGATCCCAATAGCAGCACAGGTTGGTGTCCCAGCCTTTAGCTTATGGGCCTTTGGAGACGTTTAAAGATCATTGCCTGACAATCTCAGATGGCTTAGCTGCCTCTGAGGGCTAGTAGGTGAAGATTAAGAAAAAGAAACTTGGGGCTGGAGAGATGGCTCAGGAGTTAAGAACACTGGCTGTTCTTCCAGAGGTCCGGGGTTCAATTCCTAGCACCCACATGGCAGCTCACAACTGTCTATAACTCCAGTTCCAGGGAATCTGGCACCCTCAAAAAGACATACATGCAGGCAAAACACCTATACACATGAAATAAAATTTTTTAAAAAAGAAATTCACTATGTAAGAAACAAACTAAGACACTTGCAGTGGGAACAAAAACTAGTTCACTTAAGTAGTTCCCCTAAATATTTCTCTTTACAATATCATCCACTGTGTTGACATAATGGCTGGTGATGTGTGCTGAATCACAAATAATCTACGTAAGCAGGTTCCATGTTTTTCCTTTAAAGAAAATTCAGCACATCTGCTCCTAGAATGAAAAGTCCATTTTCTGGGCCTGGGATAAACACATTGTGAAAGAACTTTACCTAAAAATGGTCTCTATTCTTTTACCTAAAAATGGTCTATATTATTTTGAGTAATTGATAACATTAATATTGTCACTAGAAGATTTCCATTTTAATAAAATTCGTTAATTTTTAGCCATATAAAGAAAGTCATAACTGTCTTATTCCTCAAACTAAATTTTGCATAATACTTTTTAGGATGGTATTTGTGCTCTTTGGAAAATTAAGTATTCAGCATTTATTTCATATGTTTCATCAAGTTTTAGTATAGATTTATATATTGTCGCTTTTTATCTTCGGGTTAAAGCCTAGATTTAAGCATTTAATTAGTCACAAACCATATACATTTTAACTTTATTTCTCAATTAGACCTCACCAGGTGCATTTACTGTTGAACTAAAATACCTTGAAGTTTTAAAAACAATCTGTGAATGAAGAGCCTGAATTTATGACAGTTACTGTGTACATTTTTAGAAAATAAGAGTAACTCTGAGGTGTTGAGACAGTTCAGTGGTGAGGCTGTGGAGCACATCGAGTGTGTGACAGGCACAGGTCAGCAGTGAGTTCCATCCATGGGAAGGCTGCATGTCCTCCAGGCTGGGATTTTGCTGAGTCACGCCCATACTCTAGTGCTTCTGCCCAGTGCTATCCTACTTCTGTTTACTATAGATACACTCAGTGCAAATATCCAATGTGGGCGGTACATCCAAAACCATAGCAGTAAATTTAGCATATTACAGGGCCAACTATCCATTGCTTTACCTATTTATTAGAAACTTTCCTAAGTATGAAAAAACCAATAGCAACAACCTGCGTTCTGTCAAGACTTTGTATCTAGTGATCTGTGCTAAGAACACATGCTATGTTTCACTGATTCTCTTAATATTTTAAAATTGCATTTATTTTGCATGCACATATGTGCCATGATGTGCATGTTGAGATCAGAGAACAACTTGTAGGAGTCAATTCTTTCATTCTGTCTTGTCAGTCTTAGGGATTGAACTCAGGTCATTGGACTTTGTGGCAAGTACTTTTACCTTCTAAGCCATTTTACTGGCCCTTCTTTTTTCTTTAACATTCTTTTATTTACTTATTTTTGTATTTTCCCACATGTGTGCATTCAAATTTAGTAGTCTGGTAGGAAACGAATTGTTGTGGAAATAAATGATGTTCCATTTAGTTAATTTTGACTGTCACTTGGAAAATGGCAGTTGCTAATAGGCACAGTTTAGAAGCTTGTCATGATGTTCATGGAGGCTCTGTTTATTTGAGAGCAGGGACTACTGGGGCTGTAAAGGGCTGTCCACAGCACAACCAGTTTCTCGGTGCACTTATTTGATGTTGGCAGGGTAGCTAGGGATGTGGGAATCTCTTTGCTGTGGTACAGGCTGCTCACATGATGGTTTCTGTTTCCAGCTGAATGCCCACCTTTCTTTCTGTGTTACAGATGTCATATACTTTCCACCCAAAATTCTGACAAGTGTTGGCTCGAACGCTTCCTTCCATTGCATCTACAAAAAGGAAAACCAAATAATTTCCTCAAAACAGATAGTTTGGTGGATGAATCTAGCTGAGAAAATCCCTGAAATCCAGTATAGTGCTGTGAATGACCATGTTAGCAAAGTTATGTTTTCCAACTTGAAAGCCACCAGAACTCGGGGGAAGTTTGCCTACGATGCAGTGTACTGCTGCAGTGGGCAGGAGTGCCATCATCGCTACGCTGAGTTATATGTGATTGGTAAGAATCCCAAGGCCTTGTTCATTCTGTCCCACAAGATCACTTGTCACGGACTGTGTTAGAGTCCTATTAAAGATGTAAAGAAAATGCTTTTCATGGTGTTTGTACTTTATATTAATATTTTAATGTGTTTTAAATAGATGTCAATATCAATATATCATGTGAAACTGATGGGTACTTAACTAAAATGACTTGCAGATGGTCACCCAGCACAATCCAATCACTTGTGGGAAGCACTGTGCAGTTGAGGTATCACAGGTATGTATAGTGCTTCCTTCTTTGTTTTCCCCTGGGCACGGCACAGTTAAACTTTCCTTTAATCTATTACTATAGCAGAAATATGGTGATGGGAGATGTCCTTCTGAATGCTGTGAATATAAGTTTCTTTTATTGGCTGATGAATAAGGCTGTTTTGGCCAATGGACAGGCAGGATGTAGCCAGGCAAGAAATATAGTCAGGGCTACCAGACTAGGAGGATTCCTGGAGAGGAACGCAGAGAGTGAGTCTCAAAAGAGATGCTATGTAGCTACCAGAAAGATAGGATGATGTGTGGGCATTCTCCGGTAAGCCAAGACCACGTAGAGATACACAGATTAATAGAAATGGGTTAATAATTAAGAGAGAGCTAGTTAATAAGAAGTCTGAGTCATCTGCCAAACAATTTATAACTGTGTGTTTATTTGGGACTGAACGGCTGTAGGACCAGGTGGGACAGAAACCTCTGTCAACAATCTGGCACATTTTTCTCCCTGAGCAGAGATTTGAATACACCCTCCCTGGGGAGTGGATGGGGGATGGGATGGGGGGTTCGTTGGGGGGCATGGGAGGATGGGAGGGAGAGGGAACTGGGATTGATTTTTAAAATAAGATTGTTTCTAATTTAAATAAAATTGATATAAAAAAGAAAACTTGTAAGGAATTACATAAATTATATTGTTTTAACCTCATATTATCATGTTTGCCAACTGTTTCCTGGGATTGCATTTTGACTCTTGAGTGACATGCAAGGAAGGCAAGAGACTTATTCCCTATGCAGTGTATTTGGGTGCAGTAAATGAGCTAAATAGGCTTTGCAAAAAAGTTGAATGTCATTTGGCCAAAGGTCAGTATTTTAGTAAAAAGGCAAAGGGACCAGATTCTACAAGATGTGACTTTTTTAGAATGAAGTGAATTAAGTTGGGAAGCAAACAGTAGTTAATGAGGGGTAATATGTTCTATTAAAGAGAATTGTGTGCTTATTTATTTTTACATTTCTTTGTATAAAATTTAAGACATCTCCATATAGTATTTCCCTTGTCTTGACAAAGTATGTGTCCTAAAATGAATCTCGCTATTGAGAAGAAAAACCCCTCCTTGTTTTTAAAGGATCCCGTGGTAGTCATCCAGTATGTTTACTACTCTTAAACTCTATGTTCTGATATTTAAATTTGTGTTGGAGAATCTTGGTTTGTACAGTGTGAAAAATTTTTATTTTTTAATTTTTATTTTTTATTTTTTAAATTTTTTAAAAATGTGAAAAAAATTTTAAATCTAAAATTTCAACTTGAAAAAACATATCTCTTCTCTCAAGTCCTGTGATCTGAACTCTGTCCCTCATGTTTAGTGTTGACTCTTCTGCAGTCCTGAAGAAAAAAAATAACAATCTGCATTTCTTAAATGGGAAAAAATTATTGCCTTTATCCTATGTGCTATGAATATTTTTAAATCAATTGAAAGTCTGTGATAGGCTGTTTTAATTATATATGTCTTTCCATGTGTTTCCGCATGCAAATATATGTTTGCTGAAGACCATTTTATAAGCCCTATGGCTCATTTAACATCCTAACATTCACAGGGTCATCATATAACCAACTATGAATACTTAGTGAGGTTTTGAGCCTCCCACGTGTTAATTTCCTTGTCTGTACGTGGAAAAAATGGTAGGATTCATATGGTTTCTAGGGCAATTAATGGCATTTCATTTCATTGGAATTAAGTAATAGTGTCTCCTAGGAAACATTCCAATGGAGTAATCAATAAATGGTTATTCCTTCATGATGATGAAGCTAATCATTCCAAGTTAGACCTTCACCACTGTGTTTCTGCACTGCTATTTTCTATCCTCTGTCATTGTATTTCTCACTCACCATTAATAATCTGAACACACACACTGATAACCTTGAGGAGAAAATACAAAGATTTTAGTGTTTTCATTTTCTTTCTCATTTTCATCCCTGTAGAGAGAGTAGTCAGAACTTTTAGTCACTTAAACACCGTTTTAGGAGCAAACAGTGTCAGAAGAACCATTTCAAAGAGAAGAAACACTTTGTTTTCTGTGAGGAAGTAGGTTGGTTGAAACTCCTAATGTTTAAAATAATTCATTTCTGAGAAAATTAGTAATATATTTCATTACCATTCATGTATGGATCAGGATTTGGTGTTATTTTAATTACATCAGTTTGGTGTAGAAAGTGTTAGGGCACTGTCAATCAAGTCAAATATACTCACTTTTTGTTGGAATTTAATCCACTGTTTAAGGCAAAAAAGAATCTGCTTTCCCCCCACCCCAGGAGTACCCCCAGCCCTACTTTTGATCCTTCTGCTACAATTGTGTCACTGATGCAAGCCTCTAGTATGGGGTCCCTTCCCTTAAGAAAACCTGTATTTCAAAAAAAAAAAAAAAAAAAAACAACAACTTACATTTTGATTCATAACAGTAGCAAAATTACAGTTATGAACTAGCAATAAAATAATGTTATGGTTGGGGGATTACCACAACATGAAAGACTGTTTTAAAGGGTCGAAGCACTAGGAAGGCTGAGAACACTGGGCTAGTGTGACCATTGCAGTCCTGCAGCTCTGTTGCTAATTTGCCTTCTTGTCTGCTCTTTCCATTGCTTTTACTACTCATTGCCTATCCAATGTTTTTATAGTTACTGTTTCTGTGGAAAGAATAAGATCTGGAGAGAGCTAGGAGCTCAAGAGTGCCTTCCTGATAAAAACATCAATTTTTAGACACAGAACACTGTCTTTTTTGAATAACAAATCTGAGTTCTAAAATGTCTTCTTCCTCTTATTAGTACTGCGTATTAACTGGCTATTTTTTTCAAATGTCTTTTAAGGAGCAGCTTGTATTGTTCCGATAGCCCATCTATTCACCCTGCATCTGAGCCCAAAAGCTGCGTCTTGCAGAGGGATGGCTTTTATGAATGTGTTTTCCAGCCAATCTTTCTATTATCTGGCTACACAATGTGGATCAGGATCAACCATTCTTTAGGTTCACTTGAGTCTCCACCAACGTGTGTCCTTCCTGACTCTGTAGGTACGTCACATGGTGTTGTGTATTTTCATTAGATTTGGATGCCATTTTCTACTCACACTGGATTTTGAAGGAAAAAAAATGATTTTGTTTATGGAGGAATTTAACAATTGGCCTTAGGAAGCTTTCTAGTTTTGAGTTTTTATTGCTATTTTGAGTTTATTTTTTATATTACTTGTAGCATGATTGTTTATAAATATGGATAATAGAGTTATAACAGTTGGATATTTCCACTGTTTCCACTTGATGAGTTGCATGTGTCATTGTGAGTGCAATTTTATGAGGTTTTCATAAAATATAAAGTATCCCTCCAGTGTAATTCTAAAAGCATTTGCTATTTTAATCTGAAAGTTTCATTTGAGTAATCTAAAGGCTTTATAAGCTGAGTAATAATATTTCAAGACTTTAATTTGTAAGGCTGGGTAAGAGGCATTTGAAATGTTAAATAAAGGAAGTGAACACAATAGACAAAGATGATGAGATCTGTAATAATATTCACAGATTTTAACAAGTATCTTGAGATACTTGAGACATTCAATGTATTATTCCAAAGTTGCTATGAAATATTTGAAAAAATGACCCATTTCTTGTCATTTATTTTGTTATTATATGTTATTTTATTAGGAAATTACAAAAAGATCAGTATATATTTTCAGTTAATCAGGACACACTTGAAGTAGAATCTGTATTTTGTTAAATACAGGATGAACTCATTTTAACTATTAGTTCTGCTTTCCTATGTAAATGTCCAACAGGTTGATTATCTCTTCATTTGCACAATTCCATTGTGTTTTTACTGCAATTGGTACTTTTCTGTTACTTAATCTTTTAGGCTAATAAAGGGCCATGAACAGTCACACACAACATGAAGTCAGCAAAATGTTATCTGGTTAACATTGGGTGTTTTGCTTTTCAAAACTAAAAGAATTTAAATCAGACTCATGCTGCCTTAGGGAGAGAGCAATGTGGAAATTAAGCTTTGGGATGTAAATCTCAGCTCCACCTCTTCCTAGCTTTTAAAACTTGGATTAAGCCCACAAACATTCTGTATCACCCATCAACTGTGTGCAGCTCTTCATACTCCCTGATGTGTGCACCGCTGTGGGCAGTGTGTAGACTACCTCTTGGGTAGTCAGTGAATCCATCCGTGTGTCCCACTGAACCACAACCAAAGAATCAATTCTAATGTTGTCTCAAATGTGGACATTTCCTTTCTTGAAAAGAAATGGCCTTTCCCAGAGATGAAAGTTTGATCATCTTACTTAGTGGTGAATACTATCATACACTATGAGGAATTTAACGATCATGAGAAAAGATATACTAATGGCAAGTTCAAGGTGTTTTGTCCTGAATGGTCTAAAGTGCAAGTATTGATTGCTTAAATGATTAAAAAGTACCACTCAAACAAGAGGCCATGCTTTTAACACAGTAGTTGTTTTGAAAAGTGAGATTTAGAGGAGGAGAATGATGGCAGACACTCAGGTTGTGCCAGTCTGGGTATTCTTTGTTCCCTGTGAATCAGCAGAGTGTCCTGACTTACAGAGCTTGAGGGAAGCAACAGGTTTGGGGGTATACCACAAATGTTTACAGAAGGTTTACTATCTTCCCACACACAGCACCTTATGTCGCCCTGTTTGTGGTTTTTCAGTTTATGGGTTGGTGGGTTTCTTTCTATGCCCTTCAGCCCCTAGAGTTGTGTACTTCATGTTCCAGTCATGGGCCATCTCTCTTTAGATAGTTCAATGGGAGAGGTACCCATTAAAATAATTTCCAAGAAGAGGAGCCTCCTGGCCATCATCCCGGGCTCTACCTGGTGTTAACCTGTTAGATTGGATGCTGGCTCGTGGCAGCTGTGAGGGGAGCCAGTGGGATCTGAGATAGGAGAGAATGGTTTCAAGAAAAAAGTTTCTTACCAGCTGGTGTGAAAGTATAGTCTTTAAGCATTTTAATGCATTGCTATAGCAACTGAATCCATTGCTCCATTCAGGGGTATCACCCACAAGTAAAGACAACGTTGGTGTGGCACCGTGAAGTTCACGTGGTGTTGTGACACAATTAGGAGATCTAGAGGCATAAACTGTGCTAGAACTTTCAGGCTTTAGTACAATAAATCATATTTCCTTATTGTCTTATTTTTAGCAAAAATGGTCCTCCATGGGAAAAATTGATAGTGTTGGGCAAATGCGTGTTCGGGATGTAAGTCAAAATTAGGTTGAGAGCAACAACATAAGATGTTACAAAAAAAAAAAAAAAAGGTAGCTGGGTGTGGCACATGCCTTTAATCCCAGTACTAGGGAGGCAGAGGCAGGCAGATCTCTGTGAGTTCAAGACCAGCCTGGTCTATGTAGTGAGTTCTAGGCCAGCCAGGGCTACAAAGGGAGACCTTACTGAAAGAAAGGGGCAGGAAGGAGGGGAGAGAAGAGGAGAAGGAAAGAGAAACAAGATAATCATCGTTTATGCATTTCTATATTTTTATGTATTTCATCTTTAAACAGGTCTTTATTTTTTTTAAAAAAATCATGTTAAAAATAGTTTGTGATTCAAGTCACCTTTGCCTCTATTTTCTGCTAATTAAAGTCTGTTTTCTCAGATTATAGAAAGCAAGCTTCTAATGGCTCAGTCAGCAGGTATTCTCTGACCTTGCAAAGTGACACTGATAACATACTGCTGAGTTTTCCATTGTACCTCTTTGCTTACAAAGTAGAGATAATCCTTTTTTCTTATGTATTACACAAAGCTACAGGCACGAGCCAATGAATGAGAAAATTTTAAAAAGGATATTACTATATAAATATGATTAATACTATTTATATTTATATATGATAAGTATGATTAATAAATAATAAATAGTAATATGGTTAATACTGCTGTTTAAGTTACTATTACATTATATTATTTTTTTAAATTTTAAAATTTAAATTTTTAAAATTTTTTTAAATTTTTAAATTATTTTTTTAAATTTCTAGTAAAACCACTACCTCCATCTAGTGTGAAAGCAGAGATTACTACAAACACTGGATTATTGAAAATATCTTGGGAAAAGCCTGTCTTTCCAGAGAATAACCTTCATTTCCAGATTCGATATGGCTTAAATGGAAAAGAAATACAGTGGAAGGTACCTTTTACTTCTAATTGTTTTCTTCTCTGTCCTCTCTTCTTCTCTCCTTTCTCTCCCCCACCCCTCTGTAAATTGGAGTCACTCTGTAGCCCAGGCTGGCCTTCAACTTGTAGACCTCTGATGCTTTAGCCTCCAGAGTGCTGGGGCTAATAAGTGCTATTTAAATGTTTTATGAACACATATTAGTTATACTTTATAATGGGTTTCACTATGATATTTTCATATATATAATGTATTCTGATCATATTCACCTCCTCTTACCACCTCTTATCCCCCCACCACTGTTCCCTTCCTGTTCCTAGCCAGTCACCTTTCTCCATGTTTGGTAAGGATTTTTTCCACAGGAACATGGGCAGCTTATCAGTGGTTCTACCACTAAAGAAACTATCTCATCTTCCCCCAGCAACAGGGAAATCCTCAGGGAGAAGTGGGGGCCCTGTGAGCCCTTCTCCCTTCCATGACCAACTGTACACAGAGGTTTCTTTCCCACCCGCCAGTTCCTGAATAAATACTCAGAGACTTAATAGTAACTATAATTGTTTGGCTAATGGCTCAAGCATATTATTAACTAGCTCTTCCAACTTAAATTAACCCATTTCTATTAATTTATTTATTGCCATTAATTTATTTATTATGGCATTACCTCACATCTGCTTCTCTGGCAGCTGTATAGCATCTACCGGACTCCGCCTTCTTTCTCTCTGTATTTCTCTTTGGATTTCCCAACTGATTTTCTGCCTGGCCATTGGCCAAAACAGCTTTATTCATCATCCATTAAATATTAAAACACGTATTTGTAGCATATAGAAGGACATCCCGCAGCAACCAACCTCATACATGTCTTGTGTAGGTAATCACAACTGCTGAGAGTTAAACATGCAGCAGCATCTTATAATGTTTCAGAGTTTTGTTGTATCACATTGTCACTGGCATACAAATAGTACTCTCCTGTATCGTGTAATTGCTTTCATTACTTAGATCAATGGTTCTCAACCTATGGGTTGCAAACCTTTTCACAGGAGTCACATATCCTATAGTTACATTATGATTAATAACAGTAGCAAAATTACAGTTATAAAGTAGCAATAAAATAATTTTATGGTGGGGGGGTCACCACAACATGAGGGACTGTATTAAAGGGGTTACAATATTAGGAAGATTGAGAAGCACTGACTTAAATTGTAAAAGTTTAATCCTTGCAAGGAACAAAAATAGCATACTTGACAGGACATTTTCCCAATGAGCTGTTCATGAAACAGTGATTGCCTGGCTAAATAGGCTCAGGAAACTCTACCTCATTGTACCTTCCTGGTGTAGAGATGCAGTTTATGATATTTAAGATTTGGAGAAGGCCTTCACTGAAGAAACATATTGCATCCTTTGTTTCCACACTCACTTTTCAGGGACCCACATTTCATCTAAGCTTCTGATATCTTTCAGTATGTTCATCAATAGTACATTTTGAAAAAGACTACTTTTATTAAACAATCATAGAGTTGAGTGTGCATATGGGAAATTTTGTGTCAGTTTTTCAAGGCAGCTTGCTAAGATCGGAAATACAAGAAACCCTAATTCCATTGTTAGCACAATGACATCAGTTGTGGCGAATGTGAGTCTTATCCACTTGATTCTCTAGAAGGGACCCTGTCTGACTGCCATTTTTGAATTCTTGTCTTTGTGGTGGAGAGGATCAGATGGTAAGGATTAGCAGTAGGGCAAGAGTGTGTTTGGAATTGACCTTGCAAGTGCAATGAGTCAAAAATGGAAAGACCAGGTGTGGGAGGCAGCACTCCTCTGGCTGGCCTAACATCATGAGTTTCTGAAGTGAGAAAATACAGCATCACTCTATCTTAAGTTTGGAATAGTGTTAAGGTTTAAAATACAAGCACACTTCAGGACCCAAGGAGGCATACATATTGACAGTATGACTTCTGTTCCAGATGCATGAGGTATTTGATGCAAAATCAAAGTCTGTCAGCCTGCCGGTGCTGGACCTCTGTGCAGTCTATGTGGCACAGGTGCGCTGCAGGCGGTTGGATGGACTTGGGTACTGGAGTAACTGGAGCAGACCAGCCTACACACTTGTCATGGATGTAAAAGGTCTGTGAACACTTGTTACTGTTTCTTGAAAGTACAGAAGCATGTGCTTCAGATGTGACTGAAAACATTCCTTCCAAGAACATGTGTCCAACTTGGGCTCCCTGTCATTTTGCAGTTCCTATGAGAGGACCTGAATTTTGGAGAATAATGAATGGTGATATTACTAAAAAAGAGAAAAATGTCACCTTGCTTTGGAAGGTATTTCTAATTTCTATCTTTTATTTTATTCTGACGTTATGTTGTTCTATTCTTTGTTTATAACCCTGTCACTATTAATCTCACAAATGACCCCAAACCTTATGTTTTAATGCATTTTGGAGATGTGGTTGCTCAGAGCTAAGAATCTGGGGTTTTGACATAGTCAGGAGCCTTTATTATTGTCTTAGGTCAATTACAATTGTGCCATTGCTATTTTGGCAAGTCTTGGATTCTTTGGACTTCACATTTGGCATCTGTATCAGGGTAAGATTCCCAAATGATAATTAATGTTGCTTCAAGTCCACGATTTGATTGTGATTGAATCCTGAACAATGTAAACATGGCTTTGCCCTCACACTGTAAGCACGTAAGAAGTAAGAGAGGATTTGAGCTATGTGATGGCATAGGATAAGTGTTTTCTACAATGATGGATAATCAACTTGGAAATGCCAAAGCATCCATTCTTCTAAAGAGTGACTTCTTTCCCAAATAAATAATTTCAGGAGTAGGTATAAAGCTTATGACTTACTTAGGAATAAAATATACTAGGTAGGCCATGTTATGTTTATTATGTAAATGGGAAAGACTGTCAGGAGAATGAAGACATCATTGCAGTAAGGACTCTTCAGCTTCAACAGTAAGAAAGCAAATAGCCCAACGAAAATATAGACCAAATATCTGGTCTACATATCTAACCAAAGGTGACAGACCCACAGGAGACAAATAAAAACATGATAGGAGTCTTAGCATTGTTGGTCATTGTTGTGGATTTACAAAGTAAAACAACAGTGAGGTATAAGTCCATGTCTATTAGAATAGTTATTACTTTTCAAATTGCTGGTTGAGAATACAGAGCATCAAGAAACTTGGTTTGCTGCTCATGGAAATGCAAACTTGTGTAGCCTTGATGGACCATCGTGCTCATAGATGATTATCTGGGTGACTTGAAAACTTTCTCTACATGAAAACTTGCACATGAGTTATTCAGACCACTGTATTCATAATCGTTATTCCAAAGTGAGACTCTTCAGTTGACAGTGAAATGGTAGGCACACAACACTGCACATTTGCACATTAGGACAACAGATAAAAGTATCCAGATTTAAAAAAATCATAGACTGGAGGATTCGAGGATGAAAAACAGATTAGATTATGACCATCACAAGTGTATGAAATTACCTCACTGTGTAGGGCAAGGGAAAAGGCTTTAATTAACTTTGGAAATGAGTCTGATGTGTGGAAGATGTGAGACACTACATGAACACTTTGGAGTTGTGCATTTTTGCAGGGATGTAGGCTAGTAGTTATTACATCAGTGTATGTCTGTCTTGATGGAAAAATTGAGATGAGTGGGCCAGAGTACAGGTTTTTCACTGCTCTCTCAGGAGGCTCCAGACTAGCAAGAAAGTCAGCCATAATGGTTCTTGTAGTCATAGATTGGAGTTAGAGGTCAACATAAGCTCATTAAGGCATAGGTGGGCTCTTTCAGACATATTTAGATATGTATATTTACAGAGGCCAGTATACATGCATATATCCTTGATTTTGTAAGCTAAGAGGGCCTAAAAGTTAAGACTATTCAAGAGGAAAGAGTGTCTCAGTCAAAGAAATCAGGACCTGAGAGAAATGCTTACTTTGGGGCTGGGGCAGTAAATGTACAGGTGAGCCATGAGTATCTTTTAATATTCTTGATTCTTTGCTTATGATTAAAGAATAAATACTAACATATCAAAATGACATAGATTTTCAGATGAAATAAAACTTGTATTTCCTCATAGAAGTTTTGCTTACATCTTACTTCCACCCTACTACCCACAAGCTTGCACCCTCTGCAGAATACCTGCATCTGTGTGAATGTGTCTCTGCCATTTTTCAACTGGAGACACTTGTTCTGTCTGTGTTATAAAATTCAGCTCTTCATAGCTTTCTAAGGGATTGGCAGCATTTAATTTTCCCTGCAATAGGTAAAGGTGATTGCTTGGGAAGTGAAGGGGATCATTGGACTCTCTTTTTTTTGGCGGGGGTGAGACAGGGTTTCTCTGTGAAGCTTTGGAGCCTATCCTGGCACTCATTCTGTAGACCAGGCTGGCCTCGAACTCACAGAGATCTGCCTGCTTCTGCTTCCCGAGTGCTGGGATTAAAGGCGTGTGCCACAGATGCCCAGTGATTGTTGGACTCTTAAGAACAGAAGAACATGGAGCTGGATGGAATGGAATGTGTTGTACACAGGAATCTTTCATAACACAGTATAATATTTTATAGAAAGCCTTACGGCAGAAATGTCCAGGGCCACAAAGACTGCTCAGAGAGCCTCTGTTATTTGTTAACCTTCAAGGTTTCTGTTTTGTTTGCAAAAACTCTTCTTGCGGTAGCTAATCTTCCAAGCATATCCGGGGGAGAACAGTGGTAGATTTACTTGGGTTTACAAAGTGATGATGACTATCTGAGCCTTCTTGTTCCTTCCTAGAACCTGAGTAGTACCTTTGCTTGCTTGTTAGATGAGGAAACTTCTTACCAGTCTTTTTCTACATTTAGAGTAGAGATTCTTAGCATTTTCTATGTGTTCTTCATATTTTGAGTGTCCTGTGTTCTTACTTTATTGTCTTTAGTCTCTGGGTCTAAAGAAAAATGTAAAGAGGGGAAAATAATTTCCCTGTGCTGCACGACTCCTAGATATGTCCATGCCTACTGCATTGCTCAGTTTCAACTCCTGTTCCCACCCCAATGCCTTAACACTAGGTTGGGCAGTGCCTGCCTTTGTCTAACTCCGACTTCCTGGTGGGAATGTATAATCAGAATTCTATGAGCTCAGTTGTTATAAATGCTGTGGTCCATGTGCTAATTCATTTTTGTGTTTACTCCAGCCCCTGATGAAAAATGACTCCCTGTGCAGCGTGAGGAGGTATGTGGTGCAGCATAGTACTGCCCACAATGGGACGTGGTCAGAAGACGCGGGAGATCAGACCAATCTCACTTTCCTGTGGGCAGAACAAGCACATACCGTTACGGTTCTGGCCATCAATTCCATTGGTGCTTCCCTTGCAAATTTTAATCTAACATTTTCATGGCCAATGAGTAAAGGTAAAGATGCTGAGAAATGAAATAGTTTATTGCCCTATTTATTTATTTATTTTGAGTTTTCAAAGCAGGGTTTCTCTGTGTAGCTCTGGCTGTCTTGGAACTTACTCTGTAGACCAGACTGGCCTCGAACTCACAGAGAACTCCCTGAGTGCTGGAATTACAGGCATGTGCCACCACCACCTGGCTTATTTTATTTATTTCTATGGTGGGTCATACAGAATCCTACTATTATTATTATCATTATTATTTTAGCCTGACTGTTAAATTATGATGTAGCTTGATTGCATGACTTTTTGTGTAGCACTGCAGCTATATCATTCTTGCTCCTTCCCCTTCAATGCCTCCCATGTATCGCCTCTAAAATTCATTATCTAGTCTTTATATATATATATATATATATATATATATATATATGAGTCTATTATATTTATAGTCTATATATATAATATATATATATATATATATATATAAATGAGTCTAAATAGACTCATATATATATGAGTCTATTTAGCTTTGCTCATACGTACATGTGTTCAGGGATGACCACTTGGGATTGGGATTAGTTAACCTGTGCAGGAGCTCATTCATGGAGGAGACTGATTCTTCTTCTCTGAGTATCCACTGATTTTCTGCAGCTCTTCCTCTAGGGGTGGGTGTGAGGGCCTCAGAACTGGCACAGAACACAGCCAGATACCAAGTTCTCAGCACAAAGGAGATTCAGTACCCCAGAAGGATAAGTGGGGACCAGAAGGCTGCCTCTGGATGGACAAAGATATTAACAGGTGACTCTGCAGGAGTGGTTTTTAAGGAGAAAAGGGGGAAGTCTGGTAGGATGAGTTGGTAAGCTCTGGTTGGACATGTTAGTCAGTGTAGCCAAATAATAAATCTTGTTTTGCTGGATCTTGGTGTTTGGATAGCTGGACCTTGGAGTTTTAGTCAGGCATAAGGAAGTGGCCAAATAGAGGAATTTAGAAAGTGCTGTGAACTTTAAAGAAGGGATAGGACATATTCAAACCATAATCAAAGACTTCATGAAATAAGTGACGCTTGGATAGGTTAGTAGGTGGGTAGAGACACCAGAAATGAGTATTTTTTCCATTTAAAATGAAATGGTATCTTTTATACAAAACACAGATTTTATGCTCCTATTGAGGGTGGCTCTTGGGACAGCAAGGTGGCCCTGTAGATAAAGGCACCAGCCACCAAGCCTGATAACTGAGTTAGATCCCTGAGAGCCTACAAGGTGGAAGGGGAGAACCAATTTCCACAAGTTGCCCGACATCCATACATACTCTGGCATGTTGCATCCTCCCAATTAATTAACTTTAAAATATATTTTATAGGGCTGGAGAGATGGCTCAGTGGTTAAGAATACTAGCTGGTCTTCCAGAGGTCCTGAGTTCAATTCCCAGCAAACACATGATGGCTCACAGCTATCAGTAATGAGACCTGATGCCCTCTTCTGGCCTGCAGGCAGACATGCAGATAGCCCACTCTATACATAATAAATAAATAAATCTTTAAAAAATAGTGTTGTGTTCTAAGGAAAAATATATTAGTATGTGTGTATCTTTGTGAGTGTATGCATTTGTGATGTATATTTATGGGCACACATATTATAGCATGTGTATGGAGATTGGAGCACAACGTAGTGCAGGTGATTTCACCCTTCACCTTTACGTGGGACCTGGAGATTGACATAGGGTCTCATTATGTGGCTCTGGCTGGCCTGGAACTCACTATATAGATCAGTCTAGTCTTGAACACATAGAGATCTGATTTTCTTTCTACCCCTCAATGCTAGGATTGAAGGCATATGCCTCCATGCCTGGCCAGGAATATGATTTTTTTTTTTCTGAAAGAAAGTAAACAGGAACTTGATTTTGGGTTGAGGGTAGAGAAACCATCCTGAGGCAATGGCATTGATTAGGAATCAAATTTCTTCTCCCAGCTTTAGGGTGGGGAAGTTTTAGCTTCCAACAGATGCACACCTGATCAAGTTTTCATGGCTCAGGGGAAGAGATGAATGAAGACCAGGGTGGCTTCTGCATGGAGAAACAGACACAGCAGAAAGTGGGTTGAGACATGGCTTGTGGGGCCATGTAGGCAGATAGGAATGGCCTCCTCAGATGTGCAAGTCTACCAAGGCTTCTGGAAGGGACTCTGCTGAGGGCAGTTTCTGAAAGTGTCACTCACCAGTGGGAGAGAAGTGTGTGGGAATCAGAGACTATGGTCAATAGGCTTGTGTGTGATTCCAGCAGAGAACAGTTTTGACCCTGCCAAAATTCCATTTTTAGGTCTGAGGTAGAATCGCTTTTCTTCTCCACATCATAAGCTCCTGAACTCTGCTTGTATGAGCTCCACAACATTCGTATAAATTGTCTGCCTGCTCTACCTTGTCCCTTCATCTGGGTTATTTCTCAAGGCAGTTAGTAAATTTTTATTACTCTCAAATTTAAAATAAATTCCTCCTCTTCCCCTCAGTGAGTGCCGTGCAGTCACTGAGTGCTTACCCCCTGAGCAGCAGCTGTGTGATCCTTTCCTGGACTCTGTCACCTGGTGATTACAATCTAATATACCTGGTTATTGAATGGAAGAATCTTAATGAAGATGATGGAATCAAGTGGCTTAAAATCCCTTCGAATGTTAAGAAGTATTATATCCATGGTATGTTTACAGTACTTTTCAGGGGTTAGTATGACACTACAGATTGGGAATTTAGATAATAAAGTGGTTAATGACAACCTCAAAATGCACCCACCAAGTGCTGCCAACTGAATTATAGTCGTGTTGTCTAGCCAGAATGTTTGCTATATCTCTGTGAGCATTTTTCTTTTATGTTTTACACAGATGCAATCAGATGTCCTAAACCTTCTCCCCAACCCTTTCTGTCAGAATATGTGATGATCGTATAGCCTTTTATTCTAAAGTGTTCCTAAGGTATTTATTTAGTTGAGTTCATGTTGCTTCCATCTTACTCTGAATGTCTTCTATGGTCTAATGCCAACCCCCCACCACCCACTCAGTACCCAATTATAATGCCACTAAGCAGTGAGTAGAAGGGCTATACTGGAAGTCTGAGGGCTTTGAATCTCTTGATCTAGGTCAGTGTAATCCTTCCAAGTGTGGCCAGTTACCCTGGGAGGTAAGTGTATAGAACAGTGACAGCTCCAGCAGAGCCAGAAGGCTGCCCCCATTTTACACCAGCTAGAGAAGCCATACCTTCTTTTCATCCCAACACCTAGAGTTTAGCTCCAGTTCATTATCACTGCTGTAGGTAGTTGCTCTGTCCTATAATTCAGAGGGATGAGGAATGTAGGCTTCTCAGAGCTCTGCCTCTTACAAGCTTCCTGGTCATATGTCACTATCATCTGTGAGAATCTTTGCTAGATCCGTCTTGAACATTGCTATGGGGATCAGCACTCCCCACGTTATTGGGATCCCCAGATAGAACAAGAGAACTCCTCAGTCTCCTCCCCATTGTTTGTGACTTCTGCAAGCCACTTTGAGTGGGAAAACTAAGTAAGCTAAGTTCATATAGGAAGAGACTCTTCCCTACCCTGAGGATGATGGGAGAAGGGAGAACACGCTATCCCGGAGTAGAAAATTTAGGAACAAAAGAGAAAATGTATTGAACTTGAACAGACTTGACTCTCATTGGAGCCTGTCCTTGGAAAAACAGTCACTTGTGTCTGAGGAAGAGTTTTGAAAACTCATTTGAAAGTCAACATTATCACTAACAAACTTATAGTGTTTGGGTTATTTCTGAAATCCCTTCGCCATCCTTATATAATTAGGTGTGTTGGGACAGTTTTTTGATATAGGTTTCATTCTTAGTTAACGTGAACTTTTACTGTTTCTTTTTCTTTTCAGATAATTTTATTCCCATTGAAAAATATCAATTTAGTCTTTATCCAGTATTTTTGGAAGGAGTTGGAAAACCAAAGATAATTAATGGTTTCACCCAAGGTAAAACAAACAAACAAACAAAAACCCTTGTATTTTCTTTGTTTACAAAAGTATTTGTGGATGTTGGTGGCATACGCCTTTAAACCCAGCCCTTGGGAGGCAGAAGCAGGTGGAGAAGCAGGTGGATCCCTGTGAGTTCAAGACTAGCCTGGTCTACAAGAGCTAGTTCAGGACAGGCTGTAAAGCTACACAGAGAAACCCTGCCTCAAAAAATCAAAAAAAAAAAAAAAAGAGTATTTGTGTGTGATGTATGTGCTAGTATGATGCTGTGTATATGTACCCCACACCCAAGTGGAAGCTCAGGATAGCCCTTGAGACCCTGTCCTTCTACTCCAGATTTGGGGGATTGAACTCAGGTTATTAAACTTGCATGGTAAATGCTTTCCCCTGCCCTACTTTCCTTTCTCCATCTGCTCCCTAGCTTATGCTGTCGCTGAATTGATTTCTTCCTCATAGGATCATGGAAGAGCTAGAGTTTTACCTAGATGTGCCCATTGTGCCATTCAAAGAAAAAAATTTTTTGTCTGAAACAAGATAGTTAAACTCAATGGATACATTCTGTTTGGATTACTACACTTACCCATATTTAACCTTTTTGTTTTTAAGTTGTTAAATCCAAGCAACCCAATAATGCAGTTTCAAAAGAGAAACATTTTAGTTGCTTCTAGAATAATAATTATTTATTGTCCAACAAGTACGTGTTGAATATTGTTCTAAGGACCGAAGACAAAAGGGTGAACATAGACTACCTTTGGGGACTCAGGTCTCAATGTTGTACCAGCTGTGACAGTCAGTGAATACATTATTTAAGATGCAGCACCAGGTGAAAGTCAGTGCCTTGAAGGCAAAGGCAAATGAAATGAAGACAGTTAAAATGTGGTGAGGAAAGGATGGCTACATGGTCTTTCTATGGGCTCTGGTCCTTGAGCAAAGGTCTGAGTATGAAGGAAAGAACATTGCAAGCTGAGGTGCCACGAGCCACACCCTAAGGAATGAAAATGGTAGCTGTAGCTGCAGCAAGAACATCAGACCAGAATGGCCTTTGCAAAGGCCCTGAGGCCTTAAGCAGCAAGGACACCAGTGTGAGTGGAGCTAAAAGGATGAAGGTTGGCAGGTGCCATCAAAGGGATCTGCAGGAGCAGATAGTGAGTTTATCACAGCAACTTTACTTGGTGCTCTGACTAATAGAGTTTAAAAAATGATTAGACAGAGAGGCCTGGCAAGTACATAATTCTAAAACGATGTTTTGCTAGATGTCAAGTATAATACTAGTCAAAACAGCTATTAATGTGGTCACAATGCATTTTATTTCTCCTTTAAAATTTTTAAGTTTTGCATGTCTATTTGCCTGAACATATGTATTTGCACCAAATGCATCCGTTATACCCTCAGAGACAAGAGAGGGAATCAGATTATCACATATCCTGGAACTGAAGTTAGAGATGGTGGTGAGCTGCCATGTGGGTGCTGGGAACTGAACCTGGGTCCTCTGCAAGAACAGCCAGTGCTCTTAACCCCTGAGCCATCTCTACAGTTCCTATTTTCCTCTTTTTTAAGTTTCTATATGTTTGCAGGTAATGCAGACTTTATGGTGACATTAGATTATGTGTTCTGAGGATCATTTTACAGAATAGTCTCCTTAAGTGGCTTATGGTTTGACTTGTGTCTGTCTTTCAGATGATATGGACAAGCAGCAGAATGACGCAGGGCTGTACGTGATTGTGCCCATAATTATTTCCTCCTGTGTCCTACTGCTCGGAACACTGTTAATCTCACACCAGAGGTATTGCACTTGGTGCTAAGGACTTTTGCCATAAAAAGTGTAGCTTACATATATTCAAAGTCTAACTCATAATAAGACATAATATAGCAAATATTAAAGTATTGAAACTGTCTTTAAATGTCTTCCACATACAATTAACATGACACAGAAGACGAAGTTGTTTTCAGCAAATGAGTTTTCATTTCAATAGGACAACATAAACTTGAAGGCAGAATTCAGCTTCAAAAATTTTTTCTTGCTGGGGCATGGTGACATGTACCTTTAATCCCAGCACTCAGGAGGCAGAGGCAAGCAGATCTCTAAGTTCAAGTCAGCCTGCTCTATAGAGCAAGTTCCTGGACAGCCAGGGCTACAAAGAGAATCTTTGTCTCAAAAAAAAAAATTCTATTGTTTTTTCTTTATGTGCATCCAGGAATCAAGTGACATGTAGCAGGAAATCCTGGACAGTATATTCTTAGGTTTGGCAAAATGGCTTTGAGAGGTCTATAATCTGGACTGAAGATTTTAGTGAGATCACGAGGCCTTACAAGTAGCTGTTTCATGGCAATCCAAAGCAGTCTGTCGTGGCAGAAGGCAGTACTCTGCCACTCAGAGGGCAGTGCTTCAGAAAGCTCTGGGGTATCTGGTTTGACAAATGGCCTAGACTTCCCTGGTGGCTCTTTGGGTGCCACACCACTCTGCTGAGACACCCAGATCACGGGGTTTTCTCAGACACCTCAAATCTGTAGACACTTTAGTCCTCCATCAAATGAAGGGGGAAAACATTTCACTCTGATCTTGTGCTGCGTTGAACGACTAGAGTGGCACCATATCAAGTGGGCTTGTTTCTGATAGCCCATGTGATGGATATTTAAAATATTTTCTAAGGAAAACTTACGCAAGGAAGTGAGTACAGTGCCTGGCACATAGCGTTCAGTAATAGAGGGTTGGTTGTTAATTTGTTCTTCATAGAAATTTGGTGAACACTTTGTGGAGTCAAATGTAAACATGGGTCTGGCCCTACTGAGGTGATCTGGTGGACTCATGCTGACTCTGTGTGCTTGTTAACTGTTAATATTTATTCATTCTGAGTAATTCTCCTTTGCAGAATGAAAAAGTTGTTTTGGGAAGATGTTCCAAACCCCAAGAATTGTTCCTGGGCACAAGGACTTAATTTCCAAAAGGTAATTTTGCAAGTATTTTAACCCAGAATATCTAAGGTTGCACTTTAGATACCATATGATATCCAGATCTTTAAACATCTTTAGGGCTTAAAGGGCTTTATTTTGTTCAGTTCATTTCTATGAGTCTGTTCATCATTTGTTCTTAGTAATAGCTGAGTGTAGGGATTTGGCCAGAGGAAACAAAGATCAGTTCCTTATCCCAGGAGAGCTGACAAATACACCTATCTCTTTTTCTGGTCACAGTAAATAAAAAATAAATACTACAATGGGAAGGAAGATTATAGATGGAGAATAGATAGTTGGCTAAATTTTCTTCAGTATAGATGGGCTGTCTTTAGGCGAAAAGCTTAGAATCAATATTATGTTTCTACTATTTAATATTTACAGTTACTTGCAAGTGCAGTGTTATTTTCCGATGCTATAATCAGAAGTATACAATATTATGAAACTCACAGTGGTAGAGATTTGTGGTTGAAGGAAAGGGATTCAGCACTTGCAGCATTGAAAGGTCTTAATAAGTATCATTTATTGTTCTATGTTACTGTTTACATATTTATACATTACAGACTATTGCTGCTTTTGCATTACCCCTGGGGTATTCTGTCATTGAATGTAAAAGAGAAAAACAAAGCTTATACTAGTGAGGTACCTTACTTTAGAACCAGGATTAGCTTCCCATTTGGAACTTACTCTAACTGTAACTGTTCTAGATATTGACATGACCCACAGGGAGAAATACATTTCCTCTTCCAGCCTAGCACAGATATATAGATATAGAAACATGAGAGAAAATTTGTGGGAAACGTCTTGCTGGGAAGAGAAGAGAGAATATTGAATGTTTTAAAAACTTTCATTAAAAAAATGTTGTTGGCAACCCACTAAACTGATCCTCCAACATTCAAATGGCATATGACTTGCAGACCTGGGAATACTGCATTGCAGCCAGTCCATGGACGAGCAAGCAAGTGCTCTTGTAGGCACCATGAACAGCTCACCTGGTTGAATCCGAGTCTTTGATCAGATGAAACAATGCTGTGCTTTCACAAGAGTCAGCTGTGCAGTTTTGCATTTAGCCATTCACTCTGTGGAATTTGCTTTTCCTAACACTAGTCACCTGCCTCTGACTCCTCAGCTGTGCTCTTCCAGCCTCTCACCCTGGGCTCCTTTTATTTCAGTAGTGTTACTGAGTTTTTGTCAACTCACAAAATAGCACTCTTCTTTTTTTTTTTCCCCACAGTGAGTTCATGGAGTCATATTTCTCATAATCGTGGTGGTATCTCAGATACGCACGTGCATCATTCATGGATTTGTTCAATGGGCAGAGTAGGTGTTTACAGATAAGGAGAGGTTGCTGCTAGACTCCAGGAGAACAGATTTTTAAGCACTCCTCCTTGTCTTCTAAGAAATAAGAGCAGGGTCCCAGAAGAGTGGCTAGGTTGAAGGAAGAAGAACCTGTCTCTTTTTGCTTCTGTAACACTGGTTGAGTTTTTCACTTGCAGATTCACTTGTGTATTCATCTTATTAGTTTATACGATTACAGAAAGCTTGTCCTCTGCCAGTCACTTTGCTATACCTTGGGGCTATATTGGGGAGAAGCACTATAAGTGCTCCTGGACTGTACAATCTGGTCAGGAAGATAAACACCCATCAGTTTATCGTGAGAAATCACTTCACAGCCTTGAGCTCCAGTGTGCTGAGGGCTAGGACGTGGCTTAGAGCATGGGTGGGTATGAGGGAGCATAATTAAGACAGACATTTGATCTGGTTGTGGTGGTATGCACCTGGACTACATATCCAAGTTCTTGGAAGGCAGGAGAAGGGAATTGTGAGTTCCAGGGCTGCAAAGCGACTTTGAGGCCAGTGTAGGTTACATAGAAGCACTGTTTTCATAACAAGGATCTCTGAGTTCCAGCCTCAGTGTCCTCTCAGGGTCCAGGCTAGGGGCTTACAGCAGGCAGGTAAGGCTGACTAAAAATGTCTGAGGGCGAACAAATCAGTTCATACACGCATCATTCTTCTCGCGGCCTTTTATTCATTAAAAAAAAAAAAAGTTCTTGCCAGGTGTTGGTGGTGCACACCTTTAATCCCAGCACTTTGGCAGAGGCAGGCGGATCTCTGTGAGTTCGAGGCCAGCCTGGTCTCCAGAGAGAGTGCTAGGTTAGGCTCTAAAGCTACACAGAGAAACCCTGTCTCGAAGGAAAAAAAAAAAAGTTCTTCTTCGAAAGTTTTTCTCAAAAGTTTCCTTCTTAAAAATTCTCTCAGATCCCACAAAGTTTCTAGTTTCTATACCCACAGACACAATTAGCAATTCTCTGACAATGGTAAAGATACTGGCTATGCATGTCTCTCAGAGCCAGGAAGGCAGATGAGGTCTTAACAAAAAGCTAGGAGACCTGACTTGCAAACTTAAGTCTCAGAGGGAAGGTGATTTGTAAAACTTGTAGGCAAACTTAAGAGGTGGTGAGGGTTAAGGGGCTATGGTTTCTAAGATGGGAAAAGGGGAGTAGTACATAAAACTACAGTTGTGTGGTTAAACTAGAAGTTTATATTGGTAAATGTAAAACAAGACAGAAACATTAGAAATTTATAATTGATAAATGTAAAAAAAAAAAAAGGAAGAAAAGGGTTTTGCTTTTGCTTTTGTGGTAGCTGGAAATAGCATCACAGTAGCCATGGCAACTTTCCTAGGTTATAGAAAGAAAATGGGAGTTTGATCTGTATTAGAATTTTCTCCTAACACTAGATCAAAGGGAGAGGCTATGTGAGATTCAGAGGCTGCAGCTTCCAGCCTGGGGCTCTCTTACTGCTGATGCCCTGAGAAGGAATTTCCTTTCTCTGGGGCCTTTTTGAGAATATAAAGCACCCAGTATATATTCTATATATCAAGATTATACAGCCAAATTCATAGCAACAGATATTCTGGAGGCTGTATTTCTTGCAGACTTTGCTAGTCAAGTTTTCTCCATCAGAAGTTAATTCTGATGGGTTAACACCCAGAATCTGAATTGCTACTTATGTAATAAATGACAAAGGCTCTCAGCAATTCAACAAACAACAAACATAAGGGAAAGAAGAAAGAGAGAAGAAAAAGAATGATATTTGAGTCAGATCTGGCTGATGAATAGCCATTGTCTGGCTCTGTGATGGAAGTGTAGACACCGTCACTGTCAACTGGTGCTACATTCTACAAGAAATATAAAGAACAGACTAGGAACATTTTCCTCTTTTTTTTTTGTTGTTTTTTTGAGATAGGGTTTCTCTGTGGCTTTGGAGGCTGTCCTGGAACTAGCTTTTGTAGACCAGGCTGGTCTCAAACTCACAGAGATCCTCCTGTCTCTGCTTCCCGAGTGCTGAGAATAAAGGTGCGCGCCGCCCCCCCCCCCCGCTTAACATTTTTCTCTTAAATACAAGTTTTTCTTTTTTAAATTAAAATAACCAAATGTCTATCTAAGTCAAAATCATAAAGCTTCAAGGTAGTCATTTACTGCTTCTAAAAGGAAGCTAAAACTCTCTCTCTTCCCCTAGCATGGCATATTTGGCATTTTATCTTCGTATTTTTGTGAAAGGGAATCTAAAAGTCTTACTAAAGATAGGGCATGGTGAGGCGTTGGTGGCGCACACCTTTATTCCCAGCACTCGGGAGGCAGAAGCAGGCGGATCTCTGTGATTTTGAGACCAGCTTGGTCTACAAGAGCTAGTTCCAGGACAGCCTCCAAAGCTAGAGAGAAACCTTGTCTCAAAACAAAACAAAACAAAAAGGTAGGGCATGATTAGACTGACCTCAGCAATATAGTTTAAATCTGTACCAGCAGATAATTGTTCCCCCTTTCCTATGAGAGACATGGGGGCGGGGGAGGGGGGGTGAATCAGTGAATGTCTTTAGACACTGATTTACCTGGCTATCTCACTTACCCCTTATTGGAGTCAAAAATACACCATTAAGAATCAATGACAAGACTGAGCGTGGGCCCTGACTCCATAACCAACCAGGTCATATAAAAACCTGGATTCAAACCCAGGCCATGTGACAAAGTGATATCCTTGCCATCAATTTTATATTAACATTGTGCCCCCTAGTGTGGTTAATACTTACTAAATTACACACTTACAGATAGATAAGATGATCAGATATATGTTACATATATTTTAACACAATTAAAAAAAACCCTGTAGGTACAGTATCTGAGTATGCATTTTTCTAGAGACCACATATGCAAAAGAGAGAATTGACTTTTTATTTACAAGTGAACATATGGTGAGTGTCTTTAGACATTTGAGAAATGCAGGTCAAAACAAGGTACCCTCCACAGCTTGTGGGATGTCTATCACAGAAAAGACAGAAATATTAGATAGTACAGACACTTAAGCTTTCGGACTGCCTTTGGGAATATAAAAAAACAGTGCAGTATGTGTGTGTGTGTGTGGGTGCATACCTTTAATCTCAGCACTCAAGAGGCAGAGTCAGGTGATCTCTGTGAGTTCAAGGCCAGCCTGGTCTACAGAGTGAGTTCCAGGACAGGTTCCAAAGCTATACAGAGAAACCCTGTCTGGAAAAACCAAAACAACAAAACAAAACAAAAAAACCCAAAGCAAAAACAAAACAGTGCAGGCCTTTTAAAAAGAGTCTGGCAGTAGTTTCCAGCTTAAATCAGGACTCAACAATCTACCCTAACATTTTTACCAAAAGAATGAAGAAACTTACACATGAATACTTATTTATGGATATTCATAAAAGAATTACCAATAATAATTAGAATTTGAAAAAATCCAAACAGTTTTCAAATAATAAACGAATGAACAAAATATGGTATATGCAGTTCAAGACAAAGGAATAGATAGGCAAATATATACCCCAGGACATACTGCAGAGTAAACAGCCAATGGTATTTTAAAAAATAATTCAAATTCAGTAGTTTTTTTTTAAGTAATAAGTTTTTAATCTAAAAATTTCCTTTAATTTGTTCTTCAAATCCTGATTTGAAGGAATATTACATTTTATGAATGTGCTCTATACCCATAAGTCCTAGACATCTAATTTCATCTAATTTCTCTAAAATTTCCCTGAAATTAATTCCCTCTGCTTTAAACATTTTTCTTTTCTTTTGTTTATATTATATCAAAAGCAAAACTGTCTTACTCACTGTTCTACTGCTGTGGAGAGATACTATGGCCAAGGCAACTCATAAAAGAAACCAATTGAGGGCTTGCTTACAGTTTCAGAAAATTAGTCCATTATCATCATGGTGAGAATGTGGCAGTACATAGCCAAGCATGGTGCTGGAGATATAGCTGAGAGCTTTACATCCTGAACCACAGACAAAAGACAGAAAGAGAGACATTGGGCCTGGTGTGGGCTTTTGAAACCTCAAAGCCCACCTGCAATGACACATCTCCTCTAACAAGGCCAAACCTACTCCACCAAAGACACACCTGTGATCCATCTAATCCTTCTCAAACTACCAACTGAGAACTAAGCATGCAAATATATGAGCCTATGGAGGCAATTTTCATTCAACCTCCACATCCCACTCCCTGACTCCTATAGGCTTGTAGCTGTATCATAATGCCAAATGCATTCAGTCCAACTTCAAAAGTTCCCATAGTTTTTCATAGTCTCTACACTGTTTCAAAGCGCAAAGTCCATGTCTTTTCTGAGACTCAAGGAAATCTCTCAATTGTAACCTCTGTAAAATCAAAATCAAAAAGCAGATTACATATTTCCAACATATAATGGCACAGAATATATATTGCCATTCCAAAAGGGAGGAAAGGTAGCATAACGAAGAAAGACTGAAACCCAGCAGAGCAAACTCCAAATTCTGCTTATCCATGGCTGGCGTCAAAGGGCTCTTCAGATCTCCAACTTCTTTCAGCTTCATGGACTGCAACACACTTACCTCTCTTGGGCCGGTTCCATATCATGTCTGCAGCTTTCCTTTGCAAGTATCTCATGACTCTGGCATTTCCAACATCTTGGGTCTCCAACATAATCTAGGCTTCACTTTGAAAGCTTCATGCAGTGGCTTCTCTGGGCCTCCCTGCAGCAGACTGCCCTGCCAAATACCTGGTCTCAGTGGCTTTAATCTCCCCAATCTTGGAGGAAGATTCTATAGCTCCTTTCCTAAATCCTTGACTCTAAAGCCAGAACTGTGTGGCTGAATCTGACAAGTTCTTCTGCTTCCTGGAGCTGCAACTTGGGTCCCCTCTTGTATTATATTTGCATAAGCTTTCAGTTGTAGATGGATTCCTTTGCTACTTAAGCTTTCCTTTAATTCCTTTTCATAAGTTGGAAGTTTAGCTGGGTAGGATCTTGTCCTGAGGTTACCATTCCCAATAATCTATTTAGCATCAAACTTTTCTTTAAACTTTTTATCTCCTTGAGCACAGGACTAGGCTCTAACATCACTTTTTCTGCTTCCTCTTTTTCTCCTCAAACTGTATATTTTGTATTTCTCCTTGTCTCACTTGCTCCTTTTCATTGTAGATCTACATAAGAGTGATCACTAATAACCACAGGAGACAGTCAATACTAGGCTGTCTTGAAAACTCATCTGCCAATGTCATTAATTTAAAACTCTTCAATTTTAGCCTATGCCAGTCTGGTCTTCAGCTCTGTTTGCTCATTTTCCTTGATGTGTATTCCTCTAATTGCTCTCCCTGGTTTAGAATTGAATTTGAATCATTCATTGTATATTTTCTTCCCCAGATCATGTGCAGTTGATTGACTCACATTCTGGCATCCTAACAGTCTCTAGGGATGAGAGAACAGCAAGCCTATCTATTCTGCTCTCTGAAATCAGAATTCTCTGTGGCCTTTATCTGTGTGCGCCAAGAATCAGCATCTTAGAGACTGAATCCTTGATGTAGAAAAACATGTTGGAGTAAAAATTCAAAAGGCTTGCTTTTGTTGTAATTCCAATTTCATAGCATAAAAGACCTCAATTTTTCTTAATCTATTTTGTATTTTTTCTTATTATTTTGTCTGCTAAATCCAAAAAATAGTTTACATCTGTTTTATTTCAACTTTTTCCCCATGTCATCCTTTTAAAAAAATGTATACATTTTATCATTTTAAAAACTTTGCTATAAGCTGGGCAGTGGTGGCTCACACCTTTAATCCCCGCACTCCGGAGGCAGAGGCAGGAGGATCTCTGTGAGTTTGAGACCAGCCTGGTCTACAAGAGCTAGTTCCAAGACAGCCTCCAAAGCCACAGAGAAACCCTGTTTCGAAAAACCAAAAAAAAAAAAAAAAAAAAAAAAAAAAAAAAAAAAAGTTGGAATTAGCCAGACCCCAAATCTAAATGAGCTGTATACAGTTAGAATTGACTACTTAAATGGAAGCTGTGGAGAGTCACAATACATTTTACATTAAATTACTTGTTTTATAGTATTTTGAATGTTTATTTCTCTCCTTTCTCCCTTCCTTCCTCCTTCTTATCCTTCTTCCTTTTTTTCTTCCCCCCCAGCCTCATTCCTTTGTGTATCACTGTCTTCTCCTGAACTCTTTGTGGACATTTATTTCAATTTTACATCAGTAAACTAAACAACCCACTTTATGAAGGTTAAATGTAACACTAAGAGAAGGGGGGAAGCTTTTCCTTGGGACCTAAAGAGTTCCCTAGACTTTTGACATGCTGTGGGCCTCCAGACAGGCAGCCTAACAACTGTAGACCTGGATTAGCAGCATCTGGAAACAGCTAGATTCTCTATGGAAATGTGTGGAAGAGCAGGCTGATTTTTGGAGTTAATGTTTTATTTAGAGACAGCCAGTGTCTGTCAGTCACAGCATTGGCCTAGCAGTGTGTGCCTCAGTCACCTTTATTTTCTTCTCTCTTCACAGTCTCAGGTAATTAGGGACCAGGAGAGATTGTGAACTAATCAGTTAAAGTCTACCTCAGCCAACAGGCAAAGGAAGATGGAAGGTTACTCTTCTTCCTGTCAGTGTTTCACAAATGTTTCCCTTGTTCACTGTATTATAGAAAGAACTGAGTCAGGATCCTCCCGTTGCTCTAGTAATCTGTATAATCTTAACCTGATAGTTCCACAGGCTTCCATCCAGGGTCCAAGAACGGAAAAAACAAAAAAAACAAAAAAAAACCAAAAAACAAACTTGCATCAGAAGATTTATCAAGAAGTGAATTTTTAGCTGGGCGGTGGTGGCACATGCCTTTAATCCCAGCACTGGGGTTGTGTGTGTGTGTGGGGGGGGGCAGAGGTAGGCGGATCTCTGTGAGTTCAAGACCAGCTTGGTCAACAAAAGCTAGTTCCAGGACCGTCTCCAAGGCCACAGAGAAACTCTGTCTCAAAAAACCAAAAAAAAAAAGTGGACTTTTAAAAACTCATGATAATGTCTCTGTGATTCCACTCTTGGCTATCACGTCACTTTAATTTTCTTAAAAATCAGCATCCAGTGAATAAAGTCTATTTTCTTCCTTTTACTTCTTTCTTCTCATCATTTAACCCTTATTCCTTCCCACCTCTCAGACTTTTCAGTATTGCTACTGAGTTTATCATCCTTTTATGTGTTGAGCCCTTGTTCTTTTACCTATTCTGCTATTGCTGCTGTAGTCTTCCCTTCTGGAGTGATCTACCTGTCCTTAGAGTATCTATGGTGTCCAGCAAGGAGAGGGAAGTCCCTCCAGACACTGGTCTTCCCTTTTCCTAAGCTCATCACTGCAACATAACACAAGAACATAGAGCCTGAGTTCACAAAAAGAAAGGTGTTGGAATCCTTTATCTTTGGCTTTCTGTACAACCTTTTTATTTTGCTTTCTTATTTTGTTCTATTTTATTTAAACAGAGAATGGACATTCTTTGAAGTCTCTCATGACCACTACAGATGAACCCAATGTACCAACTTCCCATCAGACTATAGACTATTAGAAGATGTTTACAGTTTGAAGGAGGGAAGCAAACCTAAACTATGTCTGAATTACTAAGAACTAACAGATGATGAGCTTAATCGAGATGTGTACATTTGTGGCCACTACATGAGTTTGATATGCTTAACTATCAGGGCATCTAAAATTTGAAATTAATATTCATGGTCTTTGCTTTCAAATTTTTATTTTTCTGGTCATCAGATGTTAATGGTGTGACTGTTGCTGTCAGGACTTATTCTGTTACCAAATATGGTAGAAATTGCTGCAACAATGTGAACTCTAATAGGCAACTTCTGACATACAGCCTTGAAAAAACTCCACATACAAACTGCAGGGAAGGCATTTAGTTTCTATTTCTATGTGTGAAAGCTTCCATGTAAGATTTCTTTATAGACACTTACAAATTGATAAATTTCAAGTTCTCTCAAATAACATGGTTTTTTTTTTGTACCAAACTTGGAACAATCTAGCAATTTTAATTTTCTATAGTCTTGAAGATTGCTTAAGTTATGACTCTTCTTTTAGTTCAAAGAGAGCAAGGAGTTATGGTTTTTGCTGATCACGGACTAATGGAAGCTGTGTTTCATATTAGGATAACCTAACACACTCAGGTCAGACTTCTCCAGATCAGAAGAGAGAACCAACCTCCATGAATCTACTTTATTTCCACTGAGTCAGCCAAGACTTCTGGCAGGCACGGACATGTGTAGGAAAGGGAGAGTATCTGGAGTTTTACAAATAGTTTGTGGTGAGGACAGGGCTTTTCTCCTTGAAAAACAGATTCCTTGTCTGTATGATGTTAATATAGTATAGGCTTTATTCAAACTAAACCAAATTGATGAACACAAAAAAAATTCCAATTTAAGATATATGGGCCACTTAGATGTGACTGATAATTTTATTTGGATGTCTAAAGAAAATTAAGACACTAGGAGGGCGTATCCCCTTTTCTTTTATTTCCTATTAGCAGACATCATTGCAATATAATGTCCAGCTGTGAACTTATGAAAGGTTATTTTTCAATTCTTATATCATGGAGTGAAATAAATTTTGAACAAACGTACTTTAAAGCATTCTGTGACCACTGATAATATATGGTTCACTAATGTGTGGTTGAAAAAAAAAACATTTATTATTGAAACCTTCCACATGAATGCTTTTTAAGATGGCAATGATTTGTTCCACAATTAATTATTCATCAAGAAGCATTAGGGCCCATGGAGTGTATGAAACAGATCATTTGAATAACACACATGAGCTCAACTGCATGATGTATTTCTTTTTTTCCATATTGGTAGAAAGAAGATAATGAAATGAACGGGTCAGATGCTAAGCTCATTTACACTTTTAGAACAATTCAATGATATAAGTAGTAGAAATATTAAGGGAAAAATACAATGTTTGAAGGAAGTCACAAATGTATAGATTTCTGTCAGACACAATGTGGGAGTAGGATCAATTTTGTCATTGTGTCATTTTTTAACAGTACACAGTATTTTAACACTTACATAGGTCTATGCCATTATTATATTTAGTGTTTGATATATTTATTTCTCTATTGTTCAAATACTAATACATTTCAGTTAAAAGTTTGCAACTACTATGTTTTTATATGGGATATGCTTGCCATTGTGAAGAACATTTGAGTATACAGCTATCTCAGGCAATAACTCAGAATTCATTTCATTAGCTTAAAAAACTGTAACATTCAAACACTAAATTGCATGTATAATCTATGAACCAAACATATTTTGTTTAGTTGTGTTAACTATTTGGTGTGATGTATCTGCAGTAATTTTTATTTTGCATTTTAATTTTTACATTTTAAGTTTACCTTGTTTGTACTGAGCTTTTTGCACACAGATTTTTGATTTGTAGCTGCTTGGCAGGGTTTCGTTGTTATGTAACTGTTGTTCTTATAAAAAGACATGCTGTACATTTGTCTTGTGTGTTTGTCTTCATTCCATGTGTTCCATAGGATATGTCTTTACATGAAGTTATATATAAAGAATAACAGTTTTCAAGTCTATCAGTGTCTCTTTCACCATCATTATCTTCAGCAAGTAAGTGCCATCAGTTGTTACTTTCAGTTAGCCTCAAGCAGATTCTCACTATGACGAGAGGTAGGTATCTGTGGTGATATTTTGTTTGTACAAATAAAGCATGTCGGAAGATCAGAGACATGAAGGAGCAAGCCACAGCCACGCCTTATGTCGACAACTTCCCTGCTGAAGAGAGGGAGTTCTGTTCCTCCCACCTATAATCCTTTTTCCGCCCAGCCACCTCACTTCCTGTCTGTGTGTACAGACCTCCAGGCCTCTATGGTTAGCTAGTGGCAACCTCCACCCTCTGACCTTCAGGCATGCTTTATTTGTACAAACAAGATATCACCACAGGTATGTTAAGTCAGTCAGTTATTTTACCTTTGCATCTTATCCTGTGGTGTAAAGCAGTTATTTCTACTAGATTTGGAAAACTTGTTTTCCTCCTTCTGTTGTATTCCAACCTGATTTTTGTTTGCTTGCTTGTTTTACTACTTAGAGATTAATTTTTCATTTTGTGGAATTTACTATAAAATAGAATGACTTTTTCAGAAATCATTTTGTGTAAATTACCACAAAATAAAATGAATATAAAATAGAGTGACTACTATAAAATAGGATAACTTTTTCAGAAGAGAGCATTTTCCGGTCACCGTACCCAATCTCCATGGAGGGCTAAGCATTTGCTGGTATGGCTCACTCAGAGCCATGATCACGATCCAGTATCCAATTCATTTTTATCCATGAAGAGAGATTTGTGTGTTTATGTTTGTAGCATTTGAAAAATGCAAGTCTGAGACTTTCTTGTCTGACTTGAAAAGCTGAGACTGCCTCTCCCTTCTGATTATTGATATTTCAAGTTTTCAGTCCCAAACGATGTCATTTGTGGTTGACTGATGTCCCTTGTTTTTAACCTGCAAGTGTGATAGAACAAAGTTGTAACATACTGAGCATTTAAATGTGTCTTTTCTTTTAGCCTGAAACATTTGAGCATCTTTTTACCAAGCATGCAGAATCAGTGATATTTGGTCCTCTTCTTCTGGAGCCTGAACCCATTTCAGAAGAAATCAGTGTCGATACAGCTTGGAAAAATAAAGATGAGATGGTACCAGCAGCTATGGTCTCGCTTCTTTTGACCACTCCAGACCCTGAAAGGGGATCTATTTGTATTAGTGACCAGTGTAACAGTGCTACCTTCTCTGGGGCTCCAAGCACCCAGGTAACCTGTGAGGATGAGTGTCAGAGACAACCCTCAGTTAAATATGCAACTTTGGTCAGTCACTCAAAAACAGTCGAAATTGATGAAGAGCAAGGGCTTATACATGGTTCTGTCAGCAAGTGCATCACCAGTGAACACTCCCCACTGGGAGAGTCTTTCCCTAGCAGCTCCTGGGAGATAGAGGCCCAGGCGTTTTTCCTATTATCAGATCAGCAAACCAACACGATTTCACCACAACTTTCATTCTCGGGGTTGGATGAGCTTTTGGAGCTGGAAGGAAATTTCCCTGAAGAAAATCATAATGAAAAGTCTGTCTATTATTTAGGGGTTACCTCCATCAAAAAAAGAGAGAATGATATGTTTTTGACTGATGAGTCAGGAGTATTGTGCCCATTCCCAGCCCACTGTCTGTTTAGTGATATTAGAATCCTCCAGGACAGTTGCTCACACTTTGTAGAAAATAATTTGAATTTAGGAACCTCTGCTAAGAAGACCTTTGTACCTTACATGCCGCAATTTCAAACCTGTTCCACTCACAGTCATAAGATATTGGAGAATAAGATGTGTGACCTCACTGTGTAATCTCATTCAAGAAGCCTCCAGTTTTGTGTTCCAGTAGAGTGTATCATGTATAATATATTCTTTTATTGTTGTGGGTGTGGGAGGCAAGTGTCAGAGTCTAGTTCAGAAATGAATGTTTCCAAATTAATTGTGTCTATCTTCTCTCAGTAATATAGACAAAACATATAAGGAAGCCTTCATGAGTCTAGTGATATAGATGGGCTCTTATTGAATTTACTGCCAAGCCAGCCTAGGGAGGTCTCTTATTTCTAACTAAAAATAAACCCAGAAAGTAGAACCTCTTTAAGTATCTGTGGAAAGCATAAATTCCAACATTATATTGACACCTGAAAGAAAGGCTTCAATCTAAGATTCCCTAAGATACAATTGTTTCAAGGGTGTGTTTGTCTTACCTTGAATTGTCTGTGTTGTGCAAATTTAAACTGACTAGGTATCCTTGTGTGCTTTGGAAGTATGTGATGTGTTTGTACTTTGTGCCACCCGATTGTGTTATTTGAAGTATCACTCCATTAAATGTTGACTATAAGTAGAGACTTGAACCCTACTCTAATAAGTTACACTTTTGAAGAGGGACGGGTTAGCTGATCCCTTTGCAACAAAGCCAGGACCCATGACAGAGGATGTAAGCAATTGTTAGAATGACAGTTTCATCACCAGTGCTTTGATGACAGCATGAGCAGCTTTGAGAACATGATGCCAACCTTAACCAAAGTACACTGAAGTGATTATTTTCTGATCCATTGCCAAATGTCACTGTGTGCCACTCTAGAATCATCATCCCTCCCCATCTCCCCTGGGATGCTATTTCTCCCCTCTGAGTATCATTAGATAAAACAACCACTGGGCTTTACAGGTTGCATACTTTAACTTTCTTACTGCAATTATTGCTTGAGGAGCCTGCTATACATTCCCACTGTATCATTATCCCCTGTCAAGGATGAATCGATTAAGTCATTTGCTCAAAGTCCCAGACTTAATGATTGATGGAACCAGAATTCAGTTTTATTCACATCATTTTAATACTACTGGTTGAATTTTAAACCCAGCTCTTACATTGCCATGTTTAAAATTAAAGCAACTGATGCTGTCAAGGAAGACCCAGTGAGAGAAAACAGGGTGACGGGTGAATAATTGAGACTTAGTCTTGGACTTGAAAACTGATGTGAGGTTGGACTTGAAAATTGATATGGGGATGTATTATTTATTTCGTCATTTGATTTAGCAAGATGATTCAAATACAGCTTAGAAAACAAGAAGTTAGGTTAAAAAAAAAAAAAAAGAACCCGCACGTTCAGGTGTTCAAGTTCAATGTCAAGAAGAATTCCCAGAATATCAGTATCATACAGTGATTGCTGTAGTGTTTAACAGTATGCTTATGTATGGCCAAGCATCACCAGCATTTCATACTAACCTGAGACAGGGTTGTTGATTTCACCATTTACCTAAGTAGATCCCGACATGTCGTCTCTACTTCCAATTAGAGCTTTATGGATGAGCAGGTCTAAGTGATAAGACAGACCCTGACCCTAATTAGATTTTTTCAGGCTTTGTGTTCAGTGAAGCCATCATATGTCCTAAGTTAGTAAGATGGCTCAGTATTCTACCATTAGCTGATGCCAGTTTTGTCATGAGAAGGTAGAAGGTAAAAAGAACACTAATTGGTGTTCTCTGTAATGATACGGGAAAATTTTGTTTCCACTGTTTTTCAGTAACAAATTATTACATGTTGAAATTGACCTATCTATCACTTTTTATATTTGCCTATTGGGTAGAGCCTATTAATTGTAGGTACAGTATAGGAGAGATGGGAAATTTAAACTGGAGATTATCCACTGAGCATGTCCACTGCGATGGCATGGACTTGGGCCCAGAACAGTGAGTAAGAGAAACCGGTGGATATTTTAATCAGGTCAGGAGTGAATCTGGTGTGAGGGCCACAGTGAATTCATCATTGGTCAATGAGATGCTGCCGTTTTAAGATAGAGGAATCTAGGGACAGCATGTGAATGGGATCCCATTTTTCTGTGCTGAGATGTTTGCTTCTAAAAACAGAGGAATCGCATTAGAGAGACTGACTGACATCTGCAGCCCCATTCAAACAGGGGCGGAACTGCAGGCTTTGGCCCACAGGATAAGACCAAGTTTATTGCCAGTGACTTAGGTTCTGACTTCCACTTGTGAAAGCTCTTTTAAATTTTGTTGTTGTTTAGTTTTTGTTCGTTTTTGTTTTTTGAGACAGGGTTTCTCTGTGTAGCCTGTCTTGGAACTTGCTTTGTAGACCAGGCTGGCCCGGAACTCACAGAGATCCGCCTGCCTCTGCCTCCTTAGTGCTGGGATTAAAGGCGTGCACCACTACCACCTGATCCACTTGTGAAAGTAAATTTCAATATTGCTACAAGTTAGTCACTGGGTCTTCGAGATAAAGTTCCCAAGCCAGAGGGAGAGCCTGGACTTGGAGTGGGGATTTCTACCCTTAGTCTGGACAGTTCTGTAACTCTTCTCATCTTTTTTCCAGTAAAATTAACCCCTTTCTCACAAATGTCAAACCTATGTTTACATTCCTCCTGTAGTGTTGACTTTAGCTACCAAGAGCTGTAGGAAAATAAACTTTAGGCTGGAAGAATGAAGAGGTGTGCATACAGGGAGCCTTGGCAGCATCCTGCTGCATGGAGGGCTCCTGCATCGACTCCGCTATGTCACTTCCAGGGGATGTGACACACGTCTAATATCTGGTGATCTTCAGAAGAACTTTGTCTTTCTTCATCTTCCGAGACTCATCTTGAGAGTTGTTTTAACCAACATTCTGAAGTAATTCCTGAGAAAACCCAGTCTCACACTCTAAAGCACAAAATTGAAATCGGCCCCTTGTAGTGTGACTAAGCTGAGGCAGCATGTGAGACAGGCCTCAGCATGGTCACAAAGCATGTGAGGAGCCCTTTGTGAGTAGGAGGGAACCCAGTCAAGGAGTTTTACTCCCTTGAGCCTCTAGTTTAAAACAGTAAAGTGCTTCTGCACTCATCATCAATGGTGAGTGAGCCACTTAAAATGCCACTGTTTACAACTGAGACACCCACCGTGAACATGCATTTGTATGAGCCCAAGAAATGGATTCCATGGATGGGGTTTATAGTGAATGAATTATTTTTATATGAAATTTATCAATATTTATTTTGGAAAGTTGCTTCTGAAAATGTCTATTTTTCAAAATACACTGAGCATGACTAACTCCAAATTTAATCTTATAAAGTTCTATGTGGCTTTGTTGTAAGTAAAACATTTATTTTTTAAAAAATGACCTGAGGATGAAGTTGGAAGATGGATATTTAATTTTGTAGTGAGATTCCTATATTGTACATCTCCTACTCTTGGAACTTGTGTCTAAGTACTGGGCAAGGAAGTCTTTCTGTTTCATGACAATTTGTATGATAATAAATGTTATAAACCTAAGCATTGAGATATGGATCTCCAATTGTGTTATATAGAATTACCCTGCTTCTCTTGTAAGTTCCCAAAGGTCTAAACCTTACCATTGTAAAGTCATGTGGTCACACATTTTCATCTTTCTATGGTACAGAATCAGTGTTAGGATTCTGAGAGGTGAGAGGGAAAGGAGAATTATTGGGGGCTTATGTTATTTGGCTATTTTATCCATAACCTTAATAGTTTATGTAAATAGTTAATATAAAGTTTCTATCTGATGTCGGCCTTTGAATGTACTTCAGAATTTCTGTGAATATGTGCCTTACTTCTGGTGGGAGTCTGGAAACTCCAAGATCTAAGAGCCTCTTCAGGGCTCCTGAGCCCCACTTACACCCGGGCTCTGGCCTCATTGCTACCATCTGTGATGAAAGATGATCTGCTTTAATCCCCCACAAAGATCGCCCATCTTATCCCATGAGAGCTCTTTGTTTGGGTCTTTATTCTTCTATTGTAATGATTCATGATCATGCTTTGTTACTTAGGCATCTAGAAATTTTCAGTTTTATATTTTAAACTGTGTTCTGACATTTCCTTTTTTTTAAATTTAGAAAGGTAACTTAAGAAAACTTTCAAATAGAGAACTCTGATAAGAGTGATGGCTTCCATTGACTCTCAGTGAGCAGTTATGGATCCCCAAACCACAGCATTATCACTACACCATAGCAGTTGTGTCTTTTCAGGGAAGGGATCAAACCTAGTGCCTTGCTCATGCTAGGTAAGCGCTTTTCCACTGAGATCTATTCTCAGACCCAGCATGTGTCTTTGAAGTTTAATATAAGTAGGATTACTATGTAAGTATACTAATATCCCAGTGATTACTTAATAATTACAATGCATCCTTTTTAAAAGAAAGTACAAAGACTTAGGGACTGAAGAGATGATGGCTCAGTGGCTGAGAGCACTGGTTGGTCTTGCCTAGGACTAGACTTTGGTTCCTAGAATGCACTTCAAGTGTCTCACAACTGCCTTAGCTGCAGCCCCTGAGGACCTGACACCCTCTTCTGAACTCAACAGACATCCATGCTCACAGGCTCATACCCCTCCATATACTTAATAAAAACAAATCTTAAAGATGAGTCTCTTAAACACCATAATGATTCTTAACAGATCAAACTTAAGGATATTTAGATTGAAAGACCCCAGAAGGGGTACTTTCGTAGAAGGAGACCCGCACCCAGGAATCAGCGAGACCACACTTGGATGCAAAACCGCAAGAGGTTTTATTAGAGACGCGGGTACCCGGGGCGACTTAGCTTCTTTGTGGCTAAGCGCACTGAGCCAAGGGAGAGAGGTCCTTATATAGCAAAAGCGCAGTACAGAAGCGAAAAGCATAGTTACAGGGATTCTATTGGACAATTTAATGAGGTGTAAAGTTATTTCAAATCAGCACTTTCTCAAGGTCTAGTAGTCAGGCGAAACGGCCTTGGCTTTACTTATCTTTTTCCGCGTCCAGATGGCTGACCCTGGGTCAGAGCGATCCCCGTCAAGGGGGGCTGCGGGGGGGGGGGCGCCCTCTCGCCGCCGCGGGCTCCTCGGGGCTCAGTGCCAGGCGGGCGTGCCAGGGGCGCGAGCCCCGCCGGGGTGAACCGGCTAGGGGGAGCCGACAGCCGGGCGTGCGCGTACGGAAGTGTCCTAAGCCGTTCTGGGCTCATGGGCTGTTGGCTGGTTCCGGCGGCGGGGGAGGAGAAGCCGGCAGGTGTGGGGATCGGGGGTCGGGGAGTGCAGGGGAGGATGCATCCGCGCACCCGCCAGCCGCCGACCGGAGGAGGAGGCAAACTTAAAAGAAAAATCTAATGGGCGGGGGTCTTTCAAGATGATTGATAACCTCATATGAACAACTCTGAAATGAGCATTCTCACAGACAATTACATCTTGACACAAACTTTGGCAAAAATTTCTTTGCAATACTAGGTCATACATGTTAAAAACCAACTCAAGGGGGCTGGAGAGATTAAGGTTAAGAGCACTTGCTGCTCTTCTAGAGGTCCTGAGTTCAATTCCCAGCAACCACATGGTGGCTCACAACCATCTGTAATGAGATCTGGTGCCCTCTTCTGACTTGCAGGAATATAGGCAGGCAGAACACTGTATACATAATAAATAAATAAATAACCAACTCAAATTGATTTATGTATCTTTTTAATACTTTAACTTGCAGTTGACCACATTTTTCATGTTTAAATAATTTGGTTTTTCTCTTCACACTCCTTCCTTAATTCGTATTGACTATTAACAGTTTGTTGTAAAAAAGTAATGGGCACCTAGTAGCTTTGTGCATGTATAGGCTGTAGTGTGACAGCTCAATAGATATATCTAACAAACATTGGTCAGATCGTGATTACTGGCAAAGCCATCACTTCAGACATTTTAAGTTTGTGTTGGGGACATTCAAAATGCTCTTGATTAGTTATTTTTGAAACAAATAATCATTGCTAACCAGTCACAGTCATCATAGTATAGGTAAAACATTAGTTTTTTTCCTATCCACTTAATTAATATCTATAAATTGATAGTGTATGATTTGTGAGTCAGCTTAAGAAGACAGAAGGCAGAAATAGACTTTAGTCTGACCTTCAACAGATGGGACTGAGTTTATCATAGTACACCGTGAGGGGCAGCCTCTCTCCCATAGGAAACTAAGGGGCCTGCCAGGGTAAAATCTGGCTGTGACCCTTTATAGGAGTGTGTTGGAGGGCTTGGGAATGAGGAAACCATTGCAGCTGTAGCACACATTTCTCTCCTGTAGCTTCTCCTTCCTGAAATCATTTGCTTAGGTGAGACAGACTATATTAGGAGACAGACAGACATTCATTTCTGGGCTGACCAATAACTGCTGAGCAAGGTCATCTGTAATTTCATAGGAATCTTGTTTTATAACCAAGGCATGCTATCATTGCAAATCCTGGCAAGCAGAGAAAGAGATGGGGATCAGGAGCCTCAAAAGAAGTGAGGAACAGTGACATCAACTCTTTCTTAACTGCTTTGAGCTGAGGAGGGTCATTGTCAGAAGGAGTTAGGCCCAGGCCTGTCGAAGAGGGAGTCCTCTGGTCATTTAGCAGGAGGGGAATTTGAACAGGATCATCTGCAGTGGGCCATGAGATTGCTGCCATGCATTCATGGAGAGACTTTTAAAAAATAATCATGAGAGAGAGAGAGAGAGAGAGAGAACAGATTATTTGGCGAGTAAAACTGAGATACTTCCCAAAAAGGTGTAGGGAAGGAGAGGAGTAGGGACATGACAGCCAGTGAGTCAGTGAGAGAAAGTAGGTATAGATTCAGGGTGACAGTGCCTAGTCCCACTGCCAGGAGAGCTGCTCCAAAGTGAGCTAGCACATACAACAGGGAACTGCAGAGTATCAAAGGAAGGGGACAGGAGAAAACAGAGGACAAATGTAAAGAATTGTATCTGACACAGGGTGAAAGGGATGTAGTTATCTTGTAGTCACAGCATCTAAAAGGTCTTTTTGCAGTTGTATCAGGAACAAATGGAACTGGAGTAGAATGGCAGCCATTGGGAGAGCTTATGTGCAGCAGTTTGTTAGGTATAGCGGAATAAATAAAACATTAAAAGACAGGATGAAAACAAAAGTATGGAAATAATAAGGAGGAAAGAATTGATCAAGGGCAGGAGCCAGAAATGGAGAGAACTGGAAATCTCCCATAGGAGGAGGCTTGTGGTTTTTGTCTGGTCCCTGTGTTTTTGGCCTCATATCAAACCCAATATGATTTGTTGGCATGGAAGCAGCATCATTTGTGAAGGAGGGCACAAATCCCATCTTAAACAGTATTCAGATCTAGTCTTGGAGTATTTTAGCAGCCTCATTTAAAACTATTGTGAGGCTTACCTCACAGGTATAGCATTTGCTTTGTATGCAACAGAGATCTTTTCTGTTCGTTTTCAGCTTCTTGATTCTTTGGGGGTAGGTTTTCTTTTTTCTTTTTTTCTTTTTTTTTTTTTTTTGGTTTTTTTGAGACAGGCTTTGGAGGCTGTCCTGTAGCTCTTGTAGACCAGGCTGGTCTTGAACTCACAGAGATCCGCCTGCTTCTGCCTCCCGAGTACTGGGATTAAAGGCGTGTGCCACCACCACCCGGCTGGGTAGGTTTTTATGTAGCAAAACTAAATGTATTAGTCAATGTTCTCTAGAAGAACAGAACTTATAGAATGAATCTCACTCCCTCTCCTTCATGCATATGTATATATGGAGGATTTATTAGATTAGCTTGCAGGGCAGCTAACCCAACAATGGCTGCCTATGAACAGAAGCTTCAAAAATCCAGTGGCTGTTCAGTCCACAAGGCTGGATGTCTCAGATCGTCTTCATTATATTCCAGAATCCCTATGAAGTAGGTTTTAATACTAGTGAAGGAATGGACTTTCTAATAAGAGAGAGAACAAGCAGATAAAGACATTGTCAATTTCCTTCTTCCATGTTGTTCATATAGGGTGTTAGTAGAAGGTGTGTCCTGGATTAAAGGAATGTCTTTACACCTCTAAGATCCAGATTAGAAATGAATTTCCAACTAAAATGATTTAATTAAGAAAAATATCCCTCATAGGTGTACCCAGCAATTTGGGTTTTAGTTAATTCTAGATATATCCAAGTTGAAAACCAAGACTAGCCATCATACTAAATGGCGTGACCCCTGGTCATCTGCCTCTCTCCTTCCACAGTGGTGAGACTGCATGTGTGAACTAGTGTTCCCAGTGTTGTGTGGGCTTGATGCCTAACTCAGGGCTCCAGAATGCTAAGCAATCACTCTAGTAACTGAGGTACATCCCAGAATTTTGCAGGGAGGGAGAAGCTGAGGATTCTACTGTGTAACTGAATCGTCTTAAATCAGTATATGATCCCAGCATGTATGAAAAACTTGTCTGTCCTGCTGAACCAGACTCTGATATGAAGATACAGAAGCATTCCCCCTCCAACCTACACTATTTTAAATAGGCAAATATGCTTAGCTAGCTCCAATAACTTTTCCATTCTTTTCTTTTTGAGATTATAATTTAATAACAACATTGCTTCCTTCCCTTTCCTCCTTCTAAACCTTCCCCCAAACTCCTCCATGTTCACCAAGTTCATGGCCTCTTTTTAGCTAATTGTTACTGCATGCATATATGTATATGCATATGTATTCATAAATATAATCTGTTCAGTCTGTATAACGCTACTTACATCACAGTGGTCTGAATGAAAATGGCCCTCATAAACTCATGGGGAGTGGTGTTATTAGAGATGTGGCCTTGTTGGAGTAGGTGTGGCCTTGTGGGAGGAAGTATGTCATCAGAGGTGTTGGCTTTGGGTTTCAGAACCCCAAGCCAAGCTTAGTGGCTCATTGTCTCTTCCAGCTCCTTGTGGATCCTGATGTAGAACTCTTAGCTACCTCTCCAGTACCATGTCTGCCTGCATACCATGATAATGGGCTAAACCTCTCTGAACTGTAAGCCAGCCCCAGTTAAATGTTTTTCCTCTTAAGAGTTGCTATGGTCTGCCGGGCATTGGTGGCACACGCCTTTAATCCCAGCACTCAGGAGGCAGAAGCAGGCAGATCTCTGTGAGTTTGAGGCCAGCCTGGTCTCCAGAGTGAGTGCCAGGATAGGCTCCAAAGCTACACAGAGAAACCCTTTCTCGAAAAACAAAAAACAAAACAAAAAAAAACCAAAAAAAAAAAAAAAAAGAGTTGCCATGGTCATGATGGTGTCTCTTCACAATAAAACCCTAGCTAAGATATACATGTATGTTGTCAGGGCTGACAGTTTAGGAGAATCTACAACCACTAATATTCTAAACCACCATAATCCCTAATAGCAATTTATAAACATTTGCCTATAAAACCACAGGTAAGTGTAGTCTTCACCCCTCTTTAAGGAAACTTCTCTTTGCAATAGGCAAAGACCACCACAGAAAACCACACGCAGTCAAAATGAAGAGTCGAGGAGCCCAGTCCCAATGGATGCATCCACAAAACACTCCCACACCTAAGGATCAGGTAACATTGCTGAAGAGAGGGTGGGAAGAGTATTGTAAGATCTAGAAAATCCATGAATTTGCTGTGAGATTGCAGTTTGAGAAGCTGTACCCATTAAGTCTCATAAACAGGACTCCACTAATTTGACCGGAATAAGGGTAGCACCAGTGAACATGGCAAACTGGACAGAGAAAAATCCCACCAGGCGGGCTGGAGAGATGGCTCAGAGGTTAAGAGAACTGACTGCTCTTCCAGAGGTCCTGAGTTCAATTCCCAGCAACCACATGGTGGCTCACAACCATCTATAATGAGATCCTGTGCCCTCTTCAGGCGTGCAGGGATACATGCAGACAGAATGTTGTATACATAATAAATAAATCTTTTTAAAAAATCCCACCAGGCCTCAGCCCTACACAAAGAACTGTAGGTAATTGTGGGAAGCTGGGAAGAGAATGGGTGGCCTTCTCCAGGGAAGAGCACAACTGGTTGTCCAGTGCTAAACGGAATATTTTTAAGTGTCCAATCTTTATGACAGATGTATTTATTTTAATTTATATGTATATTTTGCCTGCATATGTTTGTATGCATCACATATATGATTGTTCCCAGGAGTGGGGAAGAAAGAATAGATACACCAGAAGTAGAGTTATACAGAGATGGTTGGGAGTCTTCAATTTGATACTGTAAAGGCAACCTAAGTTCTCTGAAGGAGTAGCAAGTACTCTAAAATGCTAAGCAAACTCTGCAGCCCTTAAGGTGCCCTATTTTGATAAGGGGTACACTCCTGAGGGCGAGGTGATTTGTAGGAAGAAAAGAGAGGATGAGTTGATGCTACAGGTGGACATCATCTAGAAACTGCAACCTACAACTCAGTGTGCGGAGAAGAAGCATCAGAGCTACAAGGTTCAGGATAGAGGGCATAGACCTGAAGCTGGACCCAGGGATGATGAACCAGAAGATGCAGGAGGATCTAATCCCCTCCATAGGGCACTTCATTGCTGAAGTCACTCCATATCTTAAGAAGGCTGGCAGCACATGGAGACTCAGAATGCCAAGTGAGCCTCAGGCACGAAGAACCCAGCTACAGTGTCTCCTTCTTTCTGTGGATGAATTGACCTGAAAAGGGTTCTCATTGCATGGATACCGGATGTATTCTATTTGCTGTGACTAAGGTGTGTTGTGGGACTCCACCTTCATAGCTAAAATATGAAACATTTTAGAAGAACAAAAAGATTCCTGATAGTCACTGTGTAGGTTCTTAGCCTGTGACAGACAACCCCTGATGGAACCATAAGTTCTGTGAACCTCCACACTTTTCTAGAATGTGTTAGTAATCAGGGTCTTTTGTTGAAATGCCATTCTGCTCATAACCACATTACACCCCAGGGATGGTTGTGTCCAAATGTGATAATCAAGTGTCCTTCACAGTTAGTACAGTGTAAGAAGTTAGCAGGCATCACAATGACATGTGAGAAAAGAGGGATTTGGTTTATTAATAAAGACCAATGAAAATACAGAGTAATACAAATTATCTTATTGCTACCTGATACAATGAAATAGCTGGCTTGGCTACTCTCTTAGAAAATAAAGACAAAACTTACAGCCAAACGCTTAACAACCAGATCCCAGGTCAGTCAGGTCTCTAGGCAAGGACTTCGGCTTCCGTCATCTTCAAGGGGTACGCAGCACCTCCTTCCTATCTGAGTATCCTGGGATGTAATCTCCTGTGTTTCTCCAAAATCATCTTCAAAGGAGATCATGTCTACACTGCTACATTCAGTTTAACAATTCTGTACAAATAATCCACTGAGGAGCCGTACCATGGGAAGTTAAGAGGGGAAGGCAATGCCATGAATGACTTCAGTTTATTTTGATGCTGGCAAGCCTTTGGGCCTTAATGTCCTTGATCGTAATACATGCAGTCACAGGACACCTTGACTGTGAACCTAAAACTGAGATTAATGACTGAGGACACAAGGGAAGAATATCCACGTTCCTAGTCTGACCATATGTTTAGAACTGTCACATACTGGCAAGCCAGTGGTGACCCTGTTTTAGAGGCACAGTTAGAAATGTAAAATTGCCTTTCTGATTCCACAAGACAACTATACTGTGCTCCAATTATACTTCAAGTCATGTTAGTCCCTGTGGTGTGCATCCCCTGAACACTCTTGTTTCCAGTGCATCACAGTGTCTGAAGCCATGTGTTCTGGGACCCCATGATGAAAGTCCAACTACTAGACTTTCAATTCTCAGTATCCAGAAGCAATCTTTTCCTATTTATTGCCAACACTGGCAAAGTCTGATCTCCCTGGTATAAACACAGTGCCTACGGCATTCAAGGCAGATGCCTGTAGCAAAGGCTATTTGTCTTAGGCTGCCTTTTGGCAAGAGGTATATCCAGGAGCTCAGGACACAGTTGGGCAAAAACCTCCAGTGGGTCATAGCACTCTAGAGGTGGGGGGTAAAACTCCACAGTCAAGTTGCTTAGATTGGCCACACTCTGCAGAAGCTTCTTCAATACAGCACTGGAGAAGTCTTTGTCACAGAAATTCACAGTCGTGAGCTGTGAGCACTGGCTCAGGGCAGGCAAGAGGGCACTGAGCTCAGAGTCCTCCATCTTGCAGTTCACTAACTCCAGGGTCTGCAAAGTGTCTGCTGTATTCTCAAGGAGAAATCGGAGATGTGTGACACCAAACTTGGAGAACACTACACTACTGAGGTTCAGATGTTTCAGTTGACAGAGCCCCTGTCACTGTGACAAGTTTTTCAAGTCTGATTGGGTGAGATAGCAGAAACTGATGGACAACGAATCCAAGGGAGTCTTCAGGAATCTACGGGGAAAAAAGGAAATTACTTCATGATGTTCAAGGGCAATAAAAAGTTTGACACTGATAGAGAAGGGACCACATATGCAAAGTCAGACTAGCCTCATGCTGAAGGTCACCACTTGGGATACACCCTGTGGTGCCTCTCATGTAATTGTCTCCTGAGGCATGTACATAAGCTGGGATGGTCTCAGATCACACATCCCCAGCTCCACATCCTCATTCTGTCTAACAGACCTAGAGTTTGCCACAGCAGGCCAGGATCTCAAACTCAGAAAGGACCATTACAAAAAGGTTCTGGCAGCATCTTGGCATGTGTCCTGAATAGCTCATCACTGTCCCTCCTACCAGTCACAGCCTCTATCCCTGGTTTCAGTGCTTCAACCTTGAAACTGATAGTCCCTCACCCCAGAATCAACCATTTTCCATCTACTATATCCCAACCTGTGCTCATATTATCCTTCTCTCCAGGGGGACTTAGAGCTGATAAAGGCTCAACCAGAAGAACAAGCTGGCCACTCTTCACAGATCTGAGTACCGAGTTTCTTAGGTTCCTGTACAGGTGTGGGAACTCCCAGATCAGTGCCTGCTAATTTGTCCTGTTCCATTCCCAATAGCACAGCCAGGATCTCCAGAAGGAATATTCAAAGCACACTCACTGTGTCTGACCCCACCCCCACCCCCACCCCCAATGGATCTGCTTTCAAGGCAGTTCCCTCAACATCTCCTACCCAGCTTTGACTAGTAAATGAATGGTCATTGAACCAAGTGACCTCAGTTATGAAGGATACAAGTCAACACATAGACACTGTGATGAGTCCATCACGGCTAAATCCACAGTGGCTGGAACACTCCCTGGGCCCACTAGTGCTTGAAGTAAAGGGAAAAGGCTTGCAGTCACAGTAGAAGCAGCTCTCCGTCATTCCTTACCTCAACAGCTGCTGCATGTGGTGAGGAGAAAAGTAGATGCCATCCATGGAAAGATGCTCTAGTGAGGTGAGTTTGGAGAACTAAGAGAGAAACTGGACAGCACACATCTCTGTGACTGCCAAGGTATTTACAGCCATGTCTCTGTTCAAGAAGATGTGAGTTAGATGGCATTCACGAAGTTCTGTCATATGCCCAAAATGAGATGCAATGTGACCCAGCAAGGGCAGAACATGATTTGTGGATAGCTCCATTTTCTCGATATTATCTGGTGGGAAAATGTCCAAGATCTCCTTGATAATCTCCCCAGGGAAGTCACAAAATTCCATCTTCACGCAGCACAGCAGCACACAGACTTTCCTCTCCTGGGCCCACTGCAACAAGCATGTTTGGTGTTCTTTCAGGTGGAACCTGAGGCTGAGGTCAGTGACCACCTTCACATCCCTCCTCAGTTTACTGCTTACTTGCTCCTGACTTTCAGTCTCTGTTGAGCAGTACAAATTCTTTCTGCTAGGCCATACATCCCAGAAATCCTGGGTCATATTCCTCAGGTCAAGTACTCGAAGCTTCCACCTTCTGTGGAGAAAAAAGGTGAAATTTCATGATGAAAACAGGAAAAAACTCGGAGACAGCCTGTGTCCTACTTCTCTATGTCAGCTCAAACATAGCCCCTCTCACCTGCCAGGCAAGGGCAATCTTTGCCTGAACTTCATCTGGAGGCCTTTCCTGCTTCCCTCCATTCAATTACTGTAGACTTGTGTCTCTTCCACACCAAGTGTCTGTAGGAGAGCCAGGGAAAGCTTATTCCACTGTGGCTTCATCTACTCTGAGCTCTCCTCCACTCCTGACTGTCATTTTATGAGCTCTCAACATGAATACAAGTGCTACAGACCTCCAACAGGATGATACCAGAAGTTTCTGTCCACTTTGACCCCATTCTCCCTGACCTCACATGTATCTTACCTATAGCCCAGCAACTCCCCTTCTAGTCTACCTGGGCCTTGCTTACCTGGGGCGAACCTTCTGTGCCTGCAGAATATCTACACCACCCAGAACAGCTTGCAACAACTCCACATTGGGTGTCTTCATCAGGGCCCCCACGGGGAGGTAGGAAAAGGGCCAGGCTGCCACCATTGCCTTCAGTAGCTGCATGTGTCTACCAGTGAGGGCCTCCTTGAACACTGGTGGGAAGAGATGAGGGGGCAGGTACTCCAGAGTAGAGATGGTTGAGGCCTCATTCAACAGAAGGCTCTGCACTGCCAGATGTTGGAGTGAAGGTGGGTTGTAGATGCTCATCCTGATAGATCTTCAGTCAGAAGGAACCTGGTGAAGCATTTGGGACACATTATTTTCAACTTATGTTTTGGGAATTCCCACTTCTCACACACTGCAGGTACCAGAGGGTCAGAGTCCTTGGTCTGGCAGTAATGGAGAACTCAGTGTACCTTATTGTATACCATCTGGTGGTGTCAAAGCCAAACTTCCATCAGTCTCAGCATGTGAAGGCTCTTAAAGACCCCACACAGGCACAAATTAATCATTATCCTACCAGGTACCTACCCCTGTTCTTCTGTTTGGAAGTATTCAGGAGCATACAGAATGAGCAGACCTATGTTACAGGAAAAGACACCAACCATCTTTCCAAGAACTCATGAAAATAGTGTTGATGTCACACACCCAATCCACCAATAAGTTGTGCCTTCACCAAAGTGATCCCTCTGGGATGGAGTAAGGAGAATTAGTGAAATGCCTATTAGTACATGCTCCTTCTAAAATGAGACTCGTAGATGAGAAGCCAAGTAAACAGAGGCTACAAGGACAAAGATTTTCCTATGATGCATTGGGAACTACAGGAATAAAAGAGATGAAAAAAGAAAATTTACAAACATTTGAAAGTTTGGTCTATACTTTAAAAGGGTACTAAATTAAGAGAGGATTCTAACTCTTATCCCATAAGGAGCCTAGAAACCTAGACAAAGTCAATGGATCTAGAGTTCAAGACCAGTCTCAGGGCGATGGTGGCACATGTCTTTAATCCCAGCACTTGGGAGACAGAGGCAGTCGGATCTCTTTGATTTCAAAACCAGTTGATCTACAAGAGCTAGTTCTAGGACAGGCTCTAAAGCCACAGAGAAACCCGTTTTGAAAAACAAAACAATGAGAGAGAGAGCCTATTTTAACCCTGTCTCCAAAAGCTCAAATGAGCCAAAGAACATTAAATGTAAATCCCTATGAGTAACTCTTCTCATTAAAACCAAACTACACCAGATGTAAAAATATTAAATTGTATCCTTAGAATTTTAAAGTCATCATCTGGAAATTTAGCTTAGTTGGTATAAGGCTAGACCAACATGCACTAAGCTTCCCAATGGAGGTGAGTGACTTACCTGATATGGACAGGGGTTATAGAGCTCCTATTGCCAGCAGGGCCAAGCAGAGACTCCAGGTCCCAGGATCCTCAGCCCAGTCAATCAGTGACTCCAGCTCCAGGACTATGAGATTCTACCAGGCCTTCTCTTACCTATTTATACACCTTGCAACTCACTCCTCCCCATGAAGCACCACCCCTCTACAAAAAAATCTCCTATCTGAGATGTACAATATGTCTCCACCCACTTTATCCTGGTAAGGATTTTTTTTTTCTACAGCAGATTGGTTGACTCTGACCTATGAAAACAAAAATACTACATTCAATGTCAATATTCCATCTGTGGATAGATTGACTGATTTTTGTATGCATTATCATGCACATGTTTATATATGTGAATATTTAGTGTTTGTGGTTTTAGTGTCTATATGTGTGTTTTATTGTGTCTGGGTATTTGAATGTGTAGTGAGGTTTAGGGTAGCCAAAGGCTAAAAAATTAGTCTCAAAATGACAAATTAAAAACCAAACACAAAACAAAAACACACCACATGAATTTGCTGCAGATGAGGAAGGGCTAAGGTGGGTGTCGGGAACCTTGAGTCCTCCCAAGCAATAAGCTTATTTGGGATAATGACTTGACCAAGCAGGTTAGAATCATCAAGGGTAAGATGGACACCTTAACTCAAAGTGAAAATCAACAACAATGCATGATGAGATGGAAATCAAACAAACAATAAACTTTATTAATACACATGTATCTCCTGCAAGGGGTTCACGCTCTTCATCTTAGCATTTCAGAAGCTGAGGTCAGAGGATTTCTGTGAGTTTCAGGCCAACCTGATCTACAAACTGTAAAACAACAACCTCAAAGTCCAAATGCAAAGCAGAGGTGCTTTTCTTGAAGAAAACAGTAGAAACCAAGTGCCTCAAATGGTCTTTTAGAACAAATATCTTACCTAGCAATCCCAAGAGTGCTCCATAGGTACTTGTTCCTAGTGTGAAGACCTCAGTTTGATGTCTGGAACCCAGAACCGACTCTTGAAGGTTTCCTCTGAACTCCACATGTGCACCATGGCAAATGCCCCCACACCAATAATTAATTGTAAAAAAATTTTTTTGTGTGGTTATATATTATTAATGATTTAATAAAGATTGCCAGAAGAATCAAAATTCAAAGCCAGCCATACTAGTTAGCTGTAGAAGCTGGGCAGAGTTGACACACACCTTTAATTCCTGGACTCAGGAGACAAAGGCAGACAGATCTCTGTGAGTCTAAGGCCACTCAAGCCTACACAAGCTTGTATCAGTCTAAAAGAGACAAAGCTCACACAAAGGTGATCTCAGCAGTTTGGATCATGTTCTTTTAATCCCAGCACTAAGGAGACAACAAAAGCAAAGAGTCTCAGGTGTAAATTTAGTCTCAAGTCACAGTGATGAGAGGCAGCAGTCTGAGGCTTGGAGGAGAGATCCTGGAGACAGGATCAGCCTTCAGCCTCAGGTAGAACAAGAGTTTGTGGCTTGGCTGCTGTGCTTCTCTGGTCTTCAGTTTGAAGCTTGAACCCCAAAAATCTGTCTCTGGATCTCTTATTAATTCTTGTTACATTTTTGAATTTCCTTTCCCAACAGCAGGGAACCACTCTATGACATCCGCTGGGCACATGTGCATGACTGTCACCTCTGAAGTCACTGGGAGAGGGCTGTAGTATCAGGAGTTTTAAGTCACCTTTGCCCATGAGCAGCTTCTAACCCAGTGTGAAAAGCACCAGGTCCTCTAGTGATGAAAGGAAGGAAGGAGAGAGGGAAGGAAGGAGCAATTGTTACATCAAGACTCCTTGAGGGAAAAATTAGGAAAAATGGTTCAATTAGAAATCAAATGAAGTTGAGAATGTTGGTGCACACCTTCAATCCCAGCCTTTAATCTCAGCACTTGAGAGCCAGAGGCAGGCAATTCTCTGAGGTCAAGGCCATTCTCAGCTACATAGTTCCAGGAGAGCCAAAGCTACATAATAAGACCCTGACTCAAAATATCAAAAAAAGGAAAATAACAGACAAACAGCAAGAAAGAAAGGAAGAAAGAAAGAAAGAAAGATGGATGAATGGATGAAGAAAGAACAAAAAGTAAAGAATCAAATAAAATTCTGAATCTGGGATGTGTTCTCTTCCATTTGTGTCTTGGATATCAATGTCACCTCACCATGCTTACCTTGTGACTTTACATGCTGAGTCATCTTGTTGGCCCATCCAGTTTTTTGTTGTTGTTGTTGTTGTTTTTTTTTTTTTTTGGTTTTTTGAACAGGGTTTCTCTGTGTAGCTTTGGAGCCTATCCTGGCGCTCACTCTGGAGACCAGGCTGGCCTCGAACTCTCAGATATCCGCCTGCCTCTGCCTCCCGAGTGCTGGGATTAAAGGCGTGGGCCACCAACGCCCAGCTCCATCCAGTTTTTTTTTTTAAGAATCAGTTAAGCAGTTCATGAATTAGGTACTGACATCATTTCCACTCCATATTCTCTCTTCTCCAAATTCTCTCTTATCCCCCCTTGCCTACGCAATTTCATGACCTATTCCTTAGTCATCTGTGTGTGTGTGTGTCTGTCTGTCTGCCTGTTTGTCTCTCTCTCTCTCTCTCTCTCTCTCTCTCTCTCTCTCTCTCACACACACACACACACACACACACACACACACACACACCTATAAATACATCCTGCCAAGCTCCTTCAGCGTTGCTCGTATACAGGAGTTTAGGGAAGATCACCAGTTGGATAAGGATAGCAATCAGGGAGCTGGTCCCAGATGACTGATTCTCCTCCCTCTTTTGGCAACTCTTTAATCCCTGTATTTCTTCCTCTTGGCTGAGACCTTCTGAGATTTTCCCATCCAGGTTGTGTTGGCTGCTGGTCTTGCTACTGTGCAAGTCTTGTTTAGGTGAACAAATTGTTACAGTTGTGTGCAGCTCTCTGTCATCTAGAGAAGACACTACCTCACATTAGACATCACAGTCTTCTGGCTCTTAGAGTCTTTCTGCCCTCTCTTCCTGCATGTTCCCTGAACCTTAGGTGTAGGTCAGTTTTCTAGATGTATTAACTGGGGATGGGAACCTCACTGTTATTTCCTCTTTCCTTTTTCATCATTATGGATTTCTGTGATGGACTCCATCTACTTCAAACAAACAAACAAAAATCTTTTTTGATATGGACATGTTAAGAGCTACACTCATCTATGGATACAAGGATGGGTTCTTAGAAAACAGGTGGTCTTATACTGGAGTAGAACAGTAGTGGGTTCTCCTAGGGTCCATATCCTCACCAGCCACAGGGAGTTGCCTAACTTTCTAGTAGCAGGCATAAATTCAACTCCATTGAGAAGACAAGAAGTCCAATTAGGTAGCTGTCAATCACCCCTTAAATATGTCATTATTGCACCCTTGGCTCTATCTTGACATATCTTGTCTTGGATAGTGGTTCATAGGCTTCACAGCCTGGTAGGACTTTTAATTGCATTTTCCCCCAGCAGCGTGAATACCACCTTTGTACATAGGACTTGCAGATAAGTTCCAGCTTCATTCCTAACAGTCCTTTGTCCAAAGTATGTGGTGCCTACAGCAGTTAGTCTTGCTCCCACGTTCTGCGACACAACTGAGGGCAATGGCAATGGCTCCTGTGGTATGGACTGCTTTAACATTACATGCATTATATGAATATAGGCAAACATTCATACTCAAAAAATAAAAAGAAATGAATCTCTGTGCATGGTGGCACACACCTTTAATCCCAGCACTCTTGTGGCAGAGGCAGGCAGATCTCTGTGAGTTCTGGGCCAGCCTGGTCTACAGAGCAAGTGCCAGGATAGGCTCCAAAGCTACACAGAGAAAACCTGTATTGAAAAAAAAAAAGGAATGAATCTTTATAAACACCTGGAAATGAGGATGGTTTAACTTCTTTTTCTATATGGTTCCCTTTATTTCTCTTCTCTTGTCATATTGCTCCAGCTTGTCCTTCAAGCACAATATTGAAAAGAAGTAGTGATACTGGACATCCTTGTCTACTTCCTGACTTCACTGGCATTGCTTCAAGTTTCTCTCCATTTAACATGACATTGGTTGGGTGTTACTCATATAGTGCTTTTATTGTGTTGAAATCTGTTCACTAACCCCTTAACTTTCTGGAATTTTATCAAGACATGTTGGATTCTTAAAATGCTATTTCTGCTTCTGTTGATATAATTCAAAGGGGCCAAAGAGATGGCTCAGTGGGCATGAGCACTGGATGCTGTTCCAGGGGACCTAGGTTCAATTCCCAGAACCTACAGGGAGCTTCTGACACACTCACACAGATGCAATCTTGCCAGGTAGTGGTGGCACCTGCCTTCAATCTGGAAGCAGAGGCAGGTGGATCTCCATGGGTTCATGGCAAAATGATCTATAGAGCTAGTACCAGGACAGCTCCAGAGCTACAGAACAACACTGTCTTAAAAAACAAAAACAAAACAAGCAACAAAAAAAAAAAAATACAAAAACAAAACCAGCGTCAGACGTTGGTGGCCCATGCCTTTAATCCCAGCACTCGGGAGGCAGAGACAGGCAGATCTCTGTGAGTTCGAGGCCAGCCTGGTCTCCAGAGTTAAGGCCAGGATAGGCTTCAAAGCTACACAGAGAAACCCTGTCTCAAAAAACCAAAAAAAAAAAAAAGAAAAAACAAACAAACAAAATACAAACCAAAAAAAAAAAAGAAACAAACAAACAAAAAAAACGCCAACCAACCAAAGAAAAATGTATAATTCAGCGACAGTCTACTTATTTATTTTACATTTAGTGACATGTGTATAGTGAGCCATTTCTTCATTTCAGAGATAAGTATTCATGTATATAAGTAGATAATCTTTTTATGTATGCCTGTATTGTGCTTGCAAATATTGCAGTGAATGGACGTGGATCTATGTTCATCAAGGATATTCATTTATTTGTTGTTGTTGTTTTCCTCTCTTTACCTGGTATGCTATTGCAGGCTCTGTAGATGGAGTTTAGTGGCGTTTCATCTGTTTTTGTTTTTCTTTGATACTGTAAGAAGGATAGATTATAGTTCGAATTTGAATGTCTGCTAGGATTCTGTTTGAATCCATCAGGGCCTGGGTGTTCTTTAGCCAGAGGGATTTTTTTAAATTACCATATCAATTTCTTCATTTGTTATGTGTCTATTTAGGTAGTTGACTTTTCTTTTTCCCCTTGGGATTTTTGAGACAGGATTTCTCTGCTTTGCTTCTCTGATCTTCAGCTTGAAACTTGAACCACAACATCTGTTTCTTAGTCTTTTCTTTTTTGAGCTACAAACTGGAACCCAATGTAAAGGTATGAATTCATTAAAAAAGCCAATTTCCTGTGGCTTTGAAGCCAATGGGCCAGGCCCAAAGCTGAGCTGCAGGTAGGACTCCCACCTGAGTCCCTGCCTGCACAGGTAGGTTTTCTTTTGGTTTTGTTTTTCCCCAAGTCTTTGAGAGACAATTGAACTTTTGGGTTGTAGCTTTTCTAAATAGTCTTCAGCTGCCCCCAAAACTCAGGAGGTTTTTGAGTTTTTCCCAGAGTTCCTCTCCTGGGCCTGACACTCTCAGCTCAAGCCCACAAGGTAGATCTCCGATTCAGATGTGCTATGCCTCACAGTTCACTGACATTGTCAGCAGATTAGGTAAGTTAATTGCAAATTCTTAAAGGAAGAGATTAATTAAAAGAATTCCCTTTTCCCCCATACTAAAAAATGAAAAACACTATTAAAGTGGAGAGAATTTGGTCTCGGTATGATGACATAATGGATGATTTAAAAATTTAAATGATTTAAATGAATGATTTAAATGAAGGAATAAGCAACTTAATCAAGATTGACATACCATTATCATCATTTTGATAATCCTTGTAGTTGTAATAATTCTTGGTTTTCTCTAAAAATTTGGTTGATATAAGTGCTAAGATACAGGTAGAAAAACTACTCAGGAAGCTCTTCCACCACTGTTCGAGGGAACTTTTATTGGTGGACAAACTACCATCCTGAAGTGGATGCTGCCAGCCAGGCCCTTGCCTTCCCTCACTCTGGGGTCTCTGATGATGACTACCACCCATCTGGAGACTGAGCTCCATCACTCCAGCATCTCTCAGTGAACACATGCAGCAGTTGTTCAGGTAAGGAAGCATGGAGAACTGATTCTGCTCCCAGGAAGAACCTTTCTCTTTAACATTGGAGATTAGTGGCCCCCTGAAATCAGGCAGGCAATATGGGATTCACAATGAAGGACTCATTAGAATATCTAAGCCTGGCCTTGTTCCTTGTTAACTAAATCAAGGGCACAGATGACCACTCCTGAAGCTGAGGAATGAATGACAGAGCTGCTATGCTAGAAGGCCAGATTTGTGTGTCAGATCTAGTGAGGGTATGTTTCAGGCTCTTTCTTCATAGCGCTCCTGTCAAATCTAATATGGAGTGCAGGGGACTCCCACACAGTGGGGGACTCCCTTCCAAACCCCAGCTCAGGTACAACCCACACCCAAACACCTGAGAGATCCTTTATTAACTGGGGAAGGAAAGTGAAAGTGGCTGCTTTCTGACTCCAGCAAGAAAAACAGCAGCAATTGACCTTGCAGGTGTCAATCTTAAGAAGAGAAAAACTGAAAGTCTGTGTTAGAATGGGCTATGCTATCATGGTGGTACAGGAGAAAGGGGAGAAGGGAAAGGGACAAGGGACAGGGGGAGGGATATTTGTCTCAGAGGAACAAAGGATTGCCTCTGGATAGGGAGGAGACAGATGTGGCACATAGGTAAATGGCGGTTTATAAATGCAAAGGGGGGGAGAGAACCCCATGTTAGGATGAGATGTTTAATTTTAATTGGCCATGTTAATTAGCTGAACCAAAGGGGGCTACTGAGTGCTGGACTTTGGTAGTCAGCCTCAGGAGAAGGAAGGTACCAAATAAGGGAGTAGCCAATCCCCATATGTCAAATAACTAGCCCTTGGTTTCTCCTAGGTTTCTGAAGACCCCCTTGGTTGCCTGTCCATCACTCTCTGCTGGTTCCCAGTCATATTTGGAGTCCCTCTCCCAATGTTGAAGCCTCTGTCAGCTCAATAATCTGACCTTGAAGGAGGCCTTAAAACTGATTTGAGTCCCATGCCTCTTCAGATTTCTTCTAGAGCATAAAGTAGACACACTACAGATCTTAGAATTAGAACATCGTAGGATGGGTGAGTCTCACTTTCATTTCCTCCTGCCTGCCCTGAGCCAATATTCCCAGCCTACCATAGTCAGTTTGTGTGACAATGACATCTCCATGGTAGTCCTGAAAGACCTTGTGCACCACACTTCCAGCCTTAACCACGTGACTCTGAAAGTGTGTCTTCCCCTCTGGAGTGCTATGACGACACGGGTTATATCCTAGCACAGAAATTTGCCCGACTTCTGTCTGCACCTATGAATACACCAATTGGGCAGCTCAGATTGGTCTCCTTTGTTAAGGCTTTGTGCCAGTTATATTTTAAACGCTGTTGCTATGACCTGAGGCCCAGATGTTTGTCTTTGTGGGCAATAAATAGGGGAAGATTGCTTCTGGGTACTGAGAAATGAAAGCCTAGGGGCAAATCTCTCATCAATGGATCCAAAGCACATAGCTTCACACAGCACTCAATGCCACAGGAGGAGAGACTGCTCAGCGGTCAAGAGCTTGTACTGCTCTTGCAAAGGACCAGAGTTTAACTCCCACTACTTTGGTCGGTCGCTTCACAAACTCCAGCTCCTGGGGATGTTGCCCTCTTGTGGACTCTGAGAATATTGCAGTCATACCTGGACATGCCTCACATAGCACACACATTCTTATTTATTTATTAATTTTTATTTTAGAGGCACTCATTTTTAAATATCCATCCCCACATTCCCTCGCCCTCCCATCCCTCCCATCCTCCGGTATTCCCAACCCACCCCCTAACCTATCCTCCACTCCCTCCCCAGGGATATTGAGGGAACTCATGTCTCTCCAGCCCTCTTCTGAGGGAACTCCATTGGGGAACTCATGTCTCTCCAGCCCTCTTCTGTCCACATTTTCATTTCTGGCCAGAATGTAATTGCTGGTTCTGAAAACACACCCACAAGTAACATTATAGAGATACAGCAGGTTCCATGTAGGACGATATTATGTATACACATATATGCATGTAATAACTACTGAACTAAGAGTCCACTAATTTGAAAGAGAGCAAAGAAAGGTATGAGGGAGTGTTTGGAAGGAGGAAAAGTGAGGATGAACTGTGTAATTATACTCTTAAAAAATGAAAAAATAAAGAGGAATATAATTGGGGAAGAGTCCTTCATAGCTGTGTCTTATGGAAGTCAGCATCTCTCCACAACAATGTGTCAGCACAGGACCATAGCAGGATGTACATTTGTTGTGTGTACCTCCACATATACACACAACATTCTGCCATTGTCTGCCTATGGAGTTCAGAGGTCAACTTTCGGGAGTCAGTGCTCCTGTTCCAGCATATGTGTGTCTTGACTCAAACTCAGATTGTCAAACTCGGCAGCAGGTACCATTTACCTGTTGAACAATTTTTGCTACCCATGGTTTTTGTTTGTTTGTTCTTTTAGTTTTTCAAAAAAAGGTTTCTCTGTGTAGCAGTCCTGGCTATCCTGAAACTTGCTTTGTAGACCAGGCTGTCCTCATACTCACAGAGATTCTCCTGCCTCTGCCTCCCTAGTGCTGGGATTAAATTTTTGTTTTTTTTTTCATGACAGGGTTTCTCTGTGCAACAGCTCTAGCTGTCCTGGACCTAGCACTGTAGAACAGGCTAGCTTCAAACCCACAGAGATCCACCTGCCTCTGCCTCCTGAGTTTTGGCTACAAATTTTGTTGAAGTCAACAATGAAGAAAAAGCAGAAGATATGAATCAAAATTCTTTGTTGTTATTATCTTATGCAACAAAGAAAACACAATTGCTAGATTAGAAGACTCATTTCCAGTCATACTTGATGGTATATATAACCAATTATCTCAGGACTCCAGGGACAGAGGCAGGTAGATCTCTATGATTCCAAGGCCAAACTCATCTATAAAACTATTTCTAGGACAGTGAGGGCTATTACACACATTAACCCTGGCTCAAAGAAACCAAAACCAAACCAAACCAAGCAACAGTTCACCGCCAGACATTTATAATATATTTCATAGGTAACCGCTGTCCTGTAGTCCAGGAGAGGGACTTCTGTTCCTTTCCTGGAGGCTTTTTTCTGCAGGTGGACAGGCAGAGATTGGGAGACATGAAGGATACAGCCCCATAGTCACATGGCCTATCATCTAGACTTGGTGATGTTGGTCCTCATCTCAGCACTCCAGATAATAGGGTATGTTGGATTGGGGGGGGAGGTCTCTATCTTTCTGGTAACATCTTTGTTGTTGGAACAGGGTGTCACTGTGTAGCCTAGAGCTGACTATGTAGACTCCACTCACCTGAAACTCACCCTCAGGTCCTAGAAATTTACAGCAGCCTATCTGATATCACCTCACTGCTCAGCCATTGCTCTTGCTCAGATAATTTGCTTTTCAAAGGTTGCATGGTTGACAGGCTTGTTGGCAGCAGCCTAAAATTCCAGCACTTTGGAGGCAGATGCAGGAGCATCCAATGCAGCCTAGCCTGCATTTTGAATTTCAAGTCAGTCCAGGTTGGAAGGTTTCAAAAACAAAAACAAACAAGAATGGTATGAATTGATAAGTCCCTTTGTTTTTTGGAGGTGAGGCTATTTGATAATGGGATTTGATCTAGGTCTGGACCTTTGTTGGAGAAGTACACTACCTCTGAGAAGAATTCAATTCATGCAAACAACTGACAAAAACCTTGTGTCAAAATTAAAATTATTACAAAATGCCTGGGACCAGGACATGAAGGCAAAGGGCTGCTATGGCACACACAGCTGCCCCTAGGTCAATCTGAAGGACATAAAAAAATTGCTATCTACACAGCACCAATTCCAGAAATATAGAACTGTGATAACTGTGAGCTGGGCATGTTTGTACATGCCTTTAATCCCAAGACTTGGGAGACAAAGGCAGGCTGAGTTCAAGGTCAGCCTACTTGACAAAGTTATTGCACAGCCAAGGTCATACGGATAATAACTCTCAGGAGATACAAAACAAAACACCCCCCCCCATTCACACACACACACACACACAAACACAAATGTGATAATTTTGTAATGGGAATCTAACCCAGAACCTCTCACATGACAAGTCAGGAACCTCTACCCTGTTAATATTTCCATCCTTTTCCCATCCCCATAGTTTAGGGAAGACATTCAGGACCCCCCACAAGGAGAGGAAGGATTCAAGGCTGACCTATCTCTCCAGCTTCCGCTTAGATTTTTAATGTTTTTTTGAGACAGAGTTTCTCTGTGTAACAGCCCTGGCCATCCTGGAACTCACTGGACATGGTCCTATTAAGCTTTCCAGTCTGTCCTTTGATCATAAGACGGTACAATCAGGGCTTGAGAACTGGCTCAGTAGTCTGGCAACTTGAGCTCAAAACCTGGAATATAGATAAGTAAAGTTTGAAGGGGAGATTTGACTCAATGATGTCAATGTAGAGCATGTGAGCACCCCAGGCACATATCACACAGAGAGAGAGAAAGGGACACACAGAGAAAGATAGTCACACTCACATACAGAGAGACAGATAGACAGACACATGCCCATGATAGAATAAAGTAAGTTCAAAAGTATATAACCCAATAATTCTGTGCTAAATGCCATTGCAGTTTTGTTTTGGCTTCCATAATTGTGGTGACTCCCAAGTTAGCTCATTTCAGACACAATTCCACTACAACAGACACTTTACATTTTATTTGTCATGTGATAGAATTTACATCAATCAACACTGACAGAGCCCCATTATAGGCATAAGGGCATGCAGTGAGGACTACACATCCTTCAAAATATGTCTAATTATCTGAAATGCAGAGGTGTGGGCCATGTCCTAATAGATGTATCTACAAAATACTCCCACACCTAAGGCTCAAGGGACCACTGATGAAAAGGGGCCAGAAACATTATAAGACTCAGAGGATAGAGTGTTTGGTGGGAGACTGTGCCTCCTAGTAATGTCAGATCCTAGACCTATGAAGTTTTGCCAACATGACTGCAAAAACAGGAGCTGAAGAAGGACAACAATAGACATATCAAAGAGGACAGAGGAAAGGCCGGGAGGCCTCAAACACTATACAAAACACTATAGGAAATTAAGGCTTGCTGGCAGTGGGAAAATAGTCCTCCCTAAAGATGACCCACCAATTCGTTATTCAATACCAGATGGTCAGCCTTGGGGACATATATACAAGTCACATTAAAGTATTTATTTATTTATTTTTATTTTCTGTATACTGTTGTTTCCTCACATGTATGACTATATACCATCTGCAGTGCCCACAGAATCCAGAAGAGGCGACTGAATGCTCTGTGAATAGAGCTTATAGGTGGTCATGAGTTACAATGTGGTCCTTGGGAATGGAACTCTGGACCTCTGGAAGAGAACCAGTGCTCTTAACCACGATGGAGCCCTCTCTTCAGCCCCAAGGGGGTTTGTTTACAAATATATTGCATATTCATACACATATATACAGATAATAATAATTAAGAAAAAAGAGGCCATGACTTTGAAGGAAAGGGAGGGGAGTTTGGAAGGAGTAAAAAGAAGGGAGATGTCCCTGAGGATCCAGGGACCCTGACTCTGCTAAGATCCCTGGACTATTCTGGCCCACACAGAGTGCAGAGTTGAGCTGCTTCAGCCCCTGCCTTGGGCCCAACTTCTGCCTGCCCACTCTGGGAAATCTAGCCCTGAGGCCTGCAGGCAGCCTGAATCTGTCACTGAGGACCAAGGGACCCTGACTCTGCTGAGATCACTGGGCTACTCTGCCCCCAGGCATTGCTGAGTGCAGGGAGTGCAGAGGTGAGCTGCTTTGGACCCAGCCTTGGGCCCAATTTCTAACTGTCTACTCTAGAAACTTCTGCCTCACGGGTCTGCAGCCTGATTCAATTGGCCCCTGAAAACCAAGCAAACCTGACTCTGCTGAGATCACTGGGCTATTCTATCCCCCAAGCAGTGCAGAGTGAGATTAAATCAGCCCCTGAGGACCAAGCAACCCAGAGTCTGCTGACATCTGTGCCCTAGTCCTCCTGCTCTTGTCCACCTAGAGAGCGAGTGCCTCAGACCTGCCTGCACAAACCTTGAGACCCATCAGAGTATTGGAGCCAATTGCACCCACCTGAAGAAAACCCCTGGACCCATACACACCAGGAAAGGAAGAGACACCACCCGCACCCACTGGAAGAAGAGATGGGAAGACGACAATATAAGAACACATCCAACAACAGGAAAACCAATATGATACCACCAGAGTCTAGGGACTCTACACCAGCAAGACATGAACATCCCAACACAGATGAAGCGGAAGAGAGCAACCTTAAAAACAACTTCATGCAGATGATAGAGACCCTAAGAGAGGAAATCAGAAAATCCTTCAGAAAATGGAAGAAAAGGTGAACCAAAAGATGCAAGAAATCAAGGAAAGCCAAGAAAATACAATTAAACAGCTGAAGGAAACAGTTCAGGACCTGAAAACTGAAATAGAGACAATAAAGAAAGCACAAACTGAGAGAATGCTGGAATTGGAAAAGCTGAGTAAACAATTAGGAACCACAGATGCAAGCATAACCAACAGAATACAAGAGATGGAAGACAGAATCTCAGATGCTGAAGATAAACTAGAGGAAATAAATTCATCAAGCAAAGAAAATCTTAAGTCCAACAAATCCTTAACACAAAATATTCAGGAAATATGGGACACCGTGAAAAGATCAAACCTAAGGATAATAGGTATGGAAGAAGGTGAAAAAACCCAACTCAATGGTGCAGAAAACATATTCAACAAAATCATAAAAGAAAACTTTCCCAACCTAAAGAAAGACATGCCAATGAAAGTACAAGAAGCCAACAGAATACCAAATGGAGTGTACCACAAAGAAAGTCCCCTTGTCACATGATAATGAAAACACCAAACGTACAGAATAAAGAAAGAATATTAAGACAGCAAACGAAAAAAGTCAACTAACATATAAAGGCAAACCTATCAGAATTACACCGGACTTCTCCATGGAAACTCTGAAAGCTAGAAGGACCTGGATAGATATTCTGCCAACTCTAAGAGAACATGGATGCCAGCCAGACTACTAAACCCAACAAAACTTTCAATTACTATAAATGGAGAAAATAAGATATTCCATGACAAAAACAGATTTCAACAATATGCAACCACTAATCCAGCTCTACAGAAAGTACTGGAAGGAAAACTCCAACCTAAGGAAATGAACTACACTCACAAAAATATAGGCAATAGACAATCCCACTTTAGGAAAACCCAAAAGAAAAAGCAGGGTAAATACCGTACAATACCACTACCAACAACAAATCAAAAAAAAAAAAAAAACCAAACAAGATTAATGGTCTTAACTCGCCTATAAGAAGACACAGGCTAACAGATTGAATATGAAGACAGAATTCATCCTTTGGCTGCATACAAGAAACACACCTCAAATGCAAAGACAGACATTGCCTCAGAGTAAAGGGTTGGGATAAGATATTCCAATCAAATGGTTCCAAGAAATGAGTTGGGGTAGCTATCCTAGTATCTAACAAGTTAGACTTCAAACTAAAATCAATCAAAAGAGATGAAGAAGGTCATTTCATATTTTTCACAGGAAAAATCCATCAGGAAGAAGTCTCAATTCTAAACATCTATGCCCCAAATACAAAGGCACCAACATTCAAAAGAAACATTATTAAAACTCAAATCACAAATAAGACCTCACACAGTTATAGTGGGAGACTTCAACACCCTACTCTCACCACTGGACAGGACCACCAGACAGAAACTTAACAAAGAGAAAAAGGAACTAACAGAAGTTATGACCCAATTGGGATTAACAGACATCTTTAGAACTTCCCATCCAAACACAAAAGAATATACCTTCTTTTCAGCATCACATGGAACTTTCTCAAATATTGACCACATACTTAGCAACAGAGCAAACCTCAACAGGTACAAAAAAAATTGGAATAACCCCCTGTGTCTTATCAGACCAACATGCTTTTAAGTTAGGTTTCAAGAGCAACACAAATTGCAGAAAACCTACCAACTCATGGAAATTCAACAACACGCAATTGCAACATTCCTGGGTCAAAGAAATAATAAGAAAGAAATTAAAGACTTCCTAGAATTCAATGAAAATGAAGACACAACATACCAAACTTTGGGACACTTTGAAAGCAGTACTAAGAGGAAAGTTCATAGTTCTAAGTGCTCACATGAAGAAACTAGAGAATAGAGCAGTTTCGACTCTACCCATCCAGATCCTGCTGTTGCTGCTTTCAATTGGTGTCTGGCTTTTCTCTGGAAGAAAGATTCCCTTGCCCGAACCCATTAGAAGGTTGTAGCACTGGTCGTTATAACAATTGGAGGTCCTGTGCCTGGTGTTGGTGGCACATGCCTTTAATCCCAGCACTCGGGAGGCAGAGGCAGGCGGATCTCTGTGAGTTCGAGGCCAGCCTGGTCTCCAGTCGAGTGCCAGGATAGGCTCCAAAGCTATACAAATAAGCCCTGTCTCGAAAAACCAAAACCAACCAACCAACCAACCAAACAGACAATTGGAGGTCCCACCGAGATTTGGGAAAGAAGCCAAGACACTGAAGGATCACCCAGGAAGGCTTGCCAGCATTAAGGGTTTTTATTGACAGTGAGACACAACTGCTCCTGGAACACCACTTACATCTGAGAGGAAGATGGGAATCGAAGACATAAAGTTTAGCTTTGACATGGCAAGACTAGCCATTTGGGCAAGAAGCTGCTCTTGCCTCAACAGTTTGACTGTTGCTTTCTAAACTGGACATACAGGACCACAGGAAAGTGACTGCTTAACGAAGATGGACAGTCATGAAAAGTTCCTGCTTCATGGAAGAGTCTGCCAAATATTCTACAGGACACAGAAAAAAGGTGACAGACAAACTGCCAATGCAGGTGGACAGTTTAAAATTTCCTGCTTTGCTGAGAAGTCTGCAAGACACATTGTGGCCGGTAGCATAAAAATGGATGCCCCAACATTACCAAGAAACTTTGGGTGACTGTCTAGGAAGCAAGATGTCTCTATCATTTCTAGAGTTTATATATTATTCTTCTATGGTCTTTGATGGAGTTGACAACAGATAGTTATAGTAACGCACAAAGATAGAATAGTTAAAATCTTATGGTTGTTACTGATAACTATTTTTGTTATATAGCATCAATATCACCTGGGATTTTCGTAAGTTTGTATATAAGGTGGCTCCACAATAAAGTTGAGAGACATTCTCTCAGAAAGTGGGAAAAAAAAGAAAGAAACTAGAGAATAGTGACACCAGAGAGTTGATATCATGGCTGAAAGCTCTATAACAAATGTAAGCAAATTCACCCCGGGGGAGTAGACGCCAGGAAATAATCAAACTGAGGGCAGAAATCAATAAAGTCAAAACAAAGAAAACAATTCAAAGAATCAATGTAACAAAGAGTTGGTTCTTTGAGAAAATCAACAAGATAGACAAACCTTTATCCAAACTCATCAAAAGGCATAGAGAGAACATGCAAATTAACAAAATCAGAAATGAAAAGGGGGACATAACAACCGTCACTGAGGAAATCCAGAGAATCTAAAGGTTGTGGGAAGAACATAGAGAGCAAGATGAGAGATAGTATAATAGAGGGAGACATTTTAGGTTTAAAGAGAAATCAGGCACTAGGGAAATGTCTGAAGACCTACAAAGATGACACCAACTAACAATCTAAGCAACAGAGGAGAGGCTACCTTAAATGCCCTCTCCTGATAATGAGATAGATGACTAATTCATATGCCATCGTATAGCCTTCATCCAGCAGCTGGTAGAAGTAGAAGCAGACACCCACAGCTAAACCTTGAACAGAACTGAAATCCAGATGCAGAGAAGGAGGACTGATGAGCAAAGGGGTCCATACCAGGCTGGTAAAACGCACAGAAACAGCTGACCTGAACAAGGGAAAACTCTTAGTCCCCAGACTAATAGCTGGGAAACCAGCATGGGACTGATCCAGACTCCCTGAATGTGGATGTCACTGAGGAGACCTTGGTAATCTATGGGGCCTCTTGTAGTGGATCAGTACTTATCGCTACCATAGGAATGGACTTTAGGAGCCCATCCCACATGGAGGGATACTCCCTGAGCTTAGACACAAGGGGGTTGGCCTAGGCCCTATCCCAAAGTCTGTCATATTCTTTGGGATAGGGCCTAGGCCAACCCCCTTGTGTCTAAGCTCAGGGAGTATCCCTCCATGTGGGATGGGCTCCTAAAGTCCATTCCTATGGTAGCGATAAGTACTGATCCACTACAAGAGGCCCCATAGATTACCAAGGTCTCCTCAGTGACATCCACATTCAGGGAGTCTGGATCAGTCCCATGCTGGTTTCCCAGCTATTAGTCTGGGGACTAAGAGTTTTCCCTTGTTCAGGTCAGCTGTTTCTGTGCGTTTTACCAGCCTGGTATGGACCCCTTTGCTCATCAGTCCTCCTTCTCTGCATCTGGATTTCAGTTCTGTTCAAGGTTTAGCTGTGGGTGTCTGCTTCTACTTCTACCAGCTGCTGGATGAAGGCTATACGATGGCATATGAATTAGTCATCTATCTCATTATCAGGAGAGGGCATTTAAGGTAGCCTCTCCTCTGTTGCTTAGATTGTTAGTTGGTGTCATCTTTGTAGGTCTTCAGACATTTCCCTAGTGCCTGATTTCTCTTTAAACCTAAAATGTCTCCCTCTATTATACTATCTCTCATCTTGCTCTCTATGTTCTTCCCACAACCTTTAGATTCTCTGGATTTCCTCAGTGACGGTTGTTATGTCCCCCTTTTCATTTCTGATTTTGTTAATTTGCATGTTCTCTCTATGCCTTTTGATGAGTTTGGATAAAGGTTTGTCTATCTTGTTGATTTTCTCAAAGAACCAACTCTTTGTTACATTGATTCTTTGAATTGTTTTCTTTGTTTTGACTTTATTGATTTCTGCCCTCAGTTTGATTATTTCCTGGCGTCTACTCCCCCGGGGTGAATTTGCTTACATTTGTTATAGAGCTTTCAGCCATGATATCAACTCTCTGGTGTCACTATTCTCTAGTTTCTTTCTTTTTTTTCCCACTTTCTGAGAGAATGTCTCTCAACTTTATTGTGGAGCCACCTTATATACAAACTTACGAAAATCCCAGGTGATATTGATGCTATATAACAAAAATAGTTATCAGTAACAACCATAAGATTTTAACTATTCTATCTTTGTGCGTTACTATAACTATCTGTTGTCAACTCCATCAAAGACCATAGAAGAATAATATATAAACTCTAGAAATGATAGAGACATCTTGCTTCCTAGACAGTCACCCAAAGTTTCTTGGTAATGTTGGGGCATCCATTTTTATGCTACCGGCCACAATGTGTCTTGCAGACTTCTCAGCAAAGCAGGAAATTTTAAACTGTCCACCTGCATTGGCAGTTTGTCTGTCACCTTTTTTCTGTGTCCTGTAGAATATTTGGCAGACTCTTCCATGAAGCAGGAACTTTTCATGACTGTCCATCTTCGTTAAGCAGTCACTTTCCTGTGGTCCTGTATGTCCAGTTTAGAAAGCAACAGTCAAACTGTTGAGGCAAGAGCAGCTTCTTGCCCAAATGGCTAGTCTTGCCATGTCAAAGCTAAACTTTATGTCTTCGATTCCCATCTTCCTCTCAGATGTAAGTGGTGTTCCAGGAGCAGTTGTGTCTCACTGTCAATAAAAACCCTTAATGCTGGCAAGCCTTCCTGGGTGATCCTTCAGTGTCTTGGCTTCTTTCCCAAATCTCGGTGGGACCTCCAATTGTCTGTTTGGTTGGTTGGTTGGTTGGTTTTGGTTTTTCGAGACAGGGCTTATTTGTATAGCTTTGGAGCCTATCCTGGCACTCGACTGGAGACCAGGCTGGCCTCGAACTCACAGAGATCCGCCTGCCTCTGCCTCCCGAGTGCTGGGATTAAAGGCATGTGCCACCAACACCAGGCACAGGACCTCCAATTGTTATAACGACCAGTGCTACAACCTTCTAATGGGTTCGGGCAAGGGAATCTTTCTTCCAGAGAAAAGCCAGACACCAATTGAAAGCAGCAACAGCAGGATCTGGATGGGTAGAGTCGAAACTGCTCTATTCTCTAGTTTCTTCATGTGAGCACTTAGAACTATGAACTTTCCTCTTAGTACTGCTTTCAAAGTGTCCCAAAGTTTGGTATGTTGTGTCTTCATTTTCATTGAATTCTAGGAAGTCTTTAATTTCTTTCTTATTATTTCTTTGACCCAGGAATGTTGCAATTGCGTGTTGTTGAATTTCCATGAGTTGGTAGGTTTTCTGCAATTTGTGTTGCTCTTGAAACCTAACTTAAAAGCATGTTGGTCTGATAAGACACAGGGGGTTATTCCAATTTTTTTTGTACCTGTTGAGGTTTGCTCTGTTGCTAAGTATGTGGTCAATATTTGAGAAAGTTCCATGTGATGCTGAAAAGAAGGTATATTCTTTTGTGTTTGGATGGGAAGTTCTAAAGATGTCTGTTAATCCCAATTGGGTCATAACTTCTGTTAGTTCCTTTTTCTCTTTGTTAAGTTTCTGTCTGGTGGTCCTGTCCAGTGGTGAGAGTAGGGTGTTGAAGTCTCCCACTATAACTGTGTGAGGTCTTATTTGTGATTTGAGTTTTAATAATGTTTCTTTTATGAATGTTGGTGCTTTTGTATTTGGGGCATAGATGTTTAGAATTGAGACTTCTTCCTGATGGATTTTTCCTGTGAAAAATATGAAATGACCTTCTTCATCTCTTTTGATTGATTTTAGTTTGAAGTCTAACTTGTTAGATACTAGGATAGCTACCCCAACTCATTTCTTGGAACCATTTGATTGGAATATCTTATCCCAACCCTTTACTCTGAGGCAATGTCTGTCTTTGCATTTGAGGTGTGTTTCTTGTATGCAGCCAAAGGATGAATTCTGTCTTCATATTCAATCTGTTAGCCTGTGTCTTCTTATAGGCGAGTTAAGACCATTAATCTTGTTTGGTTTTTTTTTTTTTTTTGATTTGTTGTTGGTAGTGGTATTGTACGGTATTTACCCTGCTTTTTCTTTTGGGTTTTCCTAAAGTGGGATTGTCTATTGCCTATATTTTTGTGAGTGTAGTTCATTTCCTTAGGTTGGAGTTTTCCTTCCAGTACTTTCTGTAGAGCTGGATTAGTGGTTGCATATTGTTGAAATCTGTTTTTGTCATGGAATATCTTATTTTCTCCATTTATAGTAATTGAAAGTTTTGTTGGGTTTAGTAGTCTGGCTGGCATCCATGTTCTCTTAGAGTTGGCAGAATATCTATCCAGGTCCTTCTAGCTTTCAGAGTTTCCATGGAGAAGTCCGGTGTAATTCTGATAGGTTTGCCTTTATATGTTAGTTGACTTTTTTCGTTTGCTGTCTTAATATTCTTTCTTTATTCTGTACGTTTGGTGTTTTCATTATCATGTGACAAGGGGACTTTCTTTGTGGTACACTCCATTTGGTATTCTGTTGGCTTCTTGTACTTTCATTGGCATGTCTTTCTTTAGGTTGGGAAAGTTTTCTTTTATGATTTTGTTGAATATGTTTTCTGCACCATTGAGTTGGGTTTTTTCACCTTCTTCCATACCTATTATCCTTAGGTTTGATCTTTTCACGGTGTCCCATATTTCCTGAATATTTTGTGTTAAGGATTTGTTGGACTTAAGATTTTCTTTGCTTGATGAATTTATTTCCTCTAGTTTATCTTCAGCATCTGAGATTCTGTCTTCCATCTCTTGTATTCTGTTGGTTATGCTTGCATCTGTGGTTCCTAATTGTTTACTCAGCTTTTCCAATTCCAGCATTCTCTCAGTTTGTGCTTTCTTTATTGTCTCTATTTCAGTTTTCAGGTCCTGAACTGTTTCCTTCAGCTGTTTAATTGTATTTTCTTGGCTTTCCTTGATTTCTTGCATCTTTTGGTTCACCTTTTCTTCCATTTTCTGAAGGATTTTCTGATTTCCTCTCTTAGGGTCTCTATCATCTGCATGAAGTTGTTTTTAAGGTTGCTCTCTTCCGCTTCATCTGTGTTGGGATGTTCATGTCTTGCTGGTGTAGAGTCCCTAGACTCTGGTGGTATCATATTGGTTTTCCTGTTGTTGGATGTGTTCTTATATTGTCGTCTTCCCATCTCTTCTTCCAGTGGGTGCGGGTGGTGTCTCTTCCTTTCCTGGTGTGTATGGGTCCAGGGGTTTTCTTCAGGTGGGTGCAATTGGCTCCAATACTCTGATGGGTCTCAAGGTTTGTGCAGGCAGGTCTGAGGCACTCGCTCTCTAGGTGGACAAGAGCAGGAGGACTAGGGCACAGATGTCAGCAGACTCTGGGTTGCTTGGTCCTCAGGGGCTGATTTAATCTCACTCTGCACTGCTTGGGGGATAGAATAGCCCAGTGATCTCAGCAGAGTCAGGTTTGCTTGGTTTTCAGGGGCCAATTGAATCAGGCTGCAGACCCGTGAGGCAGAAGTTTCTAGAGTAGACAGTTAGAAATTGGGCCCAAGGCTGGGTCCAAAGCAGCTCACCTCTGCACTCCCTGCACTCAGCAATGCCTGGGGGCAGAGTAGCCCAGTGATCTCAGCAGAGTCAGGGTCCCTTGGTCCTCAGTGACAGATTCAGGCTGCCTGCAGGCCTCAGGGCTAGATTTCCCAGAGTGGGCAGGCAGAAGTTGGGCCCAAGGCAGGGGCTGAAGCAGCTCAACTCTGCACTCTGTGTGGGCCAGAATAGTCCAGGGATCTTAGCAGAGTCAGGGTCCCTGGATCCTCAGGGACATCTCCCTTCTTTTTACTCCTTCCAAACTCCCCTCCCTTTCCTTCAAAGTCATGGCCTCTTTTTTCTTAATTATTATTATCTGTATATATGTGTATGAATATGCAATATATTTGTAAACAAACCCCCTTGGGGCTGAAGAGAGGGCTCCATCGTGGTTAAGAGCACTGGTTCTCTTCCAGAGGTCCAGAGTTCCATTCCCAAGGACCACATTGTAACTCATGACCACCTATAAGCTCTATTCACAGAGCATTCAGTCGCCTCTTCTGGATTCTGTGGGCACTGCAGATGGTATATAGTCATACATGTGAGGAAACAACAGTATACAGAAAATAAAAATAAATAAATAAATACTTTAATGTGACTTGTATATATGTCCCCAAGGCTGACCATCTGGTATTGAATAACGAATTGGTGGGTCATCTTTAGGGAGGACTATTTTCCCACTGCCAGCAAGCCTTAATTTCCTATAGTGTTTTGTATAGTGTTTGAGGCCTCCCGGCCTTTCCTCTGTCCTCTTTGATATGTCTATTGTTGTCCTTCTTCAGCTCCTGTTTTTGCAGTCATGTTGGCAAAACTTCATAGGTCTAGGATCTGACATTACTAGGAGGCACAGTCTCCCACCAAACACTCTATCCTCTGAGTCTTATAATGTTTCTGGCCCCTTTTCATCAGTGGTCCCTTGAGCCTTAGGTGTGGGAGTATTTTGTAGATACATCTATTAGGACATGGCCCACACCTCTGCATTTCAGATAATTAGACATATTTTGAAGGATGTGTAGTCCTCACTGCATGCCCTTATGCCTATAATGGGGCTCTGTCAGTGTTGATTGATGTAAATTCTATCACATGACAAATAAAATGTAAAGTGTCTGTTGTAGTGGAATTGTGTCTGAAATGAGCTAACTTGGGAGTCACCACAATTATGGAAGCCAAAACAAAACTGCAATGGCATTTAGCACAGAATTATTGGGTTATATACTTTTGAACTTACTTTATTCTATCATGGGCATGTGTCTGTCTATCTGTCTCTCTGTATGTGAGTGTGACTATCTTTCTCTGTGTGTCCCTTTCTCTCTCTCTGTGTGATATGTGCCTGGGGTGCTCACATGCTCTACATTGACATCATTGAGTCAAATCTCCCCTTCAAACTTTACTTATCTATATTCCAGGTTTTGAGCTCAAGTTGCCAGACTACTGAGCCAGTTCTCAAGCCCTGATTGTACCGTCTTATGATCAAAGGACAGACTGGAAAGCTTAATAGGACCATGTCCAGTGAGTTCCAGGATGGCCAGGGCTGTTACACAGAGAAACTCTGTCTCAAAAAAACATTAAAAATCTAAGCGGAAGCTGGAGAGATAGGTCAGCCTTGAATCCTTCCTCTCCTTGTGGGGGGTCCTGAATGTCTTCCCTAAACTATGGGGATGGGAAAAGGATGGAAATATTAACAGGGTAGAGGTTCCTGACTTGTCATGTGAGAGGTTCTGGGTTAGATTCCCATTACAAAATTATCACATTTGTGTTTGTGTGTGTGTGTGTGTGTGAATGGGGGGGGGTGTTTTGTTTTGTATCTCCTGAGAGTTATTATCCGTATGACCTTGGCTGTGCAATAACTTTGTCAAGTAGGCTGACCTTGAACTCAGCCTGCCTTTGTCTCCCAAGTCTTGGGATTAAAGGCATGTACAAACATGCCCAGCTCACAGTTATCACAGTTCTATATTTCTGGAATTGGTGCTGTGTAGATAGCAATTTTTTTATGTCCTTCAGATTGACCTAGGGGCAGCTGTGTGTGCCATAGCAGCCCTTTGCCTTCATGTCCTGGTCCCAGGCATTTTGTAATAATTTTAATTTTGACACAAGGTTTTTGTCAGTTGTTTGCATGAATTGAATTCTTCTCAGAGGTAGTGTACTTCTCCAACAAAGGTCCAGACCTAGATCAAATCCCATTATCAAATAGCCTCACCTCCAAAAAACAAAGGGACTTATCAATTCATACCATTCTTGTTTGTTTTTGTTTTTGAAACCTTCCAACCTGGACTGACTTGAAATTCAAAATGCAGGCTAGGCTGCATTGGATGCTCCTGCATCTGCCTCCAAAGTGCTGGAATTTTAGGCTGCTGCCAACAAGCCTGTCAACCATGCAACCTTTGAAAAGCAAATTATCTGAGCAAGAGCAATGGCTGAGCAGTGAGGTGATATCAGATAGGCTGCTGTAAATTTCTAGGACCTGAGGGTGAGTTTCAGGTGAGTGGAGTCTACATAGTCAGCTCTAGGCTACACAGTGACACCCTGTTCCAACAACAAAGATGTTACCAGAAAGATAGAGACCTCCCCCCCCAATCCAACATACCCTATTATCTGGAGTGCTGAGATGAGGACCAACATCACCAAGTCTAGATGATAGGCCATGTGACTATGGGGCTGTATCCTTCATGTCTCCCAATCTCTGCCTGTCCACCTGCAGAAAAAAGCCTCCAGGAAAGGAACAGAAGTCCCTCTCCTGGACTACAGGACAGCGGTTACCTATGAAATATATTATAAATGTCTGGCGGTGAACTGTTGCTTGGTTTGGTTTGGTTTTGGTTTCTTTGAGCCAGGGTTAATGTGTGTAATAGCCCTCACTGTCCTAGAAATAGTTTTATAGATGAGTTTGGCCTTGGAATCATAGAGATCTACCTGCCTCTGTCCCTGGAGTCCTGAGATAATTGGTTATATATACCATCAAGTATGACTGGAAATGAGTCTTCTAATCTAGCAATTGTGTTTTCTTTGTTGCATAAGATAATAACAACAAAGAATTTTGATTCATATCTTCTGCTTTTTCTTCATTGTTGACTTCAACAAAATTTGTAGCCAAAACTCAGGAGGCAGAGGCAGGTGGATCTCTGTGGGTTTGAAGCTAGCCTGTTCTACAGTGCTAGGTCCAGGACAGCTAGAGCTGTTGCACAGAGAAACCCTGTCATGAAAAAAAAAACAAAAATTTAATCCCAGCACTAGGGAGGCAGAGGCAGGAGAATCTCTGTGAGTATGAGGACAGCCTGGTCTACAAAGCAAGTTTCAGGATAGCCAGGACTGCTACACAGAGAAACCTTTTTTTGAAAAACTAAAAGAACAAACAAACAAAAACCATGGGTAGCAAAAATTGTTCAACAGGTAAATGGTACCTGCTGCCGAGTTTGACAATCTGAGTTTGAGTCAAGACACACATATGCTGGAACAGGAGCACTGACTCCCGAAAGTTGACCTCTGAACTCCATAGGCAGACAATGGCAGAATGTTGTGTGTATATGTGGAGGTACACACAACAAATGTACATCCTGCTATGGTCCTGTGCTGACACATTGTTGTGGAGAGATGCTGACTTCCATAAGACACAGCTATGAAGGACTCTTCCCCAATTATATTCCTCTTTATTTTTTCATTTTTTAAGAGTATAATTACACAGTTCATCCTCACTTTTCCTCCTTCCAAACACTCCCTCATACCTTTCTTTGCTCTCTTTCAAATTAGTGGACTCTTAGTTCAGTAGTTATTACATGCATATATGTGTATACATAATATCGTCCTACATGGAACCTGCTGTATCTCTATAATGTTACTTGTGGGTGTGTTTTCAGAACCAGCAATTACATTCTGGCCAGAAATGAAAATGTGGACAGAAGAGGGCTGGAGAGACATGAGTTCCCCAATGGAGTTCCCTCAGAAGAGGGCTGGAGAGACATGAGTTCCCTCAATATCCCTGGGGAGGGAGTGGAGGATAGGTTAGGGGGTGGGTTGGGAATACCGGAGGATGGGAGGGATGGGAGGGCGAGGGAATGTGGGGATGGATATTTAAAAATGAGTGCCTCTAAAATAAAAATTAATAAATAAATAAGAATGTGTGTGCTATGTGAGGCATGTCCAGGTATGACTGCAATATTCTCAGAGTCCACAAGAGGGCAACATCCCCAGGAGCTGGAGTTTGTGAAGCGACCGACCAAAGTAGTGGGAGTTAAACTCTGGTCCTTTGCAAGAGCAGTACAAGCTCTTGACCGCTGAGCAGTCTCTCCTCCTGTGGCATTGAGTGCTGTGTGAAGCTATGTGCTTTGGATCCATTGATGAGAGATTTGCCCCTAGGCTTTCATTTCTCAGTACCCAGAAGCAATCTTCCCCTATTTATTGCCCACAAAGACAAACATCTGGGCCTCAGGTCATAGCAACAGCGTTTAAAATATAACTGGCACAAAGCCTTAACAAAGGAGACCAATCTGAGCTGCCCAATTGGTGTATTCATAGGTGCAGACAGAAGTCGGGCAAATTTCTGTGCTAGGATATAACCCGTGTCGTCATAGCACTCCAGAGGGGAAGACACACTTTCAGAGTCACGTGGTTAAGGCTGGAAGTGTGGTGCACAAGGTCTTTCAGGACTACCATGGAGATGTCATTGTCACACAAACTGACTATGGTAGGCTGGGAATATTGGCTCAGGGCAGGCAGGAGGAAATGAAAGTGAGACTCACCCATCCTACGATGTTCTAATTCTAAGATCTGTAGTGTGTCTACTTTATGCTCTAGAAGAAATCTGAAGAGGCATGGGACTCAAATCAGTTTTAAGGCCTCCTTCAAGGTCAGATTATTGAGCTGACAGAGGCTTCAACATTGGGAGAGGGACTCCAAATATGACTGGGAACCAGCAGAGAGTGATGGACAGGCAACCAAGGGGGTCTTCAGAAACCTAGGAGAAACCAAGGGCTAGTTATTTGACATATGGGGATTGGCTACTCCCTTATTTGGTACCTTCCTTCTCCTGAGGCTGACTACCAAAGTCCAGCACTCAGTAGCCCCCTTTGGTTCAGCTAATTAACATGGCCAATTAAAATTAAACATCTCATCCTAACATGGGGTTCTCTCCCCCCCTTTGCATTTATAAACCGCCATTTACCTATGTGCCACATCTGTCTCCTCCCTATCCAGAGGCAATCCTTTGTTCCTCTGAGACAAATATCCCTCCCCCTGTCCCTTGTCCCTTTCCCTTCTCCCCTTTCTCCTGTACCACCATGATAGCATAGCCCATTCTAACACAGACTTTCAGTTTTTCTCTTCTTAAGATTGACACCTGCAAGGTCAATTGCTGCTGTTTTTCTTGCTGGAGTCAGAAAGCAGCCACTTTCACTTTCCTTCCCCAGTTAATAAAGGATCTCTCAGGTGTTTGGGTGTGGGTTGTACCTGAGCTGGGGTTTGGAAGGGAGTCCCCCACTGTGTGGGAGTCCCCTGCACTCCATATTAGATTTGACAGGAGCGCTATGAAGAAAGAGCCTGAAACATACCCTCACTAGATCTGACACACAAATCTGGCCTTCTAGCATAGCAGCTCTGTCATTCATTCCTCAGCTTCAGGAGTGGTCATCTGTGCCCTTGATTTAGTTAACAAGGAACAAGGCCAGGCTTAGATATTCTAATGAGTCCTTCATTGTGAATCCCATATTGCCTGCCTGATTTCAGGGGGCCACTAATCTCCAATGTTAAAGAGAAAGGTTCTTCCTGGGAGCAGAATCAGTTCTCCATGCTTCCTTACCTGAACAACTGCTGCATGTGTTCACTGAGAGATGCTGGAGTGATGGAGCTCAGTCTCCAGATGGGTGGTAGTCATCATCAGAGACCCCAGAGTGAGGGAAGGCAAGGGCCTGGCTGGCAGCATCCACTTCAGGATGGTAGTTTGTCCACCAATAAAAGTTCCCTCGAACAGTGGTGGAAGAGCTTCCTGAGTAGTTTTTCTACCTGTATCTTAGCACTTATATCAACCAAATTTTTAGAGAAAACCAAGAATTATTACAACTACAAGGATTATCAAAATGATGATAATGGTATGTCAATCTTGATTAAGTTGCTTATTCCTTCATTTAAATCATTCATTTAAATCATTTAAATTTTTAAATCATCCATTATGTCATCATACCGAGACCAAATTCTCTCCACTTTAATAGTGTTTTTCATTTTTTAGTATGGGGGAAAAGGGAATTCTTTTAATTAATCTCTTCCTTTAAGAATTTGCAATTAACTTACCTAATCTGCTGACAATGTCAGTGAACTGTGAGGCATAGCACATCTGAATCGGAGATCTACCTTGTGGGCTTGAGCTGAGAGTGTCAGGCCCAGGAGAGGAACTCTGGGAAAAACTCAAAAACCTCCTGAGTTTTGGGGGCAGCTGAAGACTATTTAGAAAAGCTACAACCCAAAAGTTCAATTGTCTCTCAAAGACTTGGGGAAAAACAAAACCAAAAGAAAACCTACCTGTGCAGGCAGGGACTCAGGTGGGAGTCCTACCTGCAGCTCAGCTTTGGGCCTGGCCCATTGGCTTCAAAGCCACAGGAAATTGGCTTTTTTAATGAATTCATACCTTTACATTGGGTTCCAGTTTGTAGCTCAAAAAAGAAAAGACTAAGAAACAGATGTTGTGGTTCAAGTTTCAAGCTGAAGATCAGAGAAGCAAAGCAGAGAAATCCTGTCTCAAAAATCCCAAGGGGAAAAAGAAAAGTCAACTACCTAAATAGACACATAACAAATGAAGAAATTGATATGGTAATTTAAA